>NC_134357.1:550672319-550996715 GCF_048569485.1 Anomaloglossus baeobatrachus | reverse complement strand
CTCCTCCTTCTCTCTCCTCCCCCCCCCCTCCTCCTTCTCTCTCCTCCCTCTCATCCTTCCCCTCCTCCTTCTCTCTCTCCACCCCCCCTCCTCCTTCTCATCTCCTCCCCCCCCTCCTCCTTCTCTCGCTCCTCCCCTCCTCTTCTCTCTCCTCCCCCCCTCTCCTTCTCTCTCTCCCCCCCCCCTCCTCCTTCTCTCTTCTCCTCCCCCCCCTCCCTCTCTTCTCCTCCCCCCCCCCTCTCCTTCTCTCTACCTCCCCCCCCTCCTCCTTCTCTCTCCTCCCCCCCCTCCTCCTTCTCTCTCCTCCCCCCCTCCTCTTCTCTTCTCCTCCCCCCCCTCCTCCTTCTCTCTCCTCCCTCCCCCTCCTCTCTTCTCTCATCCTCCCCCCCCCTCCTCCTTCTCTCTCCTCCCCCCTCCTCCTTCTCTCTCCTCCCCCCCTCCTCCATTCTCTCTCCTCCCCCCCCTCCTCCTTCTCTCTCCTCCCCCCCCCTCCTCTTCTATCTCTCCACCCCCCCCTCCTCCTTCTCTCTCCTCCCCCCCCTCCTCCTTCTCTCTCCTCCCCCCCCCCTCTCTCCTTCTCTCTCCCCCCCCATCCTCCTTCTCTCTCCCACCCCCCCCTCCTCCTTCTCTCTCCCCCCCCCCTCCTCCTTCTCTCTCCCCCCCCTCCTCTTCTCTCCCCCCCTTCCCCCTCCTCCTTCTCTCTCCTCCCCCCCCATCCCCCTCCTCCTTCTCTCCTCCTCCCCCCCCACCCCCTCCTCCTTCTCTTCCTCCCCCCCACCCCCTCCTCCTTCTCTCTCCTCCCCCCCCCCACCCCCTCCTCCTTCTCTCTCCTCTCCCTCCCCCACCCCCTCCTCCTTCTCTCTCCTCCCCCCCACCCCCTCCTCCTTCTCTCTCCTCCCCCCCCCACCCCCTCCTCCTTCTCTCTCTCTCCCCCCCCACCCCCTCCTCCTTCTCTCTCCTCCCCCCCCCCACCCCCTCCTCCTTCTCTCTCCTCCCCCCCCCACCCCCTCCTCCTTCTCTCTCCTCCCCCCCCCACCCCCTCCTCCTTCTCTCTCCTCCCCCCCCACCCCCTCCTCCTTCTCTCTCTCCTCCCCCTCCCCACCCCCTCCTCCTTCTCTGTGGTTGAGAGAGCACTTTAGATTGTACTCTGTAGTGGATGGGCAGCAGCTGGCACAGGGTAGAGAATCGGTTCAGCGTTTGAGTGAGCTATGATGCTGGCTGCTGCATTAAGAGATTTCAGAAGTTTATTGGGGGTTAAATTCAATTTTGGGTTATAAGTTGCTTCATAATACAATTTTTTTTCCTTTCTTGCTCCCCTGCAGTCACCAGAAACCCATAATTACACAATTAATTAAATGCACTTCTAATCATTTTAATTTATTTTCCCTTCAGGTTTTGACACAGATCTGCTGCAGAATTGATGATGGAATTGCCGTCACTCCTTGCTTTGTGTGGATGACGCGTCCTACATGGGGGGGGGGGGGGCTGTACATATTTTTATCTATTCAGTTGCCTTTATACTGAGTTTGCTGCTCTATTGCTTTTGTAATTAATTTTGGAGGGGAGGTTATAAAGTTTCACTCTTCAGGAAAAAAGTTTATTTTACAAGGAGATTCTGTTTTTGTGCCATTAATATCTGAAGTTGAAGTAAGTTTTAAATGCATCAGAAATAAGAAACAAAACAGTAAAGTCTTCATTTTACAATGTAAAAAAATGTGTTTTTGTACAAAAGTTTAATTTGTGATAAACTATAATAAAGTTGTATTTGTACAATATTTAGTCCTGTTATTTGTATTTAAATCTGTTTATTTTATTTAAATCTGTGAATGTTTATGCCAAATTTATCTTTTAAAGTAAAATTACTAAATTTTGACGAGTGATGGAAATGTTTGTTTTGGGTTTTTTTTTTCTTCTTCCTTTTAACACATTCAGTATGTAGTTATAAAATTGGTCAGTGTTAGTTTCCATATTGAAATTTACATTTTAATTACATGCATATGCAGGAGAAGTTTGATGCATCTGTGTAAAGCGTAAGGTCCTTATAAGAACATGAAGTGGACAAGAAAAATACTTTTGTAACAATGGTGTTCACGTGCAAAAACATCATTAAGGCCGGTGTCACGTTTGCCTCGCGTGCATCTCGAGCGAGTCTCGCAGTGCATTACCTTTCACGGACTCACACTTTCCTTACAGGAGTGTCTGAGCTGCATAGAGATACATGCAACCGACCCGCTCCTGTGAGAAGAGTGCGAGTCCATGACGGGTGATGCACCGCGAGATACACACACAAGGCAATCGCAAGTGACACCGACCCTAAGGACTGTTTCACACGTCAGTGAAAAACAGACGTTTTTCAGACGTGTAAAAAAAACGCATATGTCCCTCCGTGTGCTGTGATTCACGGCACACATGGGTTGTCCATTAGAAATCCGCCATGCATGCTTTGTTATACATGATTGCACATGGACGTAAACTCACCTCTCCTGTTCCTGCTGTCTGTGGTGCTGGAGAGTCCTGCGATGCAGCATCCGGCCGCTGTCTCACCTCTACAGCCACTTTCACAGCATATTAAAAATGTTGTTCTTTACATTTTTTAAAAGCAGATTAATTATATAGTACATTTTAAAATCTACATGGTCAAAATTGTTGGTACCCCTTATTTAAAGTAAAACCCACAATGGTCACAGAAATAACTTGAACCTAACAAAAATAATAATCTATGAAAATGAGCAAATGACAGTCAGACATTACTACTTTTCTGCTTCTACAGAATTATTTTAAAAAATGAAACTCTTGATACATGCCTGGACAGAAATGATGATCCCGTAACTTAATATTTTGTTGCACAACCTTTCAAGGCATCAAACCATTCCTGTAACTGTTAATGAGACTTCTGCGCCTCTCGACAGGTATTTTGGCCGCTCCTCAAGAGATCTCATAACCACCAGGTCACCAGCCTATGGAAATCCTGTCGGACTATGGCAAGAGCATGTATTGAGAGGCTTGTCATTGAGGAACTCGGATATAATAATTTTCAAATCAGAAGCATTGCTATTAGGGATGATCGAATACCTCAAATATTCGGCTTCACGAATATTTTCCGAATACCTCGCCACTATTCGATGCGCAATGTAAGTCTATGGGAAGCCTGAATAGTAGTGAATAGTTATTCGGGTTTCCCATAGACTTACATTGTGTATCGAATATTTGCAAATGGTCGAATAGCGGCGAGGTATTTGAAAAATATTTGCAAAGCCGAATAATCAAAGTATTCAATCATCCCTAATTGCTATACATTATATCAGCAATGAGCGTAATAAAAGTTAAAGTCCCACTTAGTTAAAAAAAAGTGAAATCTTTTTATAAATAGTCACTAAATAGGTACATTTATGTAAATAAAATAAAGTAGATATATTTGTTCAGCAAACATCAGGAACAAGCCGACTATAGAACTGGAAAAATATTTAACCCCTTCAGCATTAAAAGGTATCTTAGAAATTTAATTGTCCTGCAAAAATAAAGATGCCAAACAACTCTATCATGAGAAAAATACTAAATATACAGCTCATAGAATAGAACAAAATAATTATTTTTATATTAGTATATTTTATTGTGCAAAATCACCAAAAACAATACAAACCCGGTATCCCTTTAATCATGAGAATAAAGCCATCTTACTTGTAACACACGTGGAACGGTGTGAACGTCCTGAGTTAATGTTTTGGGTTTTTTCTTTTTTTTTTTTTTTTTTTTTTGTTCATTCTGCCTACTACAAAAATCTTAATATAAAGCAATTAAAAAATGGTATGTGCATGTAAATGTTAACAATAAAAATGTAAACTAGTGCTTCAGAAAACAGCACTTAGATGACTTTTAATAGACATAAAGAATAATGAAAGCTCTCAAAATAGTTTGATGCAAAATGGTTTTTTCTTTTTTTCTTTAAGAAAAGGGGTTCTCACCCAAATCTAAAGACACACAATATAAATCCGATAACTGGTGTAATTGCAACGTCTAATCATGTATACCGCACAGTGAACTGTGTAAAAACTAAATAAAGAAATTATTGACCTACTGTGGATTTGTTCATTGTTCCTCCCGAAGATTGCAAAAGGCCTCTGCACACATTTATCCTGAACTCAGAGCTGAGCTCTTAAGCAGGAGAATCCGTGAAAATCTCTGAAACACGGGCCTCAGACAGAACCCCTGACTGAAAATTCACTATGAGGCAGATGGAGACTGAGCTGCCCCCACGTCAGCAGCCGGGCTGCTCGGATTCGCGGTGGCATGAGGGCGTCCGGACCTGGGGGTCGCGCGGCCGCTCGAATAAAGGGGGTGGTGTATTTAAAGTTCGTGACGCCACCCGTGGTGTGTGGTAAGGTGGAGTACCACCACTGCAGCTGGGAGTACCCGGTGGCGATGGAGTGGGCAGCCAGGTGTTTAAACCCTCCACGGGTAGGGGGAATGCCCGGGACTCTGTGGTGGTGGGACGTGCCGTTGGGGAGGTAGGGGGCACTTGCGTACTCACTCAGGCCATAAAGCTGACACTGACAACTTAGTAGACTAAAGTTCTGGATGCCGCTGAGGGGGAGCACGTTTGGGTCCTGTTTCTGCTGGTGTTGCCTGATGATCTGTGACCTTTCCCTTGGCACCTTGTTCTCTTCTAGTTGGCCCCTATAGCTTGAAACTAATCGGGTCCCGCTCCCCAGTGTGACTAACTGAGGGAGCTTGCTCTCAGGGTTCATGCTTGGGATTTCCTGCACCGTTTTAGTGGAAAGTCCTATCCCCCTCGTTGCGCTAGTACCCCAATTTTGGAGCGGATGGAGAGCGGATCTTGAAGGCTCCGTTCTCGTCGGGTGAATTGTCAGGTTGCCTGAAGTTACTCCCTGACCTAGGGTCCACGTACCCCGTTGTGCAGGGGTCCCAGCCCAGGAATGGTAAAAGACCGCCGACTGTCCTCCACGACAATACTGTGCCTCTTGTCATGCTGTCCACTGGTGGGTGTGGTGCAGTGTTCCTAGGATTTTGATTAGCTGGTTTTGGCAACACCATTGGTTAGGGACCCATAACCAAGGAGGAGGTGGATATTGCACAGAAGGGCAGATTGCACAATACCCTGTGACGACCTGATTGGCCAGGGCGTCACATTCCCCCTTGGTTAAACGTAGCTCGTCCTCGAGCTACAGTACATCAGAGATTTATTTTTTTTTTTTTTTTAAACTGAAGTAGAAAAAAGAAACATTTTTATTTACACAATACATCCCTCATTAGGGAGGCTGGTTACTTAAACGTTACGGGAAACTGTGAGTTAATCTCTCCAACGGTGGAACGCTACCGGTTTCAGTAGTAGAGGAGGCTCAACCTGCCCTGTTGCAGCCTCTTCCTGCAACAGTCCAGGCCCAATGTCCAGAATCCCATTAACTCGCCAACCAAACAACCTGACCCCCTGCAAACCTATTGTGGGTCCGTGACCAGGTTAAGGTCACGGGCGTTGTAATAGACGACTCTGGTGGGCACAGGAGGTGCAACTATTTACAAAAACACAAGTTCATGTTGGTCACAACCAGTCCTGTGACCGTGGTCCATTTTTACTAGATATAATTAACGAAGTCCATGTACCGGTTGTACACATTATAGCCAATCTTCTCGCAAATCAGGTAACTTTCACTCTCTTCATTTAGACCCTGTTGATTAGACACTCATTTTCTAAAAATCTCTACATGAAAAATAAAAAACTTAGTAAAATAACAAAACACCGATACCTAGCAATTTCTGTTACAACATTAAACATTACTGGTACTTCTAGCATTCTTCACGATGCCTCCGTGGGGGCTGACCAAAGTTAGCACGGGTTGACCTCCTCAATTCTAGACCCTCATCCCCCCCACCTGGTGGCACGACAATACTCCTCTACAGGTTCCTCACCCTCAGTGTTGGGTCTAGCTGGTAGGACCCTACGTGTGCGTGGCAAGGGTACAGGCGCTACTCTAGGTGCTGGAGTGGGTGCAGTGTCAGTAAGCCTTTCCTGTTCTAGTTCTTCCACGGGTTGTGGGAATGTTAACACAGGGACTACTACTGCTCCATTCTGCATAGGCCAATCTTCCGGAAAGTCACCTAGGATGGTACGTATCATCCTCTTCTTTCCTTCCACCACTTGAGGCTGAGTTTCATCTGCCACCCTTAAGGGATCTGGGCACTTCTTCAGATGGTCTCGGGATACCATAGATGTGGTCCTTCCTTGATCCTTGCTGATTAGGTAGGTCTTCTGGTTATCAAAGTTGGATGGCTCTATCACATATGGCTCCTTTTCCCACTGATCATCTAGTTTGTGCAGCTTTCTGTTCCTTTTTAATACAATCTCGCCACGGGCGAGGGTGGCTGCTTTTGCTTGCTTGTTAAAGTTTCTTTCTTGCCGTTCCCGGGTTTGATTCAAACGCTTGTCAACAGACTTCTGAATCTGTTTGTACTGGATCTGGCGACGCAAGTCCCAATTCGCTCCGGGCACGTGGGTTTCGGGCAATTCGACCTCCATCTCCAAGTCCACGGGAAGTCTTCCAGGTCTAGCTCTCATCAGATAAGCTGGGGTACTTTTGGTGGATCCCACCGGGATGTTGTTATAGATGTCCACAAGGTCTGGTAGTTTTTCAGGCCACTGGTTCCGCTGCTCAAGAGGAAGGGTTTTCAACAGATTGATCACTAGGTGGTTCATCTTCTCACACATCCCATTCGTCTGCGCATGATAGGGTGTGGTGCGTATCTTTTTGCACCCGTACAGACTGCAGAACTCCTGGAAGATTTCCGCCTTGAATGCAAGGCCTTGATCCTTAAGGACTCGATCGGGGTACCCATGCGGCCTACAGAAGTGTGCCTGGAACGCGGTGCTGGCAGTCAAATCTTTAACGGGTACCACCACCAAGAACCGTGAGCAATGGTCTACTATCGTGAGTGCATACGTTTATCCACTCCTGCTGGGGGTCAATTTGACATGGTCCAGAGCCACAATCTCCAGGGGCTGCTTGTTGACAATCGGCTAAAGTGGTGCTCGCTCCCAGTAGGGGGCGTCAGCATCCGGCCTCTGCTCCCTAGCTGGCTCTGGCTTCAGGTGCACTCTTGCGGCCCCAACAGCCGTAGAGATGTCACGCGGCGGTGGAACCGGTAGCTCTCCAGGCTCCACTTCCGCCTTGTTAAACAGTAGAACCCACTGCTCTGCAGCCGGGGTTGCAGAGTCCGGTTGCTCCACCTCTGAAGACGGTCCCGGTAATGCGGCCGGGTCTGGTCTGGCCGGTGTCAGGGTGACCGCTGTCGTGACTTGGTCAAGGGACAGAACCGTGTTTCCCGCAGCAGGAGTTTCGTATATAGGAGCTGATGATTCCGCTGCCGGGGTGGAAGTAAGTAGCTCAGCGTCCACAAAGGACGGGGATTGGGGGCGGTCCGGATACCACAGCTGCATTGGCCGGATTAGGGTAATCAACAGGGACTGGGTAACTGCTTACCCTCTCTTCACGTGGGATCTCAATCGCACGGGCTCGCACCGCCATCGCCAAGCTCCTCATCTCTTCCCTCAAGTGGTCCAGTATAAACAGGAACTGCATCCGCATTCTCCTGCACAGCTGCTCCATCTCTTCTTCGATCCAAGTCGCGGTCCCGGGAACAACACGTTCCGGTGACCAGCTCTGCTCCGCCATCTTGCCTCAGCGCTGTCCAGGAACGTTATGGCAGAGTACTGGAGTCCCTGCTTCTCTTCCGCTGCTGCTACATGCCGTCACGCCCCCTTGGTTTTTACTCAGCACTCTTCTCGATGTTGTGGCCCTCTGGAAACTTCCGGTTCCGGCCTCTCACTCAGGACGAAGGGCAGGGCTTCTGCTTTGCGCTCTTTCGAGGGGAAGATGGCGTTTTGGGGCAAAAAGATGGCGGAATTGGCAGGAAAAGCGCGGTTTTCGGTTGTCAAGGCGCATATCACCCAGGTAAGTGGGTCCTGCTCATATCCTGTTCGTGACGCCAGGAATTTTGAGGTGTGCCACCCCTGCAAAGTCCCACTGTTAAAAAAAAAAAAGACATATACTGAAGTGGATACAATTTGCCAAAGAGCACCTCAACTGGCATAAAGGGAAATGGAGAAACATCTTGTGGACTGATGAAAGTAAAATTGTTCTTTTTTGCTCGAAGGGCCACAGATAGTTTGTCAGACGACACCCAAACTCTAAAGGCCACTTTACACACAGAGATAAATCTGCGGCAGATCTGTGGTTGCAGTGAAATTGTGGACAATCAGTGCCAGGTTTGTGGCTGTGTACGAATGGAACAATATGTCCATGATTTCACTGCAACCACAGATCTGACAAAGATTTATCTCTGCGTATAAAGGTCACGCTGAAGACAGTGAAGCATGGTGGTGCAAGCATCATGATATGGGCATGTTCCTCTTACTATGATACTGGCCTATTTACCGCATACCAGGGGTCATGGACCAGTTTACATATATCACAATACTTGAAGAGGTCATGTTGCCTTACACTGAAGAGCAAATTCCCTTGAAATGGGTGTTTCAACAAGACAACAACCCTAACCAAAATTTTGTATCCAGTCCAACAAAATGGAGGTTATGGAGCAGCAAGTCCAATACCCGGACCTTAGGGTACTGTACATTCACACGACCGTCCCGTTTTTGCAGTCTGCAAACAACGGTCCTGTGTTTCAACGGATGCATCCATTGGAAAATCCATGTGACAAGCGCATTCCTTCCGTTCCATTCCATATACGGTCTGTGTGCCTTTTTTTTTGCGGACCACAAAAACACGTAAGGGTTACATACAGTGTAAAACTAGAAAGATAGATAGAAGTTGGGCCTACCTGTCTCCACTGTTGGGAGCATCATCCGGAAGTGGAAGGCTTATGGAACTACTGTTAGCCTTCCACGGCCTGGACAGCCTTTGAAAGTTTCATCCCGTGCCGAGGCCAGGCTTGTCCGAAGAGTCAAGGCTAACCCAAGGACAACAAGGAAGGAGCTCCGGGAAGATCTCATGGCAGTGGGGACATTGGTTTCAGTCAATACCATAAGTAACGTACTCCACCGCAATTGTCTCTGTTCCAGACGAAGCCCGTAAGGTACCTTTACTTTCAAAGCGTCATGTCAAGGCTCGTCTACAGTTTGCTCATGATCACTTGGAGGACTCTGAGACAGACTGATTCAAGGTTCTCTGGTCTGATGAGACCAAGATCGAGCTCTTTGGTGCCAACCACACACGTGATGTTTGGAGACTGGATGGCACTGCATACGACTCCAAGAATACCATCCCTACAGTCAAGCATGGTGGTGGCAGCATCATGCTGTGGGGCTGTTTCTCAGCCAAGGGGCCTGGCCATCTGGTCCGCATCCATGGGAAGATGGATAGCACTGCCTACCTGGAGATTTTGGCCAAGAACCTCCGCTCCTCCATCAAGGATCTTAAGATGGGTTGTCATTTCATCTTCCAACAAGACAACGACCCAAAGCACACAGCCAAGAAAACCAAGGCCTGGTTCAAGAGGGAAAAAAAATCAAGGTGTTGCAGTGGCCTAGTCAGTCTCCTGACCTTAACCCAATTGAAAACTTGTGGAAGGAGCTCAAGATTAAAGTCCACATGAGACACCCAAAGAACCTAGATAACTTGGAGAAGATCTGCATGGAGGAGTGGGCCAAGATAACTCCAGAGACCTGTGCCGGCCTGATCAGGTCTTATAAAAGACGATTATTAGCTGTAATTGCAAACAAGGGTTATTCCACAAAATATTAAACCTAGGGGTTGAATAATAATTGACCGCACTTTTATGTTGAAAATTTATTAAAATTTAACTGAGCAACATAACTTGTTGATTTGTAAGATTTATGCATCTGTTAATAAATCCTGCTCTTGTTTGAAGTTTGAAGGCTCTAACTTATTTGCATCTTATCAAACCTGCTAAATCTGCAGGGGGTTGAATACTACTTGTAGGCATACCTCCCAACCGTCCCGGATACAGCGGGACAGTCCCTCTTCTGAGCCTTTGATCCCGGGTCCCGCCCGTGAGGCTGTTTGTCCCGGCTCCACCCACCCACTGTAGCCCCGCCTCGCTGTTTCTCCCTTCTACTATTCATTACAGAGCCGAGCGCGCACCTACTCCTGTGACTGCTGCTGAGGTATGAATCACCCCCTGCAGCAGAGCGACCCCCCCCTGCAGCAGAGCCCCCCCCCCTGCACCAGAGCCGACCCCCCCAGTCCCGGAGCCTGCGTTTCCCTGCAGCTGTTCTCTGATTCCCCGTGTGCGGCTTCTCACTGCTGCAGACACGCGGGGAGTCAGGAAGCTGAGGAGGAGACCGTGCAATCAGCACTTATCTCCTGCAGATAGCAGTGACAATAACCTATGCAGAGTGACATCTGCAGGCTTCTATTACCGATCAGTGGTCTCCTGCCTGTGGAGCAGAGCTGCTGGGTCCTAGCTTCCCAACAGCTTCAGCTCTGCTTTATCCTGGCTCCCCTACCAGTTAAAGGGAACATGTCAGCAGAAATTTCACAATAAAAATAAAAGATTCCCCTCTGCAGCTCCTGGGCTGCTTCTAGAAAGGTTCCTGTTGTTATTGTGCCCCCTTTGAGACCTACAAAAATACTTTATGAAGTCTTACCTTTTGTATGCAAATGTGTTTTTATGGTCACGGGGGCGGGCTGTCTGGCGTCCGTTATTCCCCCTCCTGCCGCTTTACGCAGTCCCCCATTGCTCATTTACATACACAAGGACGCCTTCCTCATGTAACTGTCCTCCCGAAGTTTTGCGCATGTGAACGCTTTTTCAGGTGATTGCGCAGGCACGAGATTATGGGCGGCGCTGTGATTGTCATCAGCAGCGTTAACCAAGTACCCGCCCATAATCTCGTGCCCGCACTTTTCCCTCTGACTCCACCGTTATGCGCAAGTGCTGGCCATATGAACCATGTTACCTATTACTGCTTGCACGAGATTATGGGCGGGTACTTGGATGACTTTGCTGATGACAATCACAGCGCCGCCCATAATCTCGCGCCCATGGTAATAGGTAACGTGGTTCATATGGCCAGTGCTTGCGCATAACGGTGGAGGCAGAGTGAGAAGCGCGGGCACGAGATTATGGGCAGGTACTTGGATGACGCTGCTGATGACAATCACAGCGCCGCCCATAATCTCGCGCTTACGGTAATAGGTAACATGGTTCATATGGACAGTGCTTGCGCATAACAGTGGAGGCAGAGTGAGAAGCGTGGGTACAAGATTATGGGTGGGTACTTGGATAACGCTGCTGATGACAATCACAGCGCCGCCCATAATCTCGCGCCTGCGCAATCACCTCAAAAGCGTTCACACTTTGCACAGTGCTTACTCCCGCGAGAGTGGCACTGGGCATGCACAAAACTTCAGGAGGACAGTTACATGAGGAAGGCGTCCTCATGTATGGAAATGAGCAATGGGGGACGGCGTACAACGGCAGGAGGGGGAATAACGGACGCCAGGCAGCCCGCCCCCGTGACCATAAAAACAGATTTGCATACAAAAAGGTAAGACTTCATAAAGTATTATTTTAGGTCTCAAAGGGGGCACAATAGCAACAGGAACCTTTCCAGAATTCATCCCAGGAGCTGCAGAGGGGAATCTTTTATTTTTTTTGCTAAATTTCTGGTGACAGTTTCCCTTTAAAAGGAACCTATCAGGTGCAATCTGCACTCAGAGCCAGGAGCAGTTCTGGGTGTATATTGCTAATCCCTCCCTAACCGTCCCTGTATACACTAGCATAGATAAAGGCATCTATAGAAAAAGTATTTTTAAAGAGCTTATATCTTATGCTAATTAGCGCGGGGACTAGTCCCAAGGGCGTTACTTCACTTGGCTAGTCGGCTCATATAGCGTGTTAGTACTCACACAGGGGCGTAATAACATGCTAACATGCTATGCGAGCCGACTAGCCAAGTGAAGTAACGCCCTTGTGACTAGTCCCCGCGCTCATTAGCATAAGATATAAGATCTTTAAAAATATTTGTTCTTGATCTCTTTATCTATGCTAGTGTATACAATGACAGTTAGGCAGGGATTAGCAATATGTACCCAGAACTGCTCCTGGCTCTGAGTGCATATTGCACCTGACAGGTTCACTTTAAAGGGAACCTGTCACCAGATTTGGGGCCTATAAGCTGCGGCCACCACCAGCGGGATCTTATGTACACATTCTAACATGCTGCATACCTCCCAACCGTCCCGGATACAGCAGGACTTTCACGCTTTACGTTGTTTGTCCCGTTGCCACGGGCGGGACGGCCGGCTCCCGGGCTCCGCCCACCCACTCTCTCTCCGCCTCCCTGCTTTTCCCTCCTACCATCCTAGTAGACGTGGCATAGAGAGGAGCGCTGCCTGTGCTGCTGCTGGTACAGTAAACTAATCTCCCCAGCGCTGATTTCCCTCCCTCCCCCCTCACCCCCGGCCGGAGCCTGTCTGTGCGGTCGGCCGGCCGCCTGTCTGTGCGGTCGGCCCGCCACCTGTCTGTGCGGGCGCCCCCCGCCGCCTGTCTGTGCGGGCGCCCCCCGCCGCCTGTCTGTGCGGGCGCCCCCCTGCCGCCTGTCTGTGCGGGCGCCCCCCTGCCGCCTGTCTGTGCGGGCGCCCCCCTGCCGCCTGTCTGTGCGGGCGCCCCCCTGCCGCCTGTCTGTGCGGGCGCCCCCCTGCCGCCTGTCTGTGCGGGCGCCCCCCGCCGCCTGTCTGTGCGGGCGCCCCCCTGCCGCCTGTCTGTGCGGGCGCCCCCCTGCCGCCTGTCTGTGCGGGCGCCCCCCTGCCGCCTGTCTGTGCGGGCGCCCCCCTGCCGCCTGTCTGTGCGGGCGCCCCCCTGCCGCCTGTCTGTGCGGGCGCCCCCCGCCGCCTGTCTGTGCGGGCGGCCCGCCGCCTCATTGTGCGGGCGGCCGGCCGCCTCTCTGTGCGGGCGGCCCGCCGCCTGTCTGTGAAGGCGACCGGCCGCCTCACTGTGGCTGCCTGCGTGTCCGTGCTGGAGGCCCGCCGGCTGCCTGCGTGTCCGTGCTGGAGGCCCGCCGGCTGCCTGCGTGTCCGTGCTGGAGGCCCGCCGGCTGCCTGCGTGTCCGTGCTGGAGGCCCGCCGGCTGCCTGCGTGTCCGTGCTGGAGGCCCGCCGGCTGCCTGCGTGTCCGTGCTGGAGGCCCGCCGGCTGCCTGCGTGTCCGTGCTGGAGGCCCGCCGGCTGCCTGCGTGTCCGTGCTGGAGGCCCGCCGGCTGCCTGCGTGTCCGTGCTGGAGGCCCACCAGCTGCCTGCGTGTCCGTGCTGGAGGCCCGCCGGCTGCCTGCGTGTCCGTGCTGGAGGCCCGCCGGCTGCCTGCGTGTCCGTGCTGGAGGCCCGCCGGCTGCCTGCGTGTCCGTGCTGGAGGCCCGCCGGCTGCCTGCGTGTCCGTGCTGGAGGCCCGCTGGCTGCCTGCGTGTCCGTGCTGGAGGCCCGCCGGCTGCCTGCGTGTTTGTGCTGAATGGGTGTGGATGGGGAGTGGATATGGGCGTGACTGTGAAATGGGTGTGGTTAGGGGGCGTGGCCTAAAATTTTGCCGCGGCGCGCTATGCGCGCCGCAAACTTTGTCCCTCTTTTCCTTCTTTAAAAGTTGGGAGGTATGCTTGTAGGCACTGTATACATTCTAGTGTATTCAGTAGTGAATTAGCTGGAATGTACAGGAGGCTGCAGTCAGGACCTGGAAGGAGCCTATATATCTGAAATCCTCAGTAATATACACCTGGAAGAAGCCCGTACATTCTAGTGTCTTCAATAGTGAAACAGCTAGAATGTACAGGCTGCAGTCAGGCCCAGGAAGGAGCCCATATATCTGAAATTCTCAGTAATTAGACTGTGAACCCTCACAGGCAGGGTGCTCTCTCCTCCTGTACCATTCTGTGTCTTGTAATGTTCATGATTATAGTGCTTGTTTTTATGTATAGCCTTTCCATATGTAAATGGCCATGGAATAAATGGTGCTATAATAATAAATGATAATAATATACACCTGGAAGGAGCCTGTACACTTTAGTTTTTTCAGTAAAGAGTGTATTACAATGTACGGGCTGCAGTAAGGTCAGGGAAGGAGCCTGTATATCTGAAATCCTCAGTAATATACACCTGGAAGGAGCCCGTACATTCTAGTGTCTTCAGTAGTGAAACAGCTAGAATGTACAGGCTGCAGTCAGGCCCAGGAAGGAGCCTGTACATTCTAGCGTATTCTGTAGTGAAACAGCTAGAATGTACAGGCTGCAGTCAGGCCCAGGAAGGAGCCCGTACATTCTAGCTTCTTCAGTAGTGAGTCAGCTAGAATGTACGGGCTGCAGTCAGGGCCTGGAAGGAGCCCATATATCTGAAATTCTCAGTAATTAGACTGTGAGCCCTCGCAGGCAGGGTGCTCTCTCCTCCTGTACCAGTCTGTGTCTTGTAATGTTTATGATTTTTGTGCTTGTTTTTATGTATACCCTTTCCACATGTAAATGGCCATGGAATAAATGGTGCTATAATAATAAATAATAATAATATACACCTGGAAGGAGCCTGTACACTTTAGTTTTTTCAGTAAAGAGTGTATTGCAATGTACGGGCTGCAGTAAGGTCCGGGAAGGAGCCTGTATATCTGAAATCCTCAGTAATATACACCTGGAAGGAGCCTGTACATTCTAGCGTCTTCAGTAGTGAAACAGCTAGAATGTACAGGCTGCAGTCAGGCCCAGGAAGGAGCCCGTACATTCTAGCTTCTTCAGTACTGAGTCAGCTAGAATGTACGGGCTGCAGTCAGGACCTGGAAGGAGGCCATATATCTGAAATCCTCAGTAATTAGACTGTGAACCCTCACAGGCAGGGTGCTCTCTCCTCCTGTACCAGTCTGTGTCTTGTAATGTTCATGATTATAGTGCTTGTTTTTATGTATACCCTTTCCACATGTAAATGGCCATGGAATAAATGGTGCTATAATAATAAATAATAATAATATACACCTGGACGGAGCCTGTACATTTTAGTTTCTTCAGTAAAGAGCGTATTATAATGTACGGGCTGCAGTAAGGTCCGGGAAGGAGCCTGTATATCTGAGATCCTCAGTAATATACACCTGGAAGGAGCCTGTACATTCTAGCGTCTTCAGTAGTGAAACAGCTAGAATGTACAGGCTGCAGTCAGGCCCAGGAAGGAGTCCGTACACTGTAGCTTCTTCAGTAGTGAGGCAGCTAGAATGTACGGGCTGCAGTCAGGCCCTGGAAGGAGCCCATATATCTGAAATTCTCAGTAATTAGACTGTGAACCCTCGCAGGCAGGGTGCTCTCTCCTCCTGTACCAGTCTGTGTCTTGTAATGTTCATGATTATAGTGCTTGTTTTTATGTATACCCTTTCCACGTGTAAATGGCCATGGAATAAATGGTGCTATAATAATAAATAATAATAATATACACCTGGAAGGAGCCTGTACACTTTAGTTTTTTCAGTAAAGAGTGTATTGCAATGTACGGGCTGCAGTAAGGTCAGGAAAGGAGCCTGTATATCTGAAATCCTCAGTAATATACACCTGGAAGGAGCCTGCACATTCTAGCGTCTTCAGTAGTGAAACAGCTAGAATGTACAGGCTGCAGTCAGGCCCAGGAAGGAGCCTGTACACTCTAGCTTCTTCAGTAGTGAGTCAGCTAGAATGTACGGGCTGCAGTCAGGACCTGGAAGGAGCCCATATATCTGAAATCCTCAGTAATTAGACTGTGAACCCTCGCAGGCAGGGTGCTCTCTCCTCCTGTACCAGTCTGTGTCTTGTAATGTTCATGATTATTGTGCTTGTTTTTATGTATACCCTTTCCACGTGTAAATGGCCATGGAATAAATGGTGCTATAATAATAAATAATAATAATATACACCTGGAAGGAGCCTGTACATTTTAGTTTCTTCAGTAAAGAGTGTATTACAATGTACGGGCTGCAGTCAGGTCCGGGAAGGAGCCTGTATATCTGAAATCCTCAGTAATATACACCTGGAAGGAGCCCGTACGTTCTAGTGTCTTCAGTAGTGAAACAGCTAGAATATACAGGCTACAGTCAGGCCCAGGAAGGAGCCCGTACATTCTAGCTTCTTCAGTAGTGAGTCAGCTAGAATGTACAGGCTCCTTCCAGATCATGACTGCAGCCTGTACATTCTAGCTGCTTCACTACTGAAGTAGCTAGAATGTACAGGCTCCTTCCTGGGCATGACTACAGCCTGTACATTCTAGGCTCAACCCACACTAGATATATGGCTGCTCTGTGCTTCCAGGACCTGTGATGATGTCACATGGAGGGGAGGAGTCAGGGGTCACATGATCAGCTCCTCAGTGTATGACTATGCAGGACTCTGCTGTGCTGGGTGTCATGGTGCTGGATGAGGGGAAGGTTATGTGTGGGGTCAGGAGGGGTTTACAGTGTGGCTGGAGCAGAGCTGAGTGTATACGAGGTGTACGGAGCGGAGCCGTGTGTGTACGAGGTGTACGGAGCGGAGCCGTGTGTGTACGAGATGTACGGAGCGGAGCCGTGTGTGTATGACGTGTACGGAGCGGAGCCGTGTGTCTACGAGGTGTGCGGAGCGGAGCCGTGTGTGTACGAGGTGTGCGGAGCGGAGCCGTGTGTGTACGAGGTGTACGGAGCGGAGCCCTGTGTGTACGAGGTGTACGGAGCGGAGCCGTGTGTGTATGACGTGTACGGAGCGGAGCCGTGTGTGTACGAGGTGTGCGGAGCGGAGCCGTGTGTGTACGACGTGTGCGGAGCGGAGCCGTGTGTGTACGACGTGTGCGGAGCGGAGCCGTGTGTGTACGACGTGTACGGAGCGGAGCCGTGTGTGTACGACGTGTACGGAGCGGAGCCGTGTGTGTACGACGTGTACGGAGCGGAGCCGTGTGTGTACGACGTGTACGGAGCGGAGCCGTGTGTGTACGACGTGTACGGAGCGGAGCCGTGTGTGTACGACGTGTACGGAGCGGAGCCGTGTGTGTACGACGTGTACGGAGCGGAGCCGTGTGTGTACGACGTGTACGGAGCGGAGCCGTGTGTGTACGACGTGTACGGAGCGGAGCCGTGTGTGTACGACGTGTACGGAGCAGAGCCGTGTGTGTACGACGTGTACGGAGCAGAGCCGTGTGTGTACGACGTGTACGGAGCAGAGCCGTGTGTGTACGAGGTGTACGGAGCAGAGCCGTGTGTGTACGAGGTGTACGGAGCGGAGCCTCATGTGTATATGATGTGTATGGAGCGGAGCCATATGGATAAGATCGTGTATGAGGAGAAGCCATTGTGTACAATATATGTAAGAAGGTCAGGGCTATGGCCACCCCTGCGTATGTGGCCGGTACTGGAGGTACTGTGGGAGCATTATACTGTGTGTGGGGGTGGTGGTACTGTGGGAACATTATACTTGTTCAGTTTGTAACATAATATATTATATTTTTTGTACCTGAATTAATTTGACTGACCTAAAGGAAGTCATCCCTGCGCTTACAGACCCACAGGAACTTGCACGTGAGTAATCATGGCCCCAGGAGCGGGGTGTAGTCTGGACGGCATGCAAGGCGTCCTTTTTCTGCATATGTGACCCCTACGACGTCCCCGGCGGGGCTACAAGTCAGTGACCCCCTGTCAGATAAGGGAAGGACCCCAGAACTAGTGGAGTCGGTCGCAGTGACCCCCTGTCAGATAAGGGAACGACCCCAGGACTAGTGGAGTCGGTCGCAGTGACCCCCTGTCAGATAAGGGAACGACCCCAGGACTAGTGGAGGAGGTCGCCGTGACCCCCTGTCAGATAAGGGAACGACCCCAGGACTAGTGGAGTCGGTCGCAGTGACTCCCTGTCAGATAAGGGAACGACCCCAGGACTAGTGGAGTCGGTCGCAGTGACCCCCTGTCTGTTAAGGGAACAACCCCAGGACTAGTGGAGTCGGTCACAGTGACCCCCTGTCAGATAGGGGAACGACCCCAGGACTAGTGGAGTCGGTCACTGTGACCCCCTGTCAGATACGGGAACGACCCCAGGACTTGTGGAGTCGGTCACAGTGACCCCCTGACAGATAGGGGAACGACCCCAGGACTAGTGGAGGAGGTCGCCGTGACCCCCTGTCTGTTAAGGGAACAACCCCAGGACTAGTGGAGTCGGTCACAGTGACCCCCTGTCAGATAGGGGAACGACCCCAGGACTAGTGGAGTCGGTCACTGTGACCCCCTGTCAGATACGGGAACGACCCCAGGACTAGTGGAGTCGGTCACAGTGACCCCCTGACAGATAGGGGAACGACCCCAGGACTAGTGGAGGAGGTCGCCGTGACCCCCTGTCAGATAAGGGAACGACCCCAGGACTAGTGGAGTCGGTTGCAGTGACCCCCTGTCAGATAAGGGAAGGACCCCAAGACTAGTGGAGGCGGTCGCAGTGACCCCCCCTGTCAGATAAGAGAAGGACCCTAGGACTAGTGGAGTCGGTCGCAGTGACCTCGTCAGATAAGGGAACGACCCCAGGACTAGTGGAGTCGGTTGCAGTGACCTCGTCAGATAAGGGAAGGACCCTAGGACTAGTGGAGGAGGTCGCCGTGACCCCCCCTGTCAGGACTAGAGGAGTCGGTCGCAGTGACCCTGTAGGGCCTCTGAGACTGGGTGCTACAGAGTATTGTATTTTATATATGTATTCTTATGTATCTTATAATATCCGTCCAGGCAGGCAGAGGTTAACCTGGTAAGTTTAGTTTTTGCTCACACAGCCTCACACACACAGGCAGAGAGGACATTTCTGAGGTGGGGGCACGTGCAGGGGGAAGTTACAAAAGGGACAGTTACTTTCATTTTAGGCTAGTTTCACACTTGTGTTGGGTGAAATCCGCTGGGTCCGTTGCTGCGTCGTTTTGACGCATCCGTTATTTTTGTGGTGTCAACAGATCCGTTATTTCACAGGAATCAGTTAGCGGTTTCCTGTGGAAAAATGGACGCGTTGCATCCATTGCGTCCGTTAAACGGAATCAGTCTGATCCGTTTTGTTTTGGGGGTTTTTTTTGTTGTTTTTTTTTTTGGGACAGCCCAATGGGAGTGCCAGACTTTTTGGAGACGTATATAAAAGTGTGTTCAGACTGGCCATCTGTAGAGGATGCTAGAGAAAGAAGAAAGATGGATGTCATTACCGGGAGGATTGTACAGGTGTACATCGAGTTTTCTTATCAGGCAAATGTTTTTGCGTTTACCGTTGCTGAAAAGGAGCGGCACCGTAGTAGGCGACGCCTTCACCGTTTCTGGGTCCACCCCATCAATGATGTACGTGTATCCCGTGGCGTTTTTACCACACTATATTTAGAGTTAAAGGGAACCTGTCATCAGAAATTTTGCTTTAAACCTAAATGTTTCCCCCTCTGCAGCTCCTGGGCTGCATTCTAGCAAGGTTCCTGTTGGTTTTTAGCTCCCTTTTAGACCAAATATACTTTATAAAGGTGTACCTTTTGGGATGCTAATTTTCTAAATCGTCCATGGGGGCGGGCTCTCTGGTGTCCGTTATGTCCATCCTGCCGATTTACGACGTCCCCCAACGAGATTATGGGCGGCGCTGTGATTATCATTGCAAGTGCCCACCCATAATCTAGTGCACGCGCTTTCCTCTCTGCCTCCAGCGTTCTGCGCAAGCGCTGGCCGTAACCGGTGGTGTCCTGCTCCGATCCTCCCATCTATTTCCTGCTACAGGGAAAGATGGGAAAGAGGGGACGTGCAGTCATCTGGCCAGCGCTTGCGCAGAAAGCTGGAGGCAGAGGGGAAAGCGCGGGCACTTGCGATGACAACACAGCGCCACCCATTCTCGTGCCTGCGCAAACGTCACCAGCGGTCACACTGTGCACGCAGTGCACAGTCCCGCTACAGTGGCACTGCGCATGCGCCGGACCACGGGCTCACTGGGCGGCATCCTGGAAGTATGAAATGCTGCGTTGGGGGACGGTGTAAATCGGCAGGATGGACATAACGAACACCAGAGAGCCCGCCCCCATGGACGATTTAGAAAATTAGCATCCCAAAAGGTACACCTTTATAAAGTATTATATTTGGTCTAAAAGGGAGCTAAAAACCAACAGGAACCTTGCTAGAATGCAGCCTAGGAGCTGCAGAAGGGGAAACATTTAGGTTTAAAGCAAAATTTCTGATGACAGGTTCCCTTTAAGGAGCCATCTGGACAAGTTTTTCAGATACGTCAGAATGTCTACAGCGATGTTTGACAACTTGGTGGAGCGGGTGGAGCCTCTCATCCGTCGCCATGACACCTTTTGCCGTCTGGCAATAACTCCTGCAGAGCGTCTCATGATCACTCTCAGGTAAGCCAATTGAATTGTGCTACCCATATTGTGATGTAATGGTTGTTTTGTTGGGATTGTTGATTAATTTTTATGTTTTTATTTTACTTATTTTTGGCCACTGTGGAGTCTTGCTCTTTGTTTTCATTACCAGTTCCGGGTTGGAATCTCAACTATTTTCGGCATCGTAACCACCACTTGCCGTGCATTATGGTATTCCTTAAATGAAGAATATATTCCGCAACCAACGGCACAACTCTGGATGTCCACAGCAGCCCAGTTTTTTTTTTATTTTTTTTAAACACAAATTTTATTGCAGTTTTCAGAATCATTACAATATGTCTAACATATGAACAAGAATAAATTCACCTTACCAGTTTAAACAACCTTGTCTTAACCCACCCTCTTTTATTCCCACTTTATCCCCCCCAACATTTTTAATACACAGAACACCAGATATAAGTCGCGAAAGAACACACAGCTCCTCTATATTCTGATTCCCGTTTGAAGCCCTATTTCTCTGAAACCCTCGTCGCGCCCTACTGTCGTGTCTCTACTGCGTGTGTATTTTCAGCTTTCCCAATGTGCCTTGCAAGTCTCACAGTAGATACCATTCCGTATTAGTGAAAGGAGATACCACTTTCCGTATTTCTGCAACTTCATACTGTTGTACTATAAATCTCTTCCATTTTTTAAAAAAGTTTCCCGTTAGTTCGTCCTTATTTCTTTCGGCTTCCAACTGTTCAATATTGAGCAGCTTTTTAATCTGATTGACCACCTCTTCCTCTGATGGAACAGATTCTTCGAGCCATCTGCATAGTAGGGCCTTTTTCCCTATCATAGCAATATTATGAAAGAGTCTTGGAATCGTGGTCCCCCGGGTATCTCCTCCTCCTTCCTTTTCTTTAGTCCTGTGGTGTAAAATCCATAACAATGGGTCTAGTTCCATTTCCACTTCCCATACTTTTTCTATAAGTGTCTTCATTTTTCCCCAAAATTTCTGACTTTCTGAACACTGCCAAATCCCGTGGTATAAGTCCATTTTCGGCTGCTTACATTTGGGGCAATTTCTATTTTATTCATAGTCTGCCTGGTAGGGATGTTAAAACCATAAATTGCTCTGTGCATTAATCTAAACTGTGTGTCCTTCCAGCCCTCATTAATCACCTCCTTCCTCATCCTCATCCATCCCTGCCGTATCTTTTCCCCTGCCTCTGTATCCTTTAGTTGTCGTGCCCACGCTCCCCAGACCTGGTCAGAGTGCAGTGGTACCAGTGCTGTTCTCAGATCTTTGTACAGGGAGGAGATAGTAATCTCCTGTTTCCTTCATTATAAATTGGTCCATTTCATTCATTACCTGTTCTTTTCTAACATAATATGCCTCAATAGTCCCATTATTCCCTTTTCCACCTGTTTGTATTGTATGATTTGGAATGGGGAAAGCCCATACCTGTTCACCATCTCCTCAAGGGTCAACCATCTATGTTCCGTTTCATGGAGCAGATCTTTCACCCCACCGATCCCCTTATTTCTCCATTCTAGAAATAATTTGTTTTCCCTCCCTGCTGGGAATTCCGGAAAACTCCAGATATTTAGGTATTTGGAGATTCGCCAGGACAGGTTAAACTTTTTCCTCACTGCTTTCCACGCCATTATCGTATCTCTACATACCAGGGAGTGCTTAATTTTCCTCGGAATATTGGCCAATGACGTGTGTAATATTGCCCCCAAGTCCCATGGTCTACAGTACTCACTTTCCAATTTTATGTTAGAATAGCTATTGGTCTTCCTCAGCCAGTCTACTACGTGCCTCATCAAGCATGCAAGGTTGTAGCCTCTCACATTTGGCATCCTGATTCCTCCCTTTTCCAGTGGTAGCATTAGTTTTTCCGCCCTAATTCTTGGTCTTTTTCTCTTCCATAGGAAGCTTGTAAATGCTTTATTCAGTCTATTTACATCTGCATGCTTTAATAATATAGGGATAGTCTGCATCGGGTATAACAGCTTCGAGAAACCCATCATTTTTAAGAGGTGGTTTCTACCTAGCAGGGATAGCGGCAGCCCCTCCCACATCTTTAGCTCTCATTCTATTTTCTGTATCAACGGTTTGAAGTTTAATTCATAAATCGAGGCAGGCTGGCGTCCCATCTGGATCCCCAGGTATTTAAGGTGAGTTTTTGCTATCGGTATCCCACATATCTTATCCCCTATCCCATAGGTTTTCAGGGATGACATGGTTCGCTCATTCAGAAACAGTATTTCACATTATGTCTTGTTCAATTTAAAACCTGCCATAGACCCAAATCTCTCTATCTGTTGTAGTGTTTTTAAAAGGTCATTCTGTGGTCTATTCATGAATAATATGATATCGTCCGCGAATAGAGCTGAATGTAGTTTTTCCGTTCCAATGTTAATGCCCTCAAAGCAATCTCCTCCATTGACCATTTTTTATGGCTCAATGGCTTGATTGAACAAGAGAGGAGACAGCGGGCACCCCTGTCTCGTCCCTTTGGTCAAAGAGAACGGTCGTGACAAAAATCCGGGTGTCGCCACTCTTGCCTGAGGGTTTGCATATAGTATACCTATAAATGTTCTGAATGCTCCCCTGAAGCCCATATTATCTAGGACTGTTTCCAGCCATGGCCACTGCACATTATCAAACGCTTTTTCAGCATCCAACGTGATCATGGCTGGCAACTCCCCTCCTTGTAGATCCCTGTGTCTGATGGCGTCCATTACTATCATGGCCTTTCTTACGTTCGTCACGGCTGCTCTCCCCTTTACAAACCCCGATTGGGCGGGAGAAATTAGCCTTGGTAATACCTCTGCCAATCGATTGGCCATCAATTTGGCCACTAGTTTAATGTCTTGGTTGATTAGTGAGATTGGTCTATAATTCGTTGGATTGTCCAAATTTTTGTCTCCCTTGGGTAAAAGTTTTATATATGCAGTGTTAAGGTGGCTAGACATTCCCGTACCCCCTAACATTTTATTAAACATACGTGTCAGCGTTGGTGATATTTCCTCCTTTAGTACTTTTATAGAATTCCCCATTGAACCCGTCAGGCCCCGGTGCTTTATGTATACTCAGTTTTCCTATTGTTGTTTGCACTTCCTCTATTGTGATGTCCGCGTTTAGTCTAGTCAGTTCGTCCTCGGTTATTTGTGTAAGTCCTAATGTCTTTAGCCACTCCCTCCCTCCTTCTCCATTTTCATCCCCCTTACTATATAGTTTGGCATAGTATTCCCCCAATATCTGGTTGATCTCCTGCGGATTCGTCGATTTGGTCCCATCCTGTCTTGTCATACTAGCTATTAATGTCAACGGTCGTCTTCCCTTTGCCTGATTAGCAAGCAGTTTACCTGCCTTATTGCCAAATCGGTGCAAGTCAACCTCCTGCTGGGACCTTACTAGTTCTTCTCGTTTTCCTACCCACATGTCAAACTCTTGTTTTGCTTCCTTCCACTCTTCTTTTGCTTTTTGGGATTTGTTTTCTAGGTACCTTGTGTATTTCTCTCTCAAACTAGTGCTTGCATCCTGGTAATGTTTTTGCGCCTGTTTCCTGATTTTGGCTACATGCCCCATCAGTATCCCCCTTAATACTACTTTCGCTGTTTCCCAGAATAGCATTGCCTCTTCCTCGTGCCCGCTGTTAGTGCCGCAATATTCCTCCCACCACTCCTTTAATGTTTTAATAAAATCTTTATCTTTGAGTAAGAATGATGGAAATCTCCATATATAATCCGAGCCCCTCTGTATTCTGTCATTTAAGTCTAAGGTCACCGGTCTGTGGTCGGATATAACCATGTTCTCTATGTCTACATCCTTGACCCTGTGCCAGAGTCTTTGGTCTACTAACATAAAGTCAATCCTTGACCATGCTTCGTGTGGGTGTGAGTAGTGTGTAAATTCACGTTCATATGGGTGTTGCGTTCTCCAACTGTCCTTCAGATTTGTGTCTTCCAGTAATTTGGCCATCAAACCCTTTGTATTCCTACTCTGCCTACCTTGTTCCTTGCCATACCTCCTATCCTCTTCTTTCGAAACTACTGCATTAAAATCTCCCCCCACTATCTTATTTGGGTCTACATCCACTCCCAATTTGTTGGTGATAAAGTCAAAGAAGGCTTTTTGTTCGTTATTAGGGGCGTATATATTGTGTATGCTAAACTCTCCCTGTGGGCTAGTTAATTTGATATGTATGTACCTTCCACCATCATCACTGTCTTGGGACACTATTTCGTGAGTAAAGTGTTTGTTTATTAAGATCATTACCCCCTGCCTTCCTTCCCTGGGATCCCGACCCGACTACCGCCCCCACCCATAATTTTTGCATACGAAAAAAATCCCCTTTTTTGCAGGTGGGTCTCCTGCAGTAGTGCGATATCTACCTTCAGTCTTTTTTTTTTTTTTTAAACTTTGAATTTTTATTGAGATTTTCAATTTACGTTTTTCATACATAAAATAAAACATAAAATTCACAATTCTTATCGAACCTAGACAAACAATGACAGGACAGGTGAGGAGGGTTAGGAGGGGAGAGGAGAAATAGGAGGGAAGAGGGAAGGGTTTCAAGAGTCCATGCTCCTTCCATAGGACCCATAGGCCTCAGTCTCACAGATCCTCCTGTCCCGCAAAGTAGTCCCATGGTGCCCACACGGCCTGGAAGCGGTCAACTGTGTCATGCAATAGTGCCGTGAGATGTTCCATGCGTCTAACGTCCAGTAATCTATACTTGAGGCTCTGGAGTGAGGGTGTCCCTGGCTGCCTCCAATTCTTTGCAATTAAGCATCTGGCCGCCGTAAGGATGTGGGACAAAAGCTTAGAGGCCGTTTTTCCCAATCCCCCATTCCCAAGACCCAGAACATAGATCAGGGGATCAAGATCAACCTCTATATATAGTACTTTATGGATCAACCCTCTAACCCGCTCCCAGAAGGGGACTATCCCTGGACAGGACCAGAATATGTGCAGAATGGTGCCCCTGCCTCCCCCGCATCTCCAGCAACAAGCCGGTATGGAGGGGTCTATGCCATGAAGGAAATCTGGAGTGTGGTACCAAAATAGCAAAATTTTATAGATATTTTCCTTATATAGTGTGCATATTGACGTCTTGGCGGCGTTTCCCCAGATTGCTGCCCATTCCTGAGGAAGTATCCGCCTTCCCAATAGAGACTCCCATTTCCGCATGTATGGAAAAGACCCCTCGGGCCCCTCCCGTGAATCAGAAAGCAAAATGTAAATTTCCGAAATCAGCCCCTTAGTATCAGTGCCCCTTCTGCAAATTTTCTCAAAATCTGTGGGAATCGAGGCCCCTGCCCTGCCAAACAAGGAGCCAGCCAAGTCTCTGATCTGCAGATATTGGAAAAACTCTCGATTAGAGAGAGAGAATTTATCTCTAAGGTACTCAAAGGAATGGATCTGCATTGTACTTCCATCTATAATGTCTGCAAATCTGAATAGACCTGCCTTGAGCCAGGGGTGCACCATGTCCGACTCCAGACTGCTTGGGAGCAAGGGTTGGTATATGAAGGACACCAGAGGGGAGCAGGGGGATGCCAAAGGAAATCTTCTAATGCAAAATGCCCAGAGGTCCCTAGTGAACTGCATCGGTCCAAGAAGAGGGGGGCGAATCACACTGGGCCGGGGGCCACAGGAGCGCGTTTGGATGTATAGGCGCCAGCCAAAGTTTTTCAATCTCAGTCCACCTGTTGTATGCCCAAAGGGACACCCAACAGGGGATCCTCCTAAGATGGGCCGCCCAATAGTATTTTAGGATGTCCGGGACAGAAAGCCCCCCCCTGTTTCTCCGAGCCATCAACACCTCCCTGGCCACCCTATGACGTTTGTTACACCAAATAAATCTAAGGATAGCCGCCTGAAGGGACTTCAGCTCCTTTATTGGTACCTTAACTGGGAGGGTTTCAAAGAAATATAATAATTTTGGGAGCAAGCTCATTTTAACCGCCGCAATGCGCCCCATCCACGAAAGAGGGAGGGGCAACCACTTGCTCAAAAGAGTTCTCAGCTCTCGGAAAAGGGGGGGAAGTTAAGGTTATAGAGGGAATCATAAGTAGATGTGAGGTTAACCCCCAGGTACTTGACCGCATCTGTCTTCCAACGAAACTTAAAATTCAAACGCAGGTAATCCAGGGCCACCGGGTCGAGATTCAAGGGCATTGCCTCCGTTTTGCTAGAGTTGATCTTATACCCCGAAAGGCTCCCGTACCTACCCAAGGTGCACATTAAAATTGGAAGGGACACATGGATGTTAGTAAGTGTAATGAGCACATCGTCGGCAAAAAGTGAGATTTTAAACGGTTTATTCCTGACCAGGACCCCCGAGATGTCTGGGTTGCTCCTGACCGAGGCCGCGAGGGGCTCTATGCATAGTGCAAAAAGGAGGGGGGACAGGGGGCACCCCTGCCTGGTGCCATTGGAGATGAGAAAAGGCTTAGAGATGTGGAGGGGGAGTTTGATAGAGGCCGTAGGAGCGCTATACAGGGACTTCAAGGCCCGCATAAAGCCACCCGAGATCCCAAAGACCTCCATTGTCTTGAAGAGAAAAGGCCACGCAAGGCGGTCAAAAGCCTTCTCTGCATCTAGACTCAACACCAACGCCTGTTGCTTCGTCCGATTTGCCACATCCACCAGGTCTATGACCTTCCTGGTGTTGTCCCCCCCCTGACGGCAAGGGACAAAACCCACCTGGTCTTTATACACGAGTTGGGGCAACCATCGATTAAGCCTGGCCGCCAAGAGCTTGGTGAACATCTTCAAATCGGAGTTCAAAAGGGCTATTGGTCTATAATTAGCACAGTCCAATGGGTCCCTGGGTGGCTTGGGCAGGAGGATTAAATGGGAGTGTAGCATGGATGGAGGGATAGGGTCACCCTGAAGGAAAGAGTTAAACAAGGCGGCCATGTGTGGGAGGAGCTCCGCCGCAAACACCTTGTAATAAAAATAAGTAAAGCCGTCCGGGCCCGGTGACTTCCCGCCAGGCAGGGCTTCCAGAACTTGCTCCAGTTCCTCTGTAGTAATCTCTTCATTCAAAGCCGCGGCTGCTCCGCAAGGCAGTGAAGGGAGCTCAAGGGCCGAAAAATAGTCCCCAAGTGCCCCAGCCCCGCGCGAAGCCATGCCCGGGGGAACCGGAAGGTTATAAAGCTTGTTGTAGTAATTGAAAAAAATGTCAGCTATTGAAGCGGGGTGATAGTGGATAGTGCCCTTTTCGTCGCGCAGAGCCTGAGGGCATGAGGATGTAGCGCGCTCCTTAAGCTGCCTGGCGAGTAAGGTATGAGCCTTATTACTCCTTTCATAGTATCTTTGTTTGGAAAAGGTTAGCAATTTTTCTGCTCTGCCAATTGCCAAGTCTCTCAACTTTTCCCTAAGGCTGATGACTCTCCTAAGAATAGTCAGTGATGGGGCAGCCGCCAGTCTCCCCTCCTGTAGCTTAAGATGGGCCGTTATAGAGTCCCGCTGGCTTGTGGCATTCTTTTTAGCCCTGGCGCCCTCTCTAATGCATAGTCCCCTCATCACTGCCTTGTGAGCTTCCCAGAGTGTTGCCGGCGACGTGACCGTGCCCGTGTTCAACTGAAAGAATTCGACCAGTTGCTTATTTAAAAAGGCCCTAGTGTCGGGATTTTTGATCAGAGATTCATTAAGGCGCCAATGCTGAGGCCTAGGTCGAGGACCATCTTTCTTGAAGTCCATTATGAGTGGGGAATGGTCTGACCACGTAATGGATCCCATTTCCACCCTCTCAAGACGCCCCAGCAGCTGTGAGTCAATGAAAAAATAGTCTATTCTGGTGTGCGTCTGATGCGGATGCGAGTAGAAGGAAAAGGCCTTCTCTCCCGGGTGGTCCACCCTCCAAGCGTCGTATAAAGCCCCTGATCTAATGAGCCTACGAAAGTCCCGGGACAAATTTTTCAAAGCACCCGATGGAGGGTGTCCACCCACAGAGAGTCTGTCGGCCACCTCCGAAAAAGGGATGTTAAAGTCTCCCCCCAACACCGTAGAGGCCGGTGCCAGTCCGCCTATCAGATCGAGTATTTTCTTAAGAAAGCGTATCTGCCCTTGATTAGGTGCATAAATGTTGGCCATTATGTGCGGGGATCCCCCCAGTTGGCCCTCCAGAATCACATATCTACCCTCTGGATCGCAGTGAGAACCCGTAATTTGTAGAGGACAACTGGAGGATATTAAAATAGCAACTCCCCCCCCTCTTGGAGCCCGAGTAAGCCGAGTAATGGATGGGAAAGCGGTGGGACGCAAATTTGAAAGTGTTTGATTCCACAAAATGTGTTTCTTGGATAAAGGCTATGTCTGCACCTGATGTTTTCAGTTCCTGTAGCAGCAATTTCCTCTTACGGGGTGAATTCAGACCTTTTACGTTAAGAGAGATAATGCGGGTCATATCTAAAACTTAGAAGTAAGAAAAAGCTAATGGCACACCTATACCGTCGGGGGCATGACTTCCCCTGTGAAGCCGGCCAGAGGAGATGGTCCATACGACAAAGGGCCGCAGCTCCCAGGGACTCTAGAAGGGGTGGTACCTGAAAGGACACATAAGGAAAAAACATCGGGGAGGGGGGAAGACAAGGACAAACATAGAAATGAACATGAATTAAGAACATTAACCAAAATGCATAAACCTTAGGCATAGATTCCCGGGGGGTCAACCCGGAAGGGAGAGACCTAGAGGGAGGTTCCCCAACCCGTCTGAGCTAAGAGAGCCACCCACCTCACTCCCCAGTAGCCCTCCCACGGGGGTCAGTCCAGTGGGCACGGGCCCGTGCCAAAAGGAAACAAGGGAAAAAAAAACAAAACAAAAAACCTCAACCACTAACTCCAAGTAAGGGGACCGGGCTCCCGCCAACCCCCCTACCACCCACGGCATCATTGTGGCTACAGCCCCCCCCCTTATGCAGCTCAACAGACCCAGAGGGCCGCAGATGACACAATGGACAGTCAGAGGCTTGCTGTAGAGAGAGTCACAGTATCACAAAGCATGCTCAGCCACTGGAACTCAGAGGGTATAAGAAATAGGCACCAACCAGGTTAAGAAGTGTCCTCAACGGTGAGCCGGGGAGGGGGGCGACCCGCGGCCCCTACCTCCTCTCCCCCCCAAAGCCCCACGCCCTCCACCCCTCACCTTGGACCACACGGGAGGGGGCGGCCCTTCCAACCTTTGCAAGTCCCAATCTGGGATACAGACCGCTGGAATGTCCAGTGCTTCACAGAACAGAGTGGTATCTGCTGGAGTGCGAAGGGTCGCCGATTTACCCCCTCTGCGCGCTGTTAGTGCAAACGGGTAACCCCAGCGGTATGGAACCTGGTGCTCCTTCAGGCTCGTGAGAAGGGGTTTGAGGTGCCGCCTTTTCTGGAGTGTGATGCGAGAAAGATCCGGGAAAAGCTGGATTTCCTTGCCATTGAACACAGGTGCCGTGCGCCTCATTCTAGCCTTAGCCATGATCAGTTCTTTGGTGGAGAAGTCGTGAATGCAACAAATGATGTCCCGGGGTTGGGTGGATAAATTCTTCGGCTGTAAACCCCTGTGTCCCCTGTCCAGCTTGATGATGTTAGAAGGGGGAGCGTCCAACACTTCATTAAAGATGGATTGTAGTATGGAGTTTGTGTCCTCGGGCCCATCTGACTCTGGGACCCCCCTCACACGGACATTGCAACGGCGTCCTCTGTTGTCGAGATCCTCTATGTGAGACTGCATATCCTCCATTATTTTTTGTTGCGATGTTGCCAGTTTGTGTAATTCTGATACATGGGATCTGGTGATGTCATGCTCTTCCTCCAGGGATTCAATTCTGCTAGACAATTGCTGCAAATCTCTCCTCACTTCAGCTATTTCTGACCTGCAAGTTGCTTTAACCTCACGTATGAGGCATTGAAAGTCCTCTTTAGAAGGAAGTTTACTTATGAAATCATGCATGTCCTTATAGAAGGTGTCTGGCCCTTTAAGGTGAGCACCTGCAGTAATAGACACTGGAGTTTTAGTCTGGTGCTGGGGAAGCTGGGAAGGTTGATCTCCACACCGAGGCCCAGAGGGGGGAAGCAGGCTGCTCTGTTCCCTGATATTACCAGCTGTGGCTGCAGTCCCTTCTCCCGGCAGTGGGGAGGGCTGCCCCCCGACCTCCACCTTATCTCCCACAGCCACTATGTGCTCCTGGGCCTGCTGCTGCTGTGCCTGAGGATCCGATGCAGTGCAGGGCTGCTGAGCCAAGGCATTCCCTGTTGGAACTGCTGCAGAGATTCCTCCACTTTCCCCTGTGTCCCCGCTCACCCACTCCTCCTTCTCTTGCTGCTTAGCAGGCCGGGCCGATGCCTCCATTTCCCCTCCATGCTCCTGGAAAGATGGCGTCCGGGCCTCCCCTGGACCCTGTTCCAGGCCCAAGAAAGTATCCAGCGCCGTGGTGTGCAGCGGGGGGGCCACCGATGCCTGCTGCGATGGTTTAATCCTCCGTGGTCCCATCCTGAGAGCCGGTGAGTAGGTTTGTGCTTATGATAAGTGCTGATTTAGCTCTACCTTCAGTCTTTTAAGGTGTCGTGATATCATCATGCGCTTATGTGGAGACTTCAAACCTTTTACGTTCCAAGTGACTAATTTAACCATTATCCCAACATCTCGGGACATTTATGTCGCTATATGTTCTCACTTGTGTGTGTCTTGGCGCCTTTCCCTGGTCTTTTCCCTGCCTTAACTCCGCTGCGTACCGACAACTATGTATTGCCTGGGCGCAACCTTGTGTCCCCTTCTTGGCATTAACTATAAACCTGTTGGCTACCCCCCCAACTGCCCTCAGTTTTCTTTCGGTGTGCTTATAGCGTTGCTTTCCCTGAACCCAACTATTCAACCTAAATCTATTGTCAACTAACAACCCCTCAACTGTCCCCCCCTTTACAATCAATCGTCTCATCACTTCCATTTTTTCTGTGATGCTCCTGGCTCCGCAATCCCCTCTCAGCCTACTGATTCACATTTACATATAGCCTGTCCCCCATTGTTCTGTTATCTAACATACCAGAGCAAGGCCTTCCTGGTCAATAACCGTGCCAGCATACAGTACTCCCTCATTGCCCATACCTATTATTTGTTGCCTCTGGTCTCAATTTCACTTCACCTCCCATCAGCATGTGACCTGGCTACCAGAAGAGCGATTTATCAGTAGATACTAAAGAGAGAGAAACCTGGTCCCCCATAAATGTTAGGATCCCCTACACCCCCGAGGGGGCAGGGCACCTTGGTCCATGTAGATTGAAGAGGCGAGGGGAACTGAAGAGAAAGAGAAAAGAAAGGAAAAGCCTACAAGAGGGGGGAAAAAAAGAAGTGGAAAAGGAAGTGGAAGAGAAAGGTGGAAGTGGAAGAGGAAGTAGGAAGTGGAAGAGGAAGTAGGAAGAGGAAATAGGAAGTGAAAGAGGAAGAAGGAAGTAGAAGAGGAAGTAGAAGTGGAAAAGGAAGTGGAAGAGGAAGTAGGAAGTGGAAGTAGGAAGTGGAAAAGGAAGTAGGAAGTGGAAGAGGAAGTAGGAAGAGGAAATAGGAAGTGAAAGAGGAAGAAGGAAGTAGAAGAGGAAGTAGAAGTGGAAAAGGAAGTAGGAAGTGAAAGAGGAAGTGGGACAGGAGGTGGAAGTAGGAATTAGAAGAGGAAGTGGAAAAAGAAGTAGGAAGAGGTAGATGGGGTGGAAAAGGAAGTGTAAGAGAAGTGGAAGAGGCAATATGAAGTGGAAGAGGAAGTAGGAAGTGAAAGAGGTAGTGAAAGGGGAAGCAGGAAGGGGAGGTGGAAGAGGAAGTAGGAAGTGGAAGCAGAAAGTAAAAATGCAATAATAAACAGATGTTACTCATCCCCTGCATTCCGTCAGTCCCCTCTCTCTTGGGCCCCTCAGTTCAGTTCAAAAATATCGATTCTTCTCCTTGCAGCCTCTCTCATGGCGCTCCCATCTTCTGGTTTCCATGCCAACGCGACGGCGACCTCCTTGCTTTTGGACTTCCTGCATGTATTACCTTCCCCTCCATCCAGTCGTTCCGGCCCGATGCCCGGCTCTCCTCCTCTCTTCCTTGCCGAGTATGTTGCCTCACCGGGAAATCCACCGTCTGGTTTCTGTTCTCCATCTCCTCCATCCATCTCTCAGCCTCACTCAAGTCTTTCGTCGCAAAAAGGGATCCATCACGTCGTTACTCTCAGTATTGCAGGATACAGCAGTTGGAATTTTATGCCTTTACGATACAGTGCGGTACAAATCTTACTAAAGGCTTTCCTTTTGCGTGTAACCTCCGCCGAGTAGTCCCTGAAGATCAGCACTTTATGCCCTTGTAAAGACAGTGGGGTCCTCCTTCCTCTAAACGCTCGCAGTATCTCTTCTTTGTCTTTGTATTCCAAGTATTTTATTATCACTTGGCGCAGCCTGGCTGGTCCCGTCAGTCCCGTGCTGTCTTCCTTCCCATTTGTTCCTCCTGTGCCTGGACGCTCTCTTACAGGGCCCACTCTGTGCGCTCTTTCCACCCTGCATTTGTGCGTTAGACCTAGCGCCTTGGGGAGCTCTGCTTCACATATGTTGTCCAATTGCCGCATGCTTAAAGATTCCGGCAGTCCCACCAGCCTTAAATTGCTTCTTCCTGAGCGGTTTTCCAGATCCTCTAGTTTGTCTCTCATGGCCTGGGATCCCTCCACCATCTCCTGCAGCTGCCCCTTTAATGCTGTCACCTTATCCTCTGTGTCAGAGATTCTTTGCTCCATCTCTGACATCCTGGCTCCCTGCTGTGTGATCTGTTCCTTTAAGGGTGCTAGCACTGCCCCCCACCATGGCCTCTAGAGAGTCTTTGATCTTGTCTGCCAGGTGCACTGCCACTGCTGCAGCCAGACGGTCATAATCAATTTGCAGGCCTGGGAACTGGTTGTGCTGCCGGGCTGTCTGTTGCTCGTGCTGCCGGGCTGTCTGTTGCTTGTGGTGCCGGGCTGTCTGCTGCTCGTGGTGCCGGGCTGTCTGCTGCTCGTGGTGCCGGGCTGTCTGCTGCTCGTGGTGCCGGGCTGTCTGCTGCTCGTGGTGCCGGGCTGTCTGCTGCTCGTGGTGCCGGGCTTTCTGCTGCTCGTGGTGCCGGGCTTTCTGCTGCTCGTGGTGCCGGGCTTTCTGCTGCTCGTGGTGACGGGCTTTCTGCTGCTCGTGGTGACGGGCTTTCTGCTGCTCGTGGTGCCGGGCTTTCTGCTGCTCGTGGTGCCGGGCTTTCTGCTGCTCGTGGTGCCGGGCTGTCTGCTGCTCGTGGTGCCGGGCTGTCTGCTGCTCGTGGTGCCGGGCTGTCTGCTGCTCGTGGTGCCGGGCTTTCTGCTGCTCGTGGTGCCGGGCTTTCTGCTGCTCGTGGTGCCGGGCTTTCTGCTGCTCGTGGTGCCGGGCTTTCTGCTGCTCGTGGTGCCGGGCTTTCTGTTGCTCGTGGTGCCGGGCTTTCTGCTGCTCGTGGTGCCGGGCTGTCTGCTGCTCGTGGTGCCGGGCTTTCTGCTGCTCGTGGTGCCGGGCTTTCTGCTGCTCGTGGTGCCGGGCTTTCTGCTGCTCGTGGTGCCGGGCTTTCTGCTGCTCGTGGTGCCGGGCTTTCTGCTGCTCGTGGTGCCGGGCTTTCTGCTGCTCGTGGTGCCGGGCTTTCTGCTGCTCGTGGTGCCGGGCTGTCTGCTGCTCGTGGTGCCGGGCTGTCTGCTGCTCGTGGTGCCGGGCTGTCTGCTGCTCGTGGTGCCGGGCTGTCTGCTGCTGGGCTGTCTGCTGTGCGTGTTGCCGAGCTCTCCGTTGCTCTTCAGCTGCTCCCCCTCCTCCTCCTCCATCCGTCCCCGCTCACCTCCCTGCATACCGCCGCGGCCCGCGGCTGCCATTTTGCGCTCCATGTGTACTGCTTTCTCTGCAGCACCCTGCTCCAGCTGTCTGCCGCCGCTCCGGAGGAGGTACCGCTCCATGCACGGTCACCTCCTGCTCCTCGCCTCCTGTTCTCCAACTCTTCCCCCGGCCGTGGGGCTCTTGTAGTCGGTGTGTGGGGCTGAGGAACGTGCGGAGCTCTGTCTCCCGCGTCCTCACATCACAGCGCCGGAACCGGAAGTCAGCAGCCCAGTTTTATGAAATCTGTGACTTCACCAATTGCTGCGGTGCAGTGGACGGAAAGCATGTTCGGATAGTGAAGCCAGCAAACACTGGATCCGAATACTTCAATTACAAGAAATTCTTTTCAGTAGTCCTCATGGTTATTGCCGATGCAAATTAAAAATTCCTGGCAGTGGACATTGGAGCCTATGGAAGAGGTAATGACTCCCAGGTGTTTAAAACCTTTTCCATGGGCTGCAATCTATATGGAGACCAATTCAGCTTCCAACCACCCAGACCACTTCCCCAAACTTCTGGTCCACCCCTGCCTTTTGTATGTCTTGGTGACGAGGCATTTCAATTGGCCAAACACCTTCTCAAACCATATTCCAGTCGTGGGTTGTCACATGAACTGAAAATATTCAATTACCGATTAAGTCGTGCATGGTGGAGTGCGCATTTGGACTCCTTACGGCTAAGTGGAGAGTTATGACCACAGCCATAAATGTTAAAGTCGAAATCGTGGATGATATCATCAAAGCCTGCGTCGTGTTACATAATTATTTGTTAACCAATGGTGTAACTCCTGTGGAAGAGGAACTGTCCAATAGTAATCTGCCAGAAAACACAAACATAACCTTCCACAGCACTAGGGAAGTAATTGCAATCCGCAACCAATTTGCTGCTTATTTAATCTCTGAAGTAGGGCAACTGGAGTGGCAGGACAGAATGATCTGATGTTCTTTTTTTCTTTATTCGTTTTTTTTTTTTTGTACAAGTTTTTCATGCATTCATATTAGTAAAATTGCAATAATTCCACTTTGAGATTTTATTAAATTTATAATAGTGTATTTTCTAACAACTGTTTTCAAAAAATATAATAAAATTATGTTATGGAAACCACATGTTTAAAATGTTAATCAAGACAAATGTTCACAAAATGTGTTAGTTCATTAAAAGCAAGAGACAAAATATAAGTGAAATAAAACAGAATTTATTAAATGAAAATACACATGGAAAAAAAAATTATAAATTAAAGTATCTGTGGTGTGGAGATATCGCTGGAGGTGCTCGCAGGACTGACCCCTTCAACATGCGGTGTATTCAGAGAGGATGGGGAAGGAGAAGGTTGGGTTACAGTTAAAGAAGGTGAGGGTGTGGAAAAACAAAGGGAAGTTGTTGGATAAAAAGGTGTAGTAACAGAAGATGACTGAGGGCTGGGAGACGGGTGAGGGCTAGGAGACGGGTGAGGGATAGAAGGCGTAAAGGTGGGTATGGCAAAAGATGGTTGGGTTTGGATTAAGAGGGGTGAAGAAGTAGAATGCTGGTATGGGGAATGGAGTGTAGGTGTAGAAGACAGTGAGGAAGGGCATGGACTTGTGACAGGCATGACATGTGGAGACAGGGAATGAAGGGATGTTTGGACAGGGTAGGTATGCTGGGAAGGGACTGTGTGCTGGGTGGGTATTGAAGAGTGATAATGGGGAGGGGGCTGGTAATGGGCAGGGGGCAGAATCAGGGCAGGGGGTTGAATCGGGGCAGGTGGTGGAGGAGGAGGTGCAGTGGGATGAGGTGGTGCAGTGGTGGTAGGGGGTAGTGAATTAAGTAGCATAATAGCATTCTGGAAAGCCCTCATCACATGCATTTGCTGTTCAGATGGTAGGTTTTCCAGCTGTCCAATTACTGAATGAAAATAATGCTGGCTAGGTGATTGTCTTTTACAGCTGAAAGCACCTGATCCATTTTGCTGGTCAACTCCTGTAAACTATGGTTTATCAGGTTGAAGCCAGCAATAATTTGGTCAGATAATACTTTAATAAAACTATGGATAGATGCATTCAGATGTAAGAATTCGGCGCTGCCCCTATCCTGTCCCCTCTGTCGCTGTCGCCCAGAACCTAACGCAGTTCTAACATCGGGAGCGTCATAGGGGTTTGATAAGGGAACACCTGCTCGCTGACCAGCCTCATGTAATGAGGTCTACCAGTATGCTGCTGGGCAGGGTGGGTAAGATGGGAGGGTAGAGCGTGAGGGATCAGAGGTAGAGGTGGACGGGACAGAGGGATCAGAAGTAGAGGTGGAAGGGAGGGATCAGAAGTCGAGGTGAAAGTGAGGGCGGTATCAGTAGTAGAGGTGGAAAGGATGGCGAGAGCAGAAGAGGGGTCACCGGACATTTTGGAGGGGTGACCAGTACCGGTCACTTCTGGAATCACTCCAGGAGGGTGCTGGACTGATGCAGTCTCCATGGTGTTTGTGAATATTTTTTTATTTAATTTTGTTTTTCTCCCACAGAACAATCAATGAAAATTGGTTTATGAACTTTACACTAAAATGCTGTTGGAGAAATTTTTAAAAATTAAATACATTCCAAAATCCACCCAAAGCAGTTTAATTAAAGTTTTTTGGAACTATTGGATACTAGGGAAAAAAAATCATGTTAGAAATAAAGCTTCAAAACACCCACCTGTTAAGTTGGGCGGAAGAGATACTTACATGTGGTAGCACTTTTAGTGTGCGGGCTCGGTGTAGAGGATGGTGGGGTCTTCCAATTTTATTGGAACATTTGGATACTGGAAAAAAAAACCCAGAAATAAAGCTGCAAAACCACTTACCTGTTAAGTGGGGCGGAAAACAAACTATAATCCCATAAACCCACCTCCCATTACCAATGAATTGCCCCACCCTAACCCACCTCCCATTACCAATCAATAGCCCCACCCTAACCCACCTCCCATTACCAAACAATATCCCCACCCTAACCCACCTCCCATTACCAATCAATAGCCCCACCCTAACCCACCTCACCTCCATTAATCCAATTGCCCTCAGTATCCCTAATTACCACATTTTGTAAATGTATTTTATTTTTCCAAACACAAAAATTTACCCACCAACCATTGATGAAACAAGCACCCTTTACGTTTCAAAACTTAAACCAAAATTACACAAATACATAAGCTAAAAAGGCGATGAATTAGTCAACAAACCAAAAATTGGGTACATATTTATTATTTTTTTTGTTTTTAATTTTTTTGCAAATGATAAATAATAAAAAGGAGCATAAGCTCTTTATTTAAAATTTAAAAATAATATAAACATGAAAAAAAAGGAGAGGTAGCCAAAATATGTGGACAATGGGTCTCTGATTTTTCTCACATAGGCAATGTCCTCCAGCAGTCTTTCTTCTGAGGATTCTCCCAACTATTTTCTCCAAGTCAGGGTCTCCAGCTTCTGTGTCTTCAGGTCTTGTCAGCAGGTCTCAAGGGCAAATAGCATTGTTTGCTGCTTTAAATTAGGGCTTTTATATAGCTTTCCAGATAAGGAGCCTTGACAACATCATTGGTTTCATTCTGGGCATGCTCAGTAGAAAATAGCGGAATCCAGCAGCGGATTCCTTTTGTAAAGCACTTTGCAATGGAATCCGCTACCATAGGGAGCCATTACAAATATTAACGGCTGCAACGGAATATGCCGCTCGGCGTCATTTTAATGCAAGCAATTAACGTTACGTGCTGCGTTCCTTCCGCTCGGCGGAAGCAACACAGCGTCGGCCAGCGGAAGCAACGCAGGTACTTTTGGCACAATCAGTCATCCATACAAGTCTATGGGAAACAGCGGAATCCGTTAACGGATTCCGCTGTTTTCCAAAAGGGTGTACTTCGCCAGAAGGTAATTAACGCAAGTGTGAAACTAGCCTTAGTCAGAACGCCTTGGGGAAGCAGAGAAAAAACATGAAGTGATCAGCTCTCTGAGAGCTCTCTCTCACTCTCTCAGGAAGTGGAGCAGAGGTATCACCAGGTCCAGACTGGTTATACACCTTTCCTTACCGGAGACCGGGCGAGTGGATGGCTAGGGCCCTAAGCTGAGGAAGATGCCAGGTAGGAGGTTCCCGATCCATTAGCTGGCAAAGACTTGGAATGGGAGAGGTGGCTAGCCGGGAAGGAACTGAGAGCCTGGGACTGGTACTCGTGTGGCATGGAGGAGAAAAGGGTTACAGAGCCCTGCAGCTTCGGGTGGTAGAGTAATGGGTCCCAAGAGCTCCAGAGACAAGGAGGAGCCCATCACATGAGAGCACAGGAGGAGAAAGTCCACAGGCTGTCTTACCAGACTTGATCTCTGCCCTGCTTGGGAACGAAAGAGTCATTGCAGTGAATATGAAAGAACAGTGAGTAAATGAGATCTGAAACCCGCAACCCAGTGACTCTGACTCTGTTTGTCATCGCCTTGTGATCCGGCGATACCCAATTCCCCGTTCTCCTTCCCGGGGGCCGACCCGCCTGTGGGGGGCGATATCATCCCGGCTGCACCCGAACATCTCTCCCCGCGAGGTACCATGCAGTGGCGGCTTTATCCCTGGCCGCACACCACAGGTGGCGTAGTCAACATCATCCGTTCCACTCCTGGAGGAGGAAAGGTCGGAGGAAGGGTCCGCAGCGGAGGAGGCCAGGACCCCTGACACCACTGTAACCGGTGACTACCTCTCCAGGAACAATCCTCGCTAGCCTCCCTTTTACTGTGCACCACGGGGCCACGGAACCGGGTCAGGCCATGACTTCTACAAACCACTGGCCCGGCGACGGGTATACAAGGTACAGATGTAAGCTCCTATCTTGTGCTCCGTGGGGTGTCACAACGCCCTGTCAGATAAGAGAAGGACCCCAGGACTAGTGGAGTCGGTCGCAGTGATCCCCTGTCAGATAAGGGAAGGACCCCAGGACTAGTAGAGTCGGTCGCAGAGGACCATGTTAGCCAGGAGAAAGAGGGGCCTGGTTGTGTCGTCAAGAGCTTAGGTGCCAGGAAAGCGGTCAGCGGCCAAATTTAATAGAACAGTGGAGTTTAGTTGGAACCCTAATGGGACCAGGAACGGTGCCCGGACAGTAAAGAAGTTAGACGCTGTAGATGCTGTATTGATAAGAAGAAAAGCTGAGAAGTTAACTGTATTAAATGGTGAACTGTTCAGAAGTGAAGTGCAGAAGATGAATGCTGTACCTGTTACTCAGCAAAGAAGTAAAGTTCCGTTGATTGAAAAGACTACTACTGCATGCAGTTTATTGCGTGAGTGTGAGAATAGACTGCATGGAAGACATCCTTTTAGTAACGTGGCGACCGGGAGGCGAGGGGTTACTAAGCAGCTGCCATGCAGCCTGGTAACTCCCAAATGAACAGTTATCACCGCTGCCAGACCTTGGGCACCTGTTACATATATAAAGTGACAAGCAAAAGGGTAACAATGTTCTGCCCTTGTGCCTTTCATGCTCCATATCTTTCCATCCTCTACAGCTCTGAGCATGAGACGACCTTCATTTTATAGACATTCATCTTGGTATCTCATACATAAATGTGACTTGCAGCTATTCGGCAGATGATCAGTGATGCAGATTCTTCTCTGCGTTGTTACTGTAATGTTATTATCTTGTTAGTATATTGGAAATCCCCTTATGACTTTCAGCTCTGCCTGAATCCTTCTGGGCTCTCGATCAGATTCAAGCATGTCTAGACCAAAATCTGATCCCAGGTCTCTTCTACACGGTCCCAGTGTTGGTCTATACTGGTCGGCTCACTCATGTATGCATACAGCTTTATCTTCAATTCTACCCAAAAGTGTTTGATTGGATTGAGGTCTGGGGACTGTGGGGCCAATCCAACACCTCTACCTCATTGTCATTGAGCCATTTCTTCGGCAATCTCGACTTATGTTTTGGGCTGTTGTCCTGCTGGAACTTTTTGTCATCTTTTTCATACCCATAGTGCTCAAGTGTATAAAGTAACTCGTCTTGTAGGACACTCACATACAGCTCAGCATTGAGACCACTACTGATCCTGGTCAAGTATCAAACGCCTTTGGTTGTGAAACAGCTTCATATCATCAGGTTTCCTCTGAACTTGACAGCACATTCAATTTCTCAATCTGTTAGCCCCTTTTTTCCTTGTTTCTTCCATACGCATTTGCACCCATCAGACCCTAGTCTATTGACCTTTATATCATCGCTCCAAATCCCCTGTTTCCAATCTCCTAGTCTCCACTTTTCGTACTTCATTGCAAACTCGAGTCAGCATTTCTTATGATGATACAAGTGCATCTTAATAAATTAGAATGTCATCAAAAAGTTAATTTCTTTCAGTAATTCAATACAAAAAGGGAAACGCATATATCATAGTCATTACACACAGAGTGATCTATTTCAAGTGCTTAATTCTGTTAATGTTGATGATTATGGCTTACAGCCAATGAAAACCCAAAAGTCATTATCTCAGAAAATTAGAATAATTACCACAAAATACCTGCAAAGGCTTTGTAATTGTTTAAAATGGTCCCTTAGGCTGGTTCTCTAGGCTACACAATCATGGGGAAGACTGCTGTCTTGACAGATGTCCAGAAGGCAGTCATTGACACACTCCACAAGGAGGGTAAGCCACAAAAGGTCATTGCTAAAGAAGCTTGCTGTTCATAGAGTGCTTTATCCAAGCATATTAATGGAAAGTTGAGTGGAAGGAAATAGTGTGGTAGAAAAAGGTGTACAAGCAACTGGGTAACCGCAGCCTCGATAGGCTTGTTAAGAAAAGGCCATTCAAAATCTGGGGTAGATTCACAAGAAGTGAACAGCTGCTGGAGTCAGTGCTTCAAGAGCCACCACGCACAGATGTATCCAGGACATGGGCTACAACTGTCGCATTCCTTGTGTCAAGCCACTTAAAACCAACAGACAATGCCAGAAGCGCCTTACTTGGGCCAAGGAGAAAAAGAACTGGACGGTTGCTCAGTGGTCCAAGGTGTTGTTTTCATATGAAAGTAAACTTTGTATTTCATTTGGAAATCAAGGTCCCAGAGTCTGGAGGAAGAGTGGAGAGGCGCACAATCCAAGGTGCTTGAGGTCTAGTATGGAGTTTCCACATTCAGTGATGTTTTGTGGGAGCCATGTCATCTGCTGGTGTGGGTCCACTGTGTTTTATCAAGATCAAAGTCAGTGCAGCCATCTACCAGGAAATTTTTAGAGCACTTCATGCTTCCCCCTGCGGACAAGCTTTTTGGAGATAGAAATTTCATTTTCCAGCAGGACTTGGCGCCTGTCCACCATGCCAAAAGTACCAATACCTGGTTTAATAACCACAGTATCACTGTGCTTGATTGGCCAGCAAACTCACCTGACCTAAACCCCATGAAGAATCTATAGGGTTTTGTCAAGAAGAAGATGAGAGACATCAAACCCAACAATGCAGATGAGCTGAAGGCTGCTATCACAGAAACCTGGGCTTCCATAACACCTCAGCAGTGTCACAGGCTGATCGCCTCCATGCCACGCCGCATTGATGCAGTAACTCATGCAAAAAGAGTCCTGACCAAGTATTGAGGGCATTTACTGTACAGACTTTCAGTAGGCCAACATTTCTGAGTTTAAAATAGTTTTTTTCAGTTGATCTAATATAATATTTTAATTTTCTGAGATAATGACTTTTGGGTTTTCATTGGCTGTAAGTCATAATCATCAACATTAACAAAAATAAATACTTGAATTAGATCACTCTGTTTGTAATGACTCTATATAATGTGTTTCCCTTTTTGTATTGAATTACTGAAAAAAAATTAACTTTTTAATGATATTCTAATTTATTGAGATTCACATGTATTTAAGTCAAGCCTTCACCTTTTTTCGGGACACCGTTATTATTATTATTATTATTATATTCCATTCCAGATTGTGTAACGTGCATTGCCCGGTGCTTACATGGACGCCTGTGATCTCACTATTAGGCCACATTCACACGACTTTCCCGTTTTTGCGGTCCGGAAAAAAACGGTCCTATTTTTTTTTCACAGATGCATCCGTGTGGCATCGGTGTGACTTCCATTCCGTTCCGTATATGGGCTGTGTCTCATCCGTGTGTCATCCGTGTGACTTCCGGGTTTTTTTTGCGTACCGCAAAACATGGAAGCGTCTAGATAGATAAGTGAATGGATAGATATAGCTAGATAGAGGGATAGATGGATGGATAGATAGAGAGATAGAAGGATAAATAGAGGGATGAATGGAGGAATAGCTAGAGGGATAAATAGATAATAGATGAGAAAGACAAGTATAATGTCCCACTCCCCAGCATTTTGTAATCTTGCACTCTTTAGTGCCTTTCATGTGGCACTACTGGGTGCTTAGCCTTGTATTTAGCCCCCCAAAAAAAAAAATTTAAAACAAAAAACGTGGGGTCCCCCCCAAATTTGCGCAAACATTAAAGGGAACCTGTCACCACTTTTTTGGCCTATAACCTGTGGCCACCACCATCCGGTGGTTATATACAGCATTCTAACATGCTGTATATAAAAGCCCAGGCCGCTGTGAGAACATAAAAAACATTTTATAATACTTACCTAACGATCACGCGGTTGGCCATATGGGCGTCTCCGTTGTCCGGTGTCGGCGCCGCCTCTTTTGGCCATCTTTGTTCTCCTTTACTAGCCGCGGTGCATGACGCGTCCAAAGTCATACACACCGGCATTCAGGTTCTGGGCAGGTACAGGTGACTGACACAGGGGTAATGGGATCGGACAACTAGCTAGACACACAGGACATTGACTAACTGGGAACAATGCACAGGCACATCCCCTAATGGAAGGGTGCTTTATAAATACACATTGCCTCTCTGCCATTGGCTGAGAGACATTTCCAGTAAATGGCGCGCCGGCCCTTTAAGAGGAGAGACTGGTTGCGTGCGCACATCTTAGGTGCGCTCCCGGGAACCATGTGTGGCATGTACTGGGCCCGGGAGGGGAAGGAGGCAGCAGAGCACGTAGGAGGCCATGCGGCGGCAGGGGAGAACAGAATCCTGCTAGTGGCAGTAAGTCGGCATACCTGCAGGAACTCCAGCGCTATAAGCACTCAAACAACCTGTTAGTTTCAGTGTGGTAGGGGGTGGTGTGCATGGGGCAGACTCCATATTTCTCCCAGAGGGTCTAAATCAGCTTGCTTTGTAGCTGAGCCCCCTGTTCTGTCAATACCTCCTTTCGTAAACCTACACAACTAAAGATGTCCAGTAGAGCTTGAGCCACATGCTCCGTATCTATGAATGACAAGGCCATGGCCTCTGGGTAGCGGGTAGAAAAGTCTCTATCAGGGTGAACCTTTTACACTGCAGCTGGGATGCCTAAAGGGCCTAAATGGTTCTCCTATTAAGGGCATAGATTGAAGCGGGGAACGACATGGGGCATACGTTGACACACTGGACAAGAAACTCTGAATTTCTGCACTTCTTGAGTGACACTTGGCCAAAAAAACTATGCAGCAAAGGGGTCAGAGTCTTTGTGACTCCCATATGCCCAGCTGCAGAGAGGGTATGAGCCAAGTGCAGGAATTGGGGTCTGTACTGCAGGGGTACCAAACACTGATGGACATGGGTACAGGGTTCTTCTGGGTTTTTCCCTGATATAAGAGCCCCTTCTCCCATCTATTCACCTCCCCCTGATTTCCCAGGTTGTGCAGCCGCACTGGAGACAAGTTCCAGGGTAGGGCCCATGAGTTAGGCTTCCCTAAACTTCTAACAATCTATCTCCCCCAAGTCAATTGCCACAATCTGGTCAGGTGTACTCACTTTAGTTAACTTAGAGAAGGATGATAGAGTCTAGGGATGTGGGTTATCGTTGGAAGAGGTAGCAGAAGAATCCGCATAAAGGTGCTGCTTGGATTTGAACTGATGGCTGTGACAAACTGGCTGGATAGTCATTGTCCTGAGTCGTTCCCCAAAATAACAGGTGTTGGGCGGCCGTCCATGAGCTCGACTTCAACCTCTCCCTGGTCGGTACCCCAGTCCAACCTCACACATGCCAAAGGGATGTCCAAGCACTAGTCGCCAGCCAGGGAGATGATCATTTGGCAGCCTTGTAAATGGTGTTCTGGGGGAACAATATTTAGCAATATCTGGGTTGTCCAGGGTTATGGATGACCCAGTGTCACGAAGTCCCCGGGCCTGTATGTCTCTGACCTTGACAGATTGGATATGCTGATGGAGGTTAGTTGGTGTAGGGCATCCAACATGTCGTAGGGTGTGGACAGGGTATATACCTTTCTCCGCTGTTGCTGTATCTCGAAGCTAGCATCCATCAGACACCAATGGCTCATCTCGACAGATGTGGACTGTCTGGGCCAGTAGACGGGACAATCTTTGGCCATATGTCCAAGGCGCCAGCATCTATAACAGCGCCGTGGGTTAGGCAACTCATGGGCCCTGTTTGTAAACCTTTGTGCTGATGGGGCTTCTGCTGGGTGGTGTGATAGTCCTGTTCTAGTGGTTGAAGGTCGCTCAAGTCCCTGGTTGAGAGACCTCCTGGGAATGGTGGGCATATTGGGTCTCCAGTGGGGTCGATTGGCTGTAAACTCTTCTGCCAATCGGGTTGCTTGCTCTGGGGTGACAGGTTTCTAGTCCGCAGCCCATTCTCGTATTTCTGGGGGCATCTTTTCCGTAAGTTGTTTGTGCACAATCATGTCTCAGAGGGCAGCACCAGAGTGAGCGGCCTGACCATCAGAGTTGACTGTCGGAGTTGACTGCCGTAGGAGGCACCCTGGAAAGACAAAGTCCGGAACTTGATGTAATAGCTCCCGGCAGTTATGGTAAAAAGGGCCAATAGGGTGTCCTTAATAGTCCCATAGTCTAGGCAGTCCTGAGGCCCAAGCGATCAAACAGCATCTTGGACCCGGCCAGTCAAACTAGTCCACAGGTATTTGTCCCAATCAGCTGTGGGCACCTGGTGCATCAGCATTGTGTCTCAAAGCTTTGTAGATGTTCATTAACCTTGGTGCTGGATTCATTCAATACTGGTAGATCCCTGTAGTGTAGCTGATTTCCTTTGTAGTGGACCATCATGGAGGTAGGCGAGGGTGCTGGCAGTAGGGGATCTGGAACTCCCAAAACTAATTCCATAACACACACCCTCTCCCTGCTTGAGGCTCTGGGCCCAATTGTGACCAACAACTTCTGGATTCAGGCTGCTTGGGACTGGGTTGTTGATTGCAGACTGCCATGGGATCCTTGATCTGGCACACAGTTTACGTGCTCTGTGTCATCCTTGTCAGGGTCTCCGTTGTCCTCCAAGACGTTTTGAGCATCCCAACGGACAGCTCCTGTAGTTGCAGTTTATTGTGGCGTTTGTACATCTACTACAGTCCTCTTCCACGGCGGAGCTGGTGGGGTTGCACATGATGGTGTCCGAAACCTGTATGCCTTACCGATGGCCTGCTGGGTATACCTATGTGCCTCCCTGGTTGTGAAGCTCTTGGATGGTGTCTGCGAACACCTGTCCACTGCAGCTCCCCCGGATTAGCTGAGCTTAGTAGTATCTGCCACCACTTGTGGAGACACGAGGGTCAGTGGGTGCTCTCATCCGCTTGCCTGGCTGTCGTTATAAAAACTGCATGGACTAGGGCTCATCCCACTAAAGCTCATTCTCCTTCCCTGTTGGCAATACACTACTTAGACAACACAGGGTGAGTGAACCACACACTGGTGAGACTTTATTAGTTCACCAAAAGGAAAAAACATATAGTACATTCCCAGCAAAACACAAGATGGTACAAGCAACAAAGTCTCAAACTTCCACTGGCCCGCCAGGGATTAGAGTCTTTGTTACTGCGGGGCTTCCAGGGCCAACTCTCCCAGTCCAGCAGCACCCCACTTTTAGCAGGCACCCATTGAGAAGAGATAGCGGCAAGCTTACGAAGCAGTTCTGTTTCTTCACTTGGCTGACTTCATGTAGAATCTTTTCTCTTGGTACAGGTCTTTGATTCTCCAGCTGGAGATGAAGTTCCTCGGCTGGGGGCATGTAGAATAAAAATTGGTGACAGGAGCAATGCCCTTTTACACCACTCAGTTCTCAATTCAGGGTAATGTGTCTTACAGGATTGTTTGGAGATGGCTGCTCTCTTATTGGTTGCAAGTTCAATCCGACTGTTTAATTTTCCCCTCCACTGTGCAATCAGAAGGACTGACGCAATACACATTTATAACCAATAAAACGCCAAACAGTTGGGAAGAGACAATGGTTATCTTCTCTTGATTTGACAAACAATAGGACACATACTTCTGGCATAATTAAGAACAGTTCGCCTTCATAGAAGAAGCACTCTTCACACCCTGTGTCTAAGAAAGGGGGAGATGGTGACCACTGAACAAACCTACCGCTGTTCCCTGGGGTTCCTCACCACCCTAGATAGGTTCCGCAACTATGCGCCAAGCTCGATACCGGACCCTAGGTGGGATGAGCTTGTCAATCCCACTAAACACTAAAGAAGACACAAGGATTACACACCGGGAAGTATTTATCCACAGATGACTTACGTAGAAGTCCAGCAAAGTCTCAGTAACAATACCACAGATGAGTGCAAGCCACCTGCTTGCATCCAGAGCTTGAATAAACTGAATATCACCAGCACAAATCCAGGGAAAATTAGATTATTTAAACTCAAATTGAAATACAGATCATTAGTAGCTGAAGGGAAGAGGAGCTCCACGGGGTCTTAAAGGGAAAATGATGAAAACCCAGCAGAAGAGCTACCTGAATACTGACAGCAGGAACAATAGAAAGCCAGGTAGCATTTTGCGCAGCCAAACACTGTGACCTTCTATTGCCGGACACTACAGTACTGCCTGTCACCCGTGACACACCATTTTCACGATGAGTATTTGGTGAGGTTTTGACACTCAAGATTTTCTGCACGTATTGGCTACTTCAAGTTACTTACATTTTTTTTAACTGGCTTTTTTTATATTTTTATCTCATTTTTGATGCTTAATTAAATTTAATTTATTTTTCAATTGATCTGCTTTGTTTTTGAAGGTTCCAGGTATTTGGCTTTAAACAAAACATGTTTTATATAGTCATGTGCAGATTACATATATTTTTAGTTTATTTCTATGGGAAAAATAAAAAAATATCAGCGTAGCCACGAAAAACTCAGCATGTTGCGGACTTAAAAAAAACACACACAAATAAGTTTACATATTGTAAAAAAAAAAATCTCAGTGGGCAGATCTTAAATAAATTTTTTGTGTAAATATTTTTAAATCCAGGGCTTAAATGCCAATATTTCAACTAACAAGATGCCCAAACAATATGTATATACAAACATATTGGTTTATTAGAATATCTTTAAAGAGGATTATTGTAGCAAAGTACATAATTAGTAAATAGCTGAAACAAAATAGTCAATTTCTTTATTAAATTAGCAGAAGTTTGTATTTACCTCTTCCGTCTTTGCTGGGATCCTGAATGAAAGCTCTGTCAGCTTTTAAGCCATAACTTGAAGACGCTGCAGGCCAAACAGCATGTGTCTGCCCTGTGAAGACCCTCGAGTGAGTGACCCCCCGTGTGTCATATGATGAGATATCTATAGGGATGAGCGAACTCGAACTGTAAAGTTCGGAGTCTGTATCACTCACCTTGTGTCCGGTGCTGAACTCCGAACACAGACTTTTAACTATACATCCATTTCCGGTTTGGGTTTGTCACCCAAATAAAGCTTGTTGAAAGGCTTCAGAGGAGCCAATGAGCAAGCTTTTAGGCTGGGGCACTTCCTGAGCCTTCGCAGCTAAGTATTGGCATGACTGTGATTGGCCAGATCACGGGCCGCACCGCCATTTTGTCTTGATTAGAATAGGGAGAGTATGCTGTTTGGAATGAGGGACAATGATAGGTGCATATAATTCAAAATCAAATAGAGCGCTGCATTACGCAGCTTTACTTAGCGGTCAAAAACAGCAGCATACCGGCAGTGTAATCTATTGGGTCAATCTATCAAAAACCAGAGTGTGTACAGCGTGCTTTGCTGTGTGAATATCTCTGAAACCACATACTCCTTTGCATCATGCACCTTTTGTGTTGTGGTAAAAAAAAACAGCGGCATACAGGCTTTGTTATAATCGTTCTCTGTATACAGACCATCAAATAAGCTGAACTTGTTTGTGTGCCAAAGAATGGGGAGACCATATAATAAGGGACGTGGCTGTGGTAGTGCCAGTGGTGGTGCTGCTGGTGGTGTATCTGCTTCAGGGCGAAGATGTGGTAGATCTTTGTCTGCTATGCTCCAAACCAAAACACCTTCCTCCGTTGCACGCAGGCTAGTCATTTTTTAGGACTGAGTACCGCTGCAAAAATAGTGAGGCCAGAATATTTTAAGCTGGTTTTACATTATATGGCTACCAATGCCTACAGTTACTTTGCATAGTTTTCCACCTGATCCACACCTGAAAGCTCAGAGTTGTCTCCTAAATTCCATGGTCATCTGTCTTTCACCTCAAACTATTCAAAATCAGCCATTGTGAGCCACAGTCATGCAGCAGTCACTTCTGCTTTTGGTGACGTTGCTGGCTAGGGTCCCATGGTCAATCTACCTGGCCCTGCCTCAGATGATCTATAGCCAGGAAGTTGGCTGCACCAGTGAAAACCTTCCAGCAAAGCCAGTTTAAAAGAGCTCCGTGACATGGCATTTCTTCTGGGAATGTGCTGATAACAAGAGAGTCGGTTTGCAAGATGTGCTATCACAGCCTGAAGCAAGGGAAAAATCTTCTCAACCTGAGCACCACTTGCATGATGCGTCATCTGACTTCCAAGCACAAGGTGAAGTCAAGTAGTTAACTGAGAAATCAGGAAAGAACTCCAGCTTCTCCTGCTCCCTCTTGTACTGCAGTGTTGGTATCTTCAGCTACGGTTTCGACATCTTGCATCTGCTCACGATCACCAGGGACACCTTCCTTCCCACAAGAACATGATGTGGGAGCAACAACACCACCACGAATACCACCAGCATCGACTACCATATCCACACCGTCCCATGGAAGTCTGCAGCTCTCCATCCTCCAAACCCTCGGAAGAAAGAGGAAATACCCCCATAATCAACCACAAGGCCTGGACCTAAATGACAACATTTCCAAAGTTATTGCCTTTAAAATGCTGTCATTCAGGCTGGTGGAGATGGACAGTTTCCACTAAATGATATAAAAACAGGAGAAACACGAGTATAATGCTTGAAAAAATGATTTTATTGATAACAGAGGCAATTAAAAACCCCCCAGAAGGGGTAGGAGAGTGAGAAAAAGAGTGAGAAGAAAGGACCAGGAAAAATGGTTAACAAGCCAATCAGGGGTATCTGTATGTCCGGCCAATACAGGGACAATAAATACAATAAATACAATAAATTGCACAAAGCCCAAGTACAAGATTAAAACGGACGGACACACATTGAAATAAATAACATGTATAAAGTGCCTGTGTGTAAAGGGAGGTAAACATAGACTGAATGTGCGTGCCGGAGCTAAAGTGCTATTAGTATAACCGGCGCCTCCAAATAAAGGTGCACAATTCAATAGTCAAAGAATCTCACAGGGCACAGGGGACCATCAGAAAAGATCAGCAAACCATAGATCCTGGAACCAAGAGAAAACACCTACGTACGTTTCACAAGAGTGAGGTAACCACCAGCTTCATCAGGGTGAGAAAGAAAAAGTGATCCCAGGATGCGGTATGCCCTGTTTTAAACCCTCCTTCAAGTGCCATAATAGTATTCAGCTGTGCATATTACTCTGACACTGCTGGGGCAGCGCGTGCGCACAAGGTCCTCCCCTCCCCATCCACCGAATCCAGCCGCCCGGACACAGTGCGCAAGCGCGGGCGGCACGGCAACAGCCATGACGCCCGCGCATGCGCAGAGGCCCCCAGGAAGCCGAGGACGGAGGGCGGGGGGAGAGGAACATGAACGCACGCCGTAGTAGTAGTCAGCTGTACATATTACTCTGACACTGCTGGGGCGGCGCGTGCGTACAAGGTCCCCCCCTCCCCATCCACCGGATCCAGCCGTCCGGACACAGTGCGCACGAGCGGGCGGCACGGCAACAGCCATGACGCCCGCGCATGCGCAGAGGCCCCCAGGACGCCGAAGACGGAGGGCGGGGGGAGAGGAGCATGAACGCACGCGCACAAGCAATGTGAGGTAATAGGAGCCGGGACATGCAGAGGGAGATATATACAGATGACTGCGATGCCAAAAGTAACAATATTGATAATAACGGCGCATGTAAAAAAGCAGCAGGTGGTCCAAGGCCATATTGTATAGCATGTCCATTATCTTCGGGCTCTCAGGGACAGCCGATGCCATGACATGATGAGGGTCTAGACAAGAAAGTCATCAGGGGAAGTACAGAAAGGGTAAACTACATCTGAAAGGAAAATAGAAAAAATATAACCGTGAGAAGCAAATAATAAAATCAGAAACACATCCAGGGAGGGAAAATGGAAAAGTGACAAGAGGAAAAAATTAATAAATAAGAAAACACCCCCAAGGGGGAAAAAACTGAAGACCAAAACAAAAATATACTCAAAAAGTGGACTCATAAAAAGGATGAGAAACTAATGTTCTCATTAAGACCGTTTGGAGTAAGGGTCCCCAGAACAGCAATCCACCTCGCTTCGCAGCGGGCCAAAAGTTTTTTGAGGTTTCCACCTCTGTTGCCGCCGTGGATAACATCAATACCCCTCACCTTCAAAGAACTAGGGTCACAGTTATGGTGGTTCAAAAAGTGACGTGGCAGTGTCTTTAAAAGAGAAACATCTTCCACTGACCTGGCTGCCCCAATGTCCCTCACATGCTCCCTCACCCGTACCCGGAGCTCACGGGACGTGAGACCGACGTAGATGAGGGAGCATGCACAGGTGGCAAAATATACCACGTCACTCCGCCGGGACGTCCGATAGTGTCTGGCATCGAGGGTTTGTGTGATCCTGTATGTAAATTTATTGATTTCCACCTTAAGTCATTAGTGGACACACTGCCCTCGTTTGTCAAGGACACTACGGACGTCCTAAACAGGATTGACGGCGTCTTTGTGGAGGAGGACATGTATTTTGTCACAGCAGATGTGGAGACTTTATACACTATTATTAGACACGAGGATGGTTTGGCAGCAGTACGTTTTTATCTGGAGGCCGCCGGTCGGGATGGCGGGATGGTCGATTTTATCGTGGAGCTCCTCCGTTTTGCCCTGACGCATAATTTTTTTGTTTTTAAGGATGTCTTTTATCTTCAGCAGCGCGGCACTGCAATGGGCGCGGCTTGTGCGCCTTAGTACGCCAACCTCTTCCTGGGATTCTGGGAGAGGTTGGTTTTTGGTGACGAGGGCGTGGAGGCCAGCGCCCATGTGCAGTGCTGGCTGCGTTTTATTGATGACATTTTTATGATTTGGCAGGGCACAACGGGGGAGCTTGAACTTTTTATGCAGAACCTTAACCGCAATGATTTTGGTATCAGGTTAACATATAAATATAGTAAGACACACAAAGATTTTCTTGATATCAACATTGCGGTTGATTCATGTAGCATGGTACAAACTGATGTTTTTAGGAAGAGTACTTCAACTAATGCATTTTTACATGCTTCTTCAGCCCACGACCCTTCGACCATCCGTGCTATCCCCACGGGCCAGTTTCTGCGTATGAAACGCATCTGTTCTACTTCGGAGAAATTTGAGGCACAATCAACTGATCTGCGTCACCGTTTCTTGGAGAGAGGTTATAGCAAACGCAACATCAAACATGGATATTTAAGAGCTAAAAATACTCGTAATGAGCTTTTGCAGTACAAAAAGAAAACCTCTGTTCAGGATCCGGTGATTAGATTTATCAGTACTTACAACGCACAGTGGGACACTATGCGTTCTGTTCTCAAGCGGCATTGGCCGGTGCTTAGAACGGACCCTATTTTGTCTAGTCTCCTTACTGATTTTCCCTCAATGACCTCTAGAAGAGCACCGAATCTACGAGATGTATTAGTCCATAGCCATTACATCCCCCCCATTAGGAATCCCTTTGGTAGTCGGGGACCTAATCATAGCTGTTTTCCATGTGGCCACTGCGTGGCGTGTCCCAATGTCCTTCGTTGTACCACGTTTCACTCCGCAGATGGCGGACGTGACTTCAGGATTAGACATCATATCTCATGTGGCACAACTCATGTGGTATATTTTGCCACCTGTGCATGCTCCCTCATCTACGTCGGTCTCACGTCCCGTGAGCTCCGGGTACGGGTGAGGGAGCATGTGAGGGACATTGGGGCAGCCAGGTCAGTGGAAGATGTTTCTCTTTTAAAGACACTGCCACGTCACTTTTTGAACCACCATAACTGTGACCCTAGTTCTTTGAAGGTGAGGGGTATTGATGTTATCCACGGCGGCAACAGAGGTGGAAACCTCAAAAAACTTTTGGCCCACTGCGAAGCGAGGTGGATTGCTGTTCTGGGGACCCTTACTCCAAACGGTCTTAATGAGAACATTAGTTTCTCATCCTTTTTAGGAGTCCACTTTTTGAGTATATTTTTGTTTTGGTCTTCAGTTTTTTCCCCCTTGGGGGTGTTTTCTTATTTATTAATTTTTTCCTCTTGTCACTTTTCCATTTTCCCTCCCTGGATGTGTTTCTGATTTTATTATTTGCTTCTCACGGTTATATTTTTTCTATTTTCCTTTCAGATGTAGTTTACCCTTTCTGTACTTCCCCTGATGACTTTCTTGTCTAGACCCTCATTATGTCATGGCATCGGCTGTCCCTGAGAGCCCGAAGATAATGGACATGCTATACAATATGGCCTTGGACCACCTGCTGCTTTTTTACATGCGCCGTTATTATCAATATTGTTACTTTTGGCATCGCAGTCATCTGTATATATCTCCCTCTGCATGTCCCGGCTCCTATTACCTCACATTGCTTGTGCGCGTGCGTTCATGCTCCTCTCCCCCCGCCCTCCGTCTTCGGCGTCCTGGGGGCCTCTGCGCATGCGCGGGCGTCATGGCTGTTGCCGTGCCGCCCGCTCGTGCGCACTGTGTCCGGACGGCTGGATCCGGTGGATGGGGAGGGGGGGACCTTGTACGCACGCGCCGCCCCAGCAGTGTCAGAGTAATATGTACAGCTGACTACTACTACGGCGTGCGTTCATGTTCCTCTCCCCCCGCCCTCCGTCCTCGGCTTCCTGGGGGCCTCTGCGCATGCGCGGGCGTCATGGCTGTTGCCGTGCCGCCCGCGCTTGCGCACTGTGTCCGGGCGGCTGGATTCGGTGGATGGGGAGGGGGGGGACCTTGTGCGCACGCGCTGCCCCAGCAGTGTCAGAGTAATATGCACAGCTGAATACTATTATGGCACTTGAAGGAGGGTTTAAAACAGGGCATACCGCATCCTGGGATCACTTTTTCTTTCTAACCCTGATGAAGCTGGTGGTTACCTCACTCTTGTGAAACGTACGTAGGTGTTTTCTCTTGGTTCCAGGATCTATGGTTTGCTGATCTTTTCTGATGGTCCCCTGTGCCCTGTGAGATTCTTTGACTATTGAATTGTGCACCTTTATTTGGAGGCGCCGGTTATACTAATAGCACTTTAGCTCCGGCACGCACATTCAGTCTATGTTTACCTCCCTTTACACACAGGCACTTTATACATGTTATTTATTTCAATGTGTGTCTGTCCGTTTTAATCTTGTACTTGGGCTTTGTGCAATTTATTGTATTTATTGTATTTATTGTCCCTGTATTGGCCGGACATACAGATACCCCTGATTGGCTTGTTAACCATTTTTCCTGGTCCTTTCTTCTCACTCTTTTTCTCACTCTCCTACCCCTTCTGGGGGGTTTTTAATTGCCTCTGTTATCAATAAAATCATTTTTTCAAGCATTATACTCGTGTTTCTCTTGTTTTTATTGAATTTGAGTATGCTATATGCCCCTTGATTGTAAGGGACATACTATATGTAATCCGTATGGAATTTGTTATTTCCACTAAATGATGTCTGAGGATGTACCGCAGTACGTTGTTTCATGCTGTCACTATTTTTCCAGGCGTACCATCCCTGCCCTGCAGACATATGTGGCGGAACAAGTCCGTTAATCACTATGCAACGCCATAAGGTCCATGTAACTACAGACACTTGGAACAGTAAGCACAGTATAGTATATCTAGTATAGTATACCTCTTTAACTGCACACTGGGTAAATGTAGAGGTGGCTGAGCATGAGGCGCCAGATGTTCAAGCGCATGTCCCACCACCACCTCAGATTGCTGGATGTTTGTCAGTCATTGTTGCTTCCCCTCTTACACCATTTACTCCACCTTCTTCTCATGCGATCAGCGTAAGACCTGCACCACCCACTTCAGCAAAACCAGGGGTAGACAACAACTGGCTGTTCTTAAATTCATTTGCCTGGAGTACAAACCTCATACCAAGCAGGAGCTGTGGATGAGCATAAAACAACCAACAGATGAGTGGCTGGTGACAGTCAACCTACAGCCCAACCTGGGGGGTGTGTGATAATGGCCAAAATCTCGTCGCAGTTCTTGGCCTAGGCAGCTTGACATACATCCCTTGCCTGGAGCATGTGCTGGATTTGGTGGTGCACTTTCCCCAAAAATTACACATATATGTCAGAGCGTCTGCTGAACATGCAAGCAGTATGTGTGAGATTAACTCTTGCTAGCCTGCCTAAGTCTGTGGATTGATGCCCGCGTGTCCCTGCGCTGATCACAGACATCAGAGATGTTAGCAGTCCGAGTGCTAGAATCTGTAGCGTCCACACATCCTTGATGACAGTTGGCTATGCTTGCATAAACCTCCTTGTGACAATATGATACATATACTTTCCCTGTATATTTTCCCTGTATATTTTTTTAAATTTCAGGACCTAATCAAATTCTAATATATAAACTAACAAGATGTCCAACCTCTCTCATATATATATATATATATATATATATATATATATATATATATATATATATATATATATATATATATATATATATATATATATATATATATACACACAGTACAGACCAAAAGTTTGGACGTACCTTCTCACCTCTAGAGCAACTGTTAAGAGGAGACTTTGTGCAGCAGGCCTTCATGGTAAAACAGCTGCTAGGAAACCACTGCTAAGGACAGGCAACAAACAGAAGAGACTAGTTTGGGCTAAAGAACACAAGGAATGGACATTAGACCAGTGGAAATCTTTGCTTTGGTCTGATGAGTCCAAATTTGAGATCTTTGGATCCAATCGCCGTGTCTTTGTAGAAAAGGTGAACGGATGGACTCTACATGCCTGGTTCCCACCGTAAAGCACGGAAGAGGAGGTGTGATGGTGCTTTGCTGGTGACACTGTTGGGGATTTATTCAAAATTGAAGGCATACAGAACCAGCATGGCTACCACAGCATCTTGCAGCATCATGCTATTCCATCCGGTTTGCGCTTAGTTGGACCATCATTTATTTTTCAACAGGACAATGAACCCAAACACACCTCCAGGCTGTGTAAGGGCTATTTGACTAAGAAGGAGAGTGATGGGGTGCTACGCCAGATGACCTGGTATCCACAGTCACCAGACCTGAACCCAATTGAGATAGTTTGGGGTGAGCTGGACTTCAGAGTGAGGCCAAAAGGGCCAACAAGTGCTAATCATCTCTGGGAACTCCTTCAAGACTGTTGGAAAACCATTTCCGGTGACTACCTCTTGAAGCTCATCAAGAGAATGCCAAGAGTGTGCAAAGTAGTAATGAAAGCAAAATGTGGCTACTTTGAAGAACCTAGAATATAAAACATATTTTCAGTTGTTTCACACTTTAAGTATTTCATTCTACATGTTTTAATTCATAGTTTTGATGCGTTCAATGTGAATCTACAATTTTCAGAGTCCTGAAAATAAAAAAAACTCTTTGAATGAGAGGGTGTGTCCAAACTTTTGGTCTGTACTGTATGTGTATATATAATATATATACATATATGCACAGTGTGCAGAATTATTAGGCAAATGAGTATTTTGATCACATGATCACTTTTAAGCATATTGTCCTACTCCAAGCTGTATAGGCATCAACACCCTACATAAGGTGTGCTTAATTATTAGGCAACTTCCTTTCCTTTGGCAAAATGGGTGGGAAGAGAGATTTGACGGGCTCTGAAAAGTCCAAAATTGGGAAATGTCTTGCAGAGGGATGCAGCGGTCTTGAAATTGTCAAACTTTTGAAGCGTGATCGCCGAACAATCAAGCGTTTCATGGCAAATCGCCAACAGAGTCTCAAGAAGCGAGTTGGGCAAAAAGGCGCAAAATAACTGCCCATGACTTGAGGAAAATCAAGCGTGAAGCTGCCAAGATGCCATTTGCCACCAGTTTGGCCATATTTCAAAGCTGCAACGATACTGGAATATCAAAAAGCAAAAGATGTGCCATACTCAGGGACATGGCCAAGGTAAGGAAGGCTGAAAAACGACCACCTTTGAACAAGAAATTGTGCAGTTATATTGGTTTACCTGGTGAAAATAAACAAGTGAGATGGGAATATATTTGGTTTTTATTAAGTTGCCTAATAATTCTGCACAGTAATAGTTACCTGTACAAACAGATATCCTCCAAATCTAAAAAAAAACAACCACTCCAACTTCCAAAAATATTAAGCTTTGATAATTATGAGTCTTTTGGGTTGATTTAGAACATGGTTGTTGATTAATAATAAAAAAATCCTCTAAAATACAACTTGCCTAATAATTCTGCCCAGAGTGTATATATACATACACAAATTTTATATATTATATAATATATATTATATATACACACACACACACACACATTGTTTTATGAAAAGATCTTTAAAAATAATTATTGTAGTGAAATACAGAATAAATAATTGCAACAAAATAATCCATTTCTCTATTATCTTTTTTCATGGTTGTCAGCTCTATCAGCTATGCGGATGGCCGCCTTGTAAAGCACAATATATTTTCTTGTTAAAATTGCTTCTTTATAGTCCAAAAATATTTTAAGTTCTAAGGCAATATTCGTTTCTCAATTAATTATGCAATGTTCTGTTTTATGATTTTTGTACAGTTTGTCAACAAAATATATAAATTTCTCCCCATGTGAGTTATTTCTGATGGTTAACAAAATATGATTTTACAGTACTATATTTTTCACATTCTAGGTATGATAAGGACTTCTGAACCGTGTGACTTCTCTGATGTGTAACAAGATTTGATTTCTTTTTAAAATATTTCTCACATTCTGAACATGAAAAAGGCTTCTCCCCTGTGTGACTTCTCTGATGTCTAACAAGATTTGATTTGTAGCTAAAACATTTCTCACATTCTGAACATGAAAATGGCTTCTCTCCTGTGTGGATTCTCTGGTGTACAATAAGATGTGATTTGTGATTAAAATATTTCCCACATTCTGAACATGAAAAAGGTTTCTCCCCTGTGTGGGTTCTGTGGTGAAGAACAAGATGCGCTTTCTGGTGAAAATATTTCCCACATTCTGAACATGAAAATGGCTTTTCCCCTGTGTGGGTTCTGTGGTGAAGAACAAGATGCGATTTCTGCTGAAAATATTTCCCACATTCTGAACATGAATATGGCTTCTCCCCTGTGTGGGTTCTGTGGTGTATAGCAAGATTTGATTTCCGGTTAAAAAATTTCCCACATTTGGAACAAGAAAATCTCTTCTCCTCTGGGTGAACTTTTTGTTTAACTAAACACATTTTGGGGGGAAACCTGTTTCCATATTCGGAACGTGAGAATGGCTTCTTTTCTTTAATATCATTTCGTATTTTAATGTCTATTTTTTTACTTTGATTTTTCTTAGTAGTCTGTATCGATTCTGAAGATAGGACCTGTTTCATAGGATCAAATGATAGATCTTTGCTGTGGAGGGATGATGGGATATCTGGAATAATGGCATTCACTTCAATTGCATTCTGTGTGATATCAAGTTCATCTGATTTATAAATTGAAGAGGTCAGTTGTCCTTCTGATTTCCTGGTACTGTCATCTGGTAAGAATAAAACCAGTTAGGTTTTAATAAAATATCCTTGAAATGTATATTTTTGAACATTTCTACCACAGAAATGGCAAGTTATGTAGCAAAATACAATTATTCACTAGGACATTGACAGTTCACAGATTTCCCAAAGTCCTATCTCCCCTTGTTTCTCAGTCTTACAAAATGTGCCCAAACCACATTTAGCATCCATGTATTTTGCATTGCTATACAGAGAATAACTCACTGAATTTGTGATGTACGTATCTCCTGGAGCACAATCTGGGCACTATGTGTTGGGTAATAAAATGGCATATTTTCACTCTCAAACATTAACTGCGTGCTAATTCCCGAAACATGCCTGTGGAGTAATAATAGAACAACTATAGAGAAATTCATTGAGTTATAATTTCCAAAATGGAGTCACTTTATGGGACTTTCTACTGTTCTGATTTTTTGGCATTTTATCACATTAGGTCTGCTACCAATGGTATGTCACATCTTCTCTGGGATCTGCTCCAGTGATATCTGCTTCTGTCACCAGGCGCCGCCATATTCATTCTGCCTGAAGTGCTGATGATGAAGACATAGAATTCAGAAGCTCTGAGCAGCACAGGCTTTGCCAGTCACTAGGATTAGGGTGGCCAGAACCTGTATTACCATCCAGTCAAGTAGTAGAAGTGTGTGTGCAGTACAGCTGGAGTAATCAGCTCTGTGCTTCAGCCAATTTGAAAGCACTGCACCCTACTAAAACTCAAAGCATATTGCTATATGCTGCCAGATATAGGCTTGTTCTGCTCTGGTTAAGTTGTGTGTGCTCAGTTCCCGGCTTGTGTATGTGTTTCCTTTTCTGTGTCTGGCCTGTTTATGGACTACTCTTGCGTCTTCTGATTTTCTATTTTCTCTGCCTTCCTGGTTATTCTTCTTACCATCTAGCACCACTGAACAGCAGCTAACTCTGTGGCCACAGCCAAGGTGGCTGTGTGTGTAGAGTTTTATTATAGCGTTATTTATTCCATTGCGCTTTACATGTGAAAAGGGTTATACATAATAAAAACAAGAACAGTACTCATGAACAATACAAGACACAAACTGATACAGGCGGAGAGAGGACACTGCCCACGAGGACTCACAATCTACAAGAGATGGGTGAGGATAGATCTGGTTGTACAGTGTTATAGTGTAATGAGGGTTAATGCAGGCTGTATGCTAGTCAGAAAAGATAGGTCTTCTTCCTTTAGAAGGGGTCCAAGGAAGGGGAGAGTCTGATATGTTGGGGTAAAGTTTTAGAGTATGGGGGATGTACGGGAGAAATCTTGTATGTGATTGTGGGAAGAGCAGATAAGAGGGGAGGAGTAAATGAGAACTTGTGAAGATGGGAGGTTGTGTGCAGGTAAGTACCAGGAGACTAGGTCACAGATGTATGGAGCAGACAGGTTGTAGATGGCTTTGTATGTCATGGTTAGGGTTTTGAAGTGGAGTTTTTTGGCAATGGGAAGCCAGTGGAGAGATTGGCAGAGCAGAGATGGCAGGGAATAGAGAGGAGAGGTGAATTTGTCAGGAAGCAGAGTTTAAGATAGATTGGAGAGGTGCGAGAGTACTAGAAGGAAGGCTACAGAGCAGAAGGTTGCAGTAGTCAAGGCAGGAGATGAAAAGGGCATCCAGAAGTGTTTTTGCAGATTCTTGGTTCCGAAATGTACAGATTTGTGGAATATTTTTGAGTTAGAGTCAGCAGGAGGTGAAAAGAGCATGGATATGTGGCTTGAAGGAAAGAGCACTGTCAATGGTCACCTCGAGGCATCAAGCTTGCAGGACTGGGGAGAGTGAGCAGCCATTGGCTTTGATGGATAAATTTGTGGGGCAGTTGATTGAGATGAGGAAACATAATTAATGTTTTGTCCAAGTTACGTTTTTGAAATTGAGCAGGGAAAAAAAAAATGGAGGACCGACATTGTAGGATTTTAGTTAGTAAAGAGGTGATATTGGATCCAGAAAGGTAGAACTTTGTGTCGTCAGATTAGAGATGATACTGAAAGCCGTAAGACACTATGAGCTGTCCCAGGCCAAAAGTGTAGATGAAGAAGAGCAGGGGTCAAAGAACTGAACTTTGAGGGACACTGACAGATGGAGGGCAAGAGGAGGAGGTGGTGTGTGAGTGGGAGATGCTGAATGTCCGGTCTGTTCGGTATGAAGAGATCCAAGATACGCTTAAGTGTGTGATACCACAAGATAAGAGAATCTGTAATAGGAGGGAATGGTCCACTGTGTCGAATGCAGAGGACAGGTCCAGGAGGAGGAGAGTTAGGACACTTCACTTTAGCCTTTTGGTCATTGGGGACAACAAAAGAGTTAATTAGGTATAAAGTCCATCAATACACCAAGAAAATACCTATATATAAAATATAATCATTAATATATTATATTAAAGTTCATATTAAAGTGCCAAAAATAAAAGACACAAACATGTACACTTTTCTGATACATGACAGCATAATGCAAGGTTACATGGTACATGGAACAACACTTCAGGAGACTGAGACTGAAAGATTAATAAGAATAATTAATTAATTATTTAATAATAAAGAAGACTTGAGCCTTCCAAACAACCAAACACATGTCATACTAAAGAACAAGAAAAACTCTGACTTGAATACCATTTTTGATCAATACCATTTTTGATCAATATATTGACTCATTTAGGTATTCGGTACAGTCCACAATATTGGACAAAAAGCAAAGGAAACATCTAATATCAGTGAGCAGGAGAGAAGGGCAATTCACTGCCTGAAGAAAAACAAGGAGATCACTATTAAGCCAGCAAATAAAGGTGGTGCCATAGTTCTCCTGAATACAACGTACTACATTAAAAAAAAGCACAGACAGCTGACGGATATACAGTACTACACCAGACTGGATGATGACCCAACCCCAAAATATATGAAGGAGTTGACAAGAGTCATCAGTTTTCTGTGTACAGATTCCACAAATCTTCTGGACTTAATACCTGAGAATCCAAGGATGGGAATTTTCTATATGCTTCCCAAGATTCATAAGCCAGGTAACCCAGGAAGGCCATTCATCTCAGGGGTGGGAAAACTCACGGAAAAAAATCTCTGTGTGGGTAGAAAATTACCTTAAGTTGCTGGTAAGGAAGACAGCCAGCTTGATACAGGACATCACTACTTTTTTAAAAAAGCTATCTACAATAGATCCCCAACTCGAGAGTACCATCTTAGCCACCATGGATGTGGAATCCTCATACTCTAACATCCCACATGTAGATGGACTAACCGCCGAATGTTTCTTGAAGCTAATGGGATTCCTTCTGAGTCTGCATTAATAATAATAATAATAATAATATTTATTCATTTATATAGCGCTGTTAATTCCACAGCGCTTTACATACAATGGCAACACTGTCCCCATTAGGGCTCACAATCTAGGTTCCCTGTGAGTATGTATTTTGCAGTGTGGGAGGAAACCCACGTAAACACGGGGAGAACATACAAACTCCTTGCAGATGGTGTCCTTGGTGGGATTAGAACTCAGGACCCCAGCGCTGCAAGACTGCAGTGCTAACCACTGAGCCACCATGCCGCCCTGATACTCACCAGATTTATCTTTACGCACTCTTTTGGCAAGGAGCTAGATCTATAAGGCACAGGAACTGCTATGGACAGTAAAATGGCACTGCAGTATGCCAAACTTTTCATGGCTAAACTGGAAAATTACTTTTTAGCATCCTACTCCATAAAACCATTGGCCTATTTCCTTTACATCGATGATATCTTCATAATCTGGATAGAGTCTGAACAAGAACATCTAAAATTCAAGGACAAATTCAATGCATTTCATCTTACCATAAACTTGTCATTGGACCACTCAAAAACAGAAATCTATTTCCTGGAAACCAACATAAAAATTCAAAGTTTTTCAATCCAGACATCGGTGTGTTGGTAACCAATTAACTGTCCCACATATCTCAGATGGGACAGTGTTGTGAATACGTTTTCCAGTTTGGGGCTCCCTCTCATGGTCAGTGCTGGCGGTGCAGTTGATGTGTGGAATGAAAGCGACACACCTGCAGAGGACTGGCAATCAGGGTCAGATTGGGCTATTTAACTTAGTAGCTTTCTCTTGTTACTTGCCAGTGGTCAATTGCTCCTGTGTGTTAAGGACATTCTGTAACCAGCTCTGCTCACTTCCAGAACTACTCTCAGATAAGTGGTCTTTGTACCTCTGCTGTTGTTTTCCACTTTCTTGTTGCTTTTTCTGATTTAATACTAATGCATGATTCCTATTTTGTCTGTGTGGAGTTCATGGTGGAATGGGATCATTCCCTGCTGGGAGTGTCTGTATACTTAGCTCGCTTTTGTCATGCTTGGTATTAATTCAGTCCCTCATCTGTATTAGTGTTATTGGATCCCAGTAACATCTGAGTGCTGGTACAGTGGGGGAGAGGTTGTGTGACCTCAGGATTTTTCCATATCAGTAGTGCCGGTATATATTAGGGTTTTTACGGCTGCAGATGGTTGCCCTTTCCTATCCTTTCCTATAAAGTTAGTTTGGGCCTCACCTTTGCTGAAATCTGTCTTTCCTGGCTTTGTATTGTATTGTATTGTATTTGCATTGTTTTCTATATCACCATAGCCTTTACATGTGGGGGCTATCTTTGGGGACTACTCCGAGGCAGATTAGCTCTCTTAAATTTCTATCTGTGAGATTATTTAGTTTTCCGGCTGTAATGCTGCCACCAAGGGGAGCCAGAGCTCTGCAGCAGACGACACTACACAGAGCAATGAGAACCAGGAAGGAAATGCACAGCGTTCTCATGCACTGCCTAATCAGCACAGCTGAGAGGCAGAACTGCAGGGTATGTTAGGAATAGTCAGACAGGCTGGGTCAAACACCGTACGGGCAGAAGCAGGACCGGAGGAGCAAGCAGAAGCGAAGTCAAAGTCAGGCTAAGGTCAGTACCGGAGGAAGCAACCGAGTGGGGAATAGGAGGGGGGACACAGGACAGGAGGGACGACCAGGGGACAGAACACAGACAAGGGCACGGGGGCACAGGAACAGACAGATCAGGATATCACTCACAGGACCAGCAATCACAGGCAAAGCAGAGCTAAGCTTATAGCCGGCGCTGGTTCACTGGAAGTGTCAGCTTTTAAGACATCCAGGTGCCGGAAGTGAGGCCCGAGAGAAGGCTCCGCCCCCTAGCCATGTGGATAGGGAGGCGAATCATGACACCGGCTTTGTCGAGGTGTCCAGGTCATCATAGGCACGCCCCACGGCTACTGTTAGTTCTGCAGTCTGTTAAGTTTCCAGCCACTCTGTTACCTTTTTGGGATTCCGCATTTTTTGATCCTCCTCGGTTCCTGAATCATAACAGTACTACCGGCCTAACCTAGATTCCAGGGTACACAAAAGAAGGGGGAAGAAAAAAAAAAAAGTATGTCAGAATTTTTTTTTCTTGTGTGTTTTTTCCTCTTTACCTCTGGGTACTGTGGAGGATCTTGCTGTTATGGATGTCACACAATTAGCTGGGCATGTCGATCAGCTTACTTCTCAGGTTAAGGATATATCCGATTGTCTTGCCCAGACACTTGCGTTAGAACCTAAAATACCTTTACCGGATTTGTTCTCTGGGGATCGGTCTAAATTTATTAACTTAAAAGAACAATTGTAGGTTATTTTTTGCCTTGAAACCCAAGTCCTCAGGGTCTTCCAGGCAGTGAGTTCAGATTGTTATCTCTCTGCTGCGTGGTGACCCCCAGGATTGGGCCTTTTCCCTGGCGCCTGAAGAACCTGCTCTTGCTGATGTGGATTTTTTTATTCAGGCTCTAGAGTTGTTATACGATGAACCTAATACTATTGATCAAGCCGAGAAAACTTTATTGGCTTTAATCCAGGATCAGGAACTTGCAGAGATATACTGTCAGGAATTTCGTAAGTGGGCGGTCCTTACTGAGTGGAATGATGTGGATCTTGCGGCTCTCTTTCGGAAGGGGTTGGCAGAGCCTGTAAAGGATGTTATGGTGGGCTTTCCTGTCCCCTCTGGTCTCGATGCCTCTATGTCATTGGCCATTCAGATTGATAGACGTTTACGTGAACGAAAAACAATGCGTGATGAGGTGTCGCTCTCAGATCGGTCTCCGGAGCCTATGCAGTGTGATAGGGTCCTTTCTAGGGCAGAACGGCAGGATTTTAGACGGCGTAATAAGCTATGTTTCTTCCTCTCATACTATTTCTGTCTGCCCTAAGCACGAGAAACGATTTGCCAGTTCATTTACTTTGGGCGGTTTACAGTCTAAGTTTCTTTTGTCGGTTTCTTTGATCTGTTCTCTATCATCATTTTCGGGTATGGCTTTTATTGATTCAGGAGCTGCCCTGAACTTGATGGATTTTGGGTCTGCTGAGCGTTGTGGTTTCCCTATGGTACCTTTGCATTCTCCTATCTCTTTGAGGGGTATTGATGCTACTCCTTTAGCTGAAAATAAGCCCCAGTTTTGGACCCAGGTGACGATGCGGGTCGCGCCTGACCAGCAGGAGGTTTGTAAGTTTTTGGTCTTTCATAATTTGCATGATATTTTGGTACTGGGATTTCCTTGGTTGCAAGCCCATATTCAAGTTCTTGATTGGACTTCTTTATCTGTGACTAGTTGGGGCTGCCAATTTGTGCATAGTGATACTCCTGTTTAGTCTATTTCATCTCAGACACAGGAAGTCCCTGACTATTTGGCGGATTTCATGGATGTGTTTAATGAGACAGAGGCCGCGTCTTTGCCTCCGCATAGGGACTGTGATTGCGCTATTGAATTGGTGCCTGGTTGTAAATTTCCTAAGGGACGGCTTTTCAATTTATCTGTGCCTGAACATGTTGCTATGCGCATTTACATTAAGGAGTCTTTGGAGAAGGGTCACATTAGACCATCATCTTCCCCTTTGGGCGTCGTCTTTTTTTTTGTGGCCAAGAAGGATGGTTCATTGCGGCCCTGTATTGATTATCGTCTCCTTAATAAAATCACAGTTAAATATCAGTATCCGTTGCCTCTGATTTCAGACCTGTTTTCTAGAGTGAAGTGTGCTAGTTGGTTTACTAAACTCGATCTTCGGGGAGCATATAATCTCATTCGCATTAAACAGGTTGATAAATGGAAGACGGCGTTTAATACCCCTGAGAGGCATTTTGAGTACCTAGTGATGCCCTTTGGGCTCACTAATGCCCCTTCCGTCATCCAATCTTTCACGAATGATATTTTCCGGGACTTTGTGGACAAGTTTTTGATTATCTATTTGGAAGGCCTTTTTGATTTTTTCTCATGACTGGGATTATGCTGAACAGATTGGGACAGTATTGCAGGTTCTCAGGGACAATATGTTATATGTCAAGGGATCGAAATGTCTGTTTGGCATACAAAAGGTCTCTTTTTTCGGGTTTATTTTGTCCCTATCTTCTATTGAGATGGATTTGGTCAAGGTTCAGGCCATTCATGATTGGGTACAGCCTACTTCTTTGAAAAGCCTTCAGAAGTTTTTGGGTTTTGCTAATTTCTATCATAAATTAATAGGCAATTTTTCCAGTATTGTCAAGCCATTGACTGATTTGACTAAGAAGGGAGCTGATCTTGTGAATTGGTCCCCAGAGGCAGTCTTGGCTTTTCAGCAGCTTACAAGGAGGTTTACTTCCTTTTCAGGTGGAGATCGATGCCTCGGATATTGGAGCTAGGGCTGTCTTGTCTCAAAGGGACCCTGTGACTTCTAAAATTAGACCCTGTGCTTTTTTTGGAAAAAAAACATATAGAATAGGACCAATTGAGTTCAATATACGCAAAACAAAAAAACCTCAATTTCAATTGAAATTTAAACTTTTATTGATATATTTTAAAATTTAGACAGCCATTAATAGTGAACACACAAAGGGCATAGATGATGAAGAGCTAAATATATGGGGTCCCTATAGCACCCTATGGTACCTTGCTCCTACCTACCAACGGAGGGTATGACGCCGTAACTGTTTTGGGCGCCCCCGTTCCACATCGGCTCACCCTCTAGTTGCCCTGGATAGTTAGTGAATTAAAATAGTAATTACACTATGGATGGCCATACAATACTATTTTAATTCACTAACTATCCAGGCCAACTACGGGCTTTTTTAATTTTAATTGAAATTGAGGTTTTTTTTTTGTTTTGGCTGTGCTTTTTTTCCCCGGAAATTTTAACCACAAGAGCACAATTATGATGTGGGGAATCGGGAATTATTGGCTATGAAGTGGGCTTATGAAGAATGGCGACATTGACTGGAGGGGGCGAGACATCGAATTGTAGTACTTACTGATCATAAGAATTTGATCTATCTTGAATCTGCCAGGAGGTTGAATCCTAGGCAGGCTAGATGGGCCTTGTTTTTCACTCGCTTTAATTTTGTGGTCTCTTATATTCCTTGTATTAATAATATTAAGGTGGATGCCCTTTCTAGGAGTTTCTTTGCCGATTCTCTGGATGTGACTGAGCCTGCTACCATCCTGCATGAGGGAGTGATTCTCTCTGCGATTTCACCCGATTTGAGACTTGCTCTTGAGGAATTTCAGGAGAACAAACCTGAAAGATGTCCTGGAGGGAAACTGTATGTTCCTGACCAATGGAAGAGTTGAGTGATGTCTGAAGTTCATTGTTCTGTGTTGGCTGGTCATCCTGGGATTTTTTCACCAGGGATTTGGTGAGTAGGTCCTTTTGGTGGCCTTCTCTTTCTCGTGATGTGAGCAGTTTTGTGCAGTCCTGTGAGATTTGTTCTAGATCCAAGTCTTCTTGTTCTCATTCTAGTGGACTATTATTGCCATTGTCGGTGCCTAAGAGACCATGGACTCACATCTCTATGGATTTTATTTCTGATCTCCCTGTTTCTCAGGGGATGACGGTTATTTGGGTAATCTGCGATAGATTTTCCAAAATGATTCATTTGGTGCCACTGCCTAAGTTGCCACCAGCTTCGGAGTTGGTACCTTTGTTTCTTCGTCAGGTGGTTCGTTTGCATAGTATTCCTGAGAATGTGGTCTCCGATAGGGGAGTCCAGTTTGTGTCTAAATTCTGGAGAGCTTTTTGTTCTAGGCTGGGAGTTGAGTTGTCCTTCTCCTCTGCATTTCATCCTCAGACCAATGGACAGACGGAAAGGACAAATCAGACTTTGGAAACCTATTTGCGCTGTTTTGTGTCGGCTGATCAGGACGACTAGGTTTCTTTTTTGTCCTTGGCAGAGTTTGCTCTTAATAATAGAGCTAGTTCGGCCACTTTGATGTCTCCTTTTTTTTGCAGTTTCGTGTTTCATCCTTGGTTTTCTTCGGGGCAGATGGAGGCTTCCGCCTTCCCGGGTGTTGATTCGGCAGTGGAGAAAATGCAGCATATTTGGGATCAAGTGGTGGATAAATTGTCCCACTCCCAGGAAAATGCCCAATAGTTTGCCAACCGAGGTAGGACTGTGGGTCCCGGTTTAAGGTAGGGGACTTGGCCTGCTTGTCTTCCAGACATGTTCCTATGAAAGTTTCTTCTCCGAAATTTAAGCCAAGGTTTATTGGACCTTATAAAATTTTGAGGGTAATTAATCCTGTTTCTTTCTGTTTGGCTCTTCCAGAGACTTTCAAAATTCACAATGTCTTTCATAAGTCTTTGTTGAAAAAATATGTTGAACCAGTAGTGCCCATGGCTGCGCCTCCTGATCCTGTCTTGGTCGAAGGGGATCTGGAATATGTAGTGGAAAAATTTTTGGATTCCCGTATTGCTAAACGGAAGCTCCAGTATCTGGTCAAGTGGAAAGGTTACGGTCAGGAGGATAATTCTTGGGTGGTTGCTTCCGACATACATGCTGATCGCTTGATCCGTGGTTTTCATCGAGCTCATCTTGACAATCCCGGGGATTCCGGTGAGGGTTCAGTGACCCCTCCTCAAGGGGGGGTACTGTTCTGAATACATTTTCCAGTTGGGGGCTTCCCCTTGTGGTCAGTGCTGGTGGTGCAGTTGATGTGTGGAATGAAAGCGACACACCTGCAGAGGACTGTCAATAAGGGTCAGATTGGGCTATTTAACTTAGTAGCTTTCTCTTGTTACTTGTCGGTGGTCAATTGCTCCTGTGTGTTAAGGGCATTCTGTAACCAGCTTCTGCTCATTTCCAGAACTACTCTCAGATAAGTGGTCTTTGTACCTCTGCTGTTTGTTTTGCACTTTCTTGTTGCTTTTTCTGCTTGATACTAATGTATGATTCCTATTTTGTCCGTGTGGAGTTCATGGTGGAATGGGATCATTCCCTGTGGGAGTGTCTGTATACTTAGTTCCAGGATTCTGCAAGGTTTGTGTTTGTCATGCTTGGTATTAATTCAGTCCCTCATCTGTATTAGTGTTTTTGGATCCCAGTAACATATGAGTGCTCGTAGTGCGGGAGAGGTTGTGTGACCTCAGGATTTTTCCATATCAGTAGTGCTGGTATATATTAGGGTTTTTACGGCTGCAGACATTTGCTCTTTCCTATCCTTTCCTATAAAGATAGTTTGGGCCTCATATTTGCTGAAATCTGTCTTTCCTGGCTTTGTATTGTATTTTTATATAGAACTGTAGGCTTTATATGTGGGGGCTATCTATCTTTGGGGACTACTCCGAGGCAGATTAGCTTTCTTATATTTCTATCTGTGAGATTTTTTAGTTCTCCGGTTTTGTTGAGGCGTCCAGGTCATCGTAGGCACGCCCCACGGCTATTGTTAGTTGTGTGTCAGGATTAGGTCTGCAGTCCATTAAGTTTCCAGCCACTCTGTCACCTTTTTGGGATTCCACATTTTTTGATCCTCCTCGGTCCCTGAATCATAACAGGATAGCTTCCACCCCAAATACACTTAAAAGTCCATTGTCTACAGCCATGCCCTCAGATATAATCATATCTGTTCCAGCCCAGCAGACAGGGATAAACCCTTAACCAATGTTAAAAAGATATTTTTAAACCAAGGCTACCACCCCACCTCCATTGATGATCAGATCATTAGAGCCACAAGGAACCCTAGAAGTAAACTGTTTCAATACAAACAAAAAGTGGAAAATACTCGTGTACCTCTGGTGATGACCTACAACTCACAGCTTGAGGTACTGAGAAAAACGGCTAAGAAACTTGACCATATTATACACAAGGATGACCATTACAAAGATCCTCCCTTGCTATGCTTAACATCATGATCTGAAGTTCAATGCCCTCAGATACACCAAGAGGAACTTGTAATGTAAAGAGCTGAAAAACCTGCTCCCTAAACAACAGAAGGGCTATAAGATTCCTGGGACATTCACATGTTCCTCTTGTAATGTTGTGTACTTAATCCTGTGCACTATATGTCCTATTGGGAGTTTCTATGTTGGAGAAACAGGACAGAATCAGAGCAAGAATGAGGTCTCATCATCACACAATTACAGACAAAAAAAAACATTTACCTGTGGCCAAACATTTCTGTGCTCCAGGACACAACATAAACCTCATGAAAGTTGTAATATTAAAAGGCAATTTCAGGTCACAGAATCATCGAAGGGTCTGGAAATACAAATTCATTACAATGTTTGACTGTCCACACAGAACTAAATCTGTCAGGAGGATTTATGACTCACTACAATATCTGAGGAGTCTTTCCAGACAAAGTGACCAGACCTCGGATCCTACTTGGTTACAGAATCTGAGGAGTCTGCTCCAGAGATGGTGAGGGCACCAGGCGTGTGATCTCACATGGATATTGGGACAATAAAACTTTCACACCACTAATCAAAGCTAATTAAGGATTCCCTCTCTAAGCTCAGTGTTTGTTTATTTAAATGTCCATTATTATACCATGCCTCTGCTGTTTGTGTATATATTTGTGTTTTTTCAGATACTTTTTTTGTTTTAACTTCGTTTTATTAACAATTTCAATTTTTCAGATACTTTGTTATACCATGCCTGATGAAGAGACCTGAGGAGTCTCGAAAGCTTGCTTTGTAACATCATGTATTTTATTTTTGTTAGCCATGAAAAAATATCAGAACTACAAGATTATACTTTTGTTTCTCTCACCGAGAGCAATCATTTTAGACTGAGCATTTTTGCATAATTTAATCTTATTTTTGTATAAGTAACATACCACTCTATTGTTTTAGGCATCACCAATTGGTGATAGATTTTGCCTAATAGCACATTGATATAGTTGGATTACTCACACACATGTATTCTTCTGACCATTTTTTTATATACAGTGGGGAAAATAAGAATTTGATAAACTGCAAATTTTGCAAGTGTTCCCACCTACAAACAATAGAATGGTCTGTAATTTTTATCATAGGTACACTTCAACATTGACAGACAGAATCTCCCAAACATACAGAAAATCACATTGTAGGATTTTTAATTAATTAATTTGCATTTTATTGCATGAAATAAGTATTTGATCAACTACTAAGCAGCAAATATTCTGGCTTTCACAGTCCTGTTATTTATTCTTTAAGAAGCCCCTACTCTGCACTCATGTCACGCTCCCCGTGTCCCAGCACCACTCCTTACCCACTGATCCAGTCCACGTGTCCACCGGTCATGGCTGCCGCTCCCGCTCATGCTCCCCAGAGTCCTGTTCCTGGTCTCAGGAGTCTGATTCTGACTAATGTTCTGTATAGGACCGGGCCGCGCCCACTCACCTGGTCTTATAGCCCCAGCACTGCTGCAACAGGAAATGACCTGAGGCTGTGCTGAGTATATAAGACTGGCCTCTCCATGTGGGCGGGGCCTGATCATTGCTTGTGTTTCTTTGCTTTGTCTTGTGAGTTAGGTGCTCAGGTCTTTGTTCCTGTTTCCTATTACTGCCTTAAAGTACGCTGTGACCTTAGTGACCTGGTCCTGTCTTTGCTTCCTGATGCCTGCACCCGTTCCTGCCACGTTAGTGCTCCAGCTACTGTGTACCCTGCCCTCCAGGTGGGGTGCTCGATCCAGTGGATCCACCTCCTGGGCCTACCAGTCCTACCTGGCCCTCACAGTATGATCAGGCCATGGATCCCGCTGGAGCACAGGCCATGGATCCCGCTGAGACACAGAAATCAGAGCTGGCTGAGCTGCGCCAGGAGCTGGCACGACAGCGTGAAACCCTGAACCGGATGCTGAAATTCTTGGCGTCCGTGGACCACCGGTTATATACGCTGCAGACTGCCGCCTCGTCCACACAGCAACCAGTCTCCAGGTCTGAACCAGGTTCCTCCACAGCCTTGCAACTTCGCCTTGCTGCTCCGCCTCGCTATGCAGGGGATCCCAAGTCCTGCCGAGGCTTCCTGAACCAGTGCTCCCTGCACTTCCAGTTGCTCCCGCACTTGTTTGCCTCAGACCAGGCCAAGGTGGCGTTCCTGATGTCACACCTGGAAGGCGAAGCCCTGGCCTGGATTAACCCCCTGTGGGAAAATGAGGACCCGATGATCACCGACATCCAGGAGTTCCTGCAAGCTTTCCGAAGTACCTTCGATGAGCCCGGACGAACTACCGCAGTGACCTCTTCGCTTCTCCGGCTACGCCAAGGGACCCTGACCGTCGGCCAATACGCCATCCAGTTCCGCACGCTGGCCTCTGAGCTGGGCTGGAACAATGAGGCCTTGACGGCGGCCATTTGGGAAGGTCTCTCTGGCCGCATCAAAGACGAACTAGCCGGCCGTGACGTTCCACGAACCTTGGACGCTTTGATTTCCCTGGCCACCCGGATTGACCTCCGTTTTCAGGAGCGTACCAAAGAGATAGTCCGGGAGAAGCGACCACCTCGCCACATCTTGCCCCCACAGAGATCTACCGCTCCCTCGTCCCTGCCTTTCCACGACTTATCGCCAGAACCCATGCAAGTGGACCGTCTGACCCATGCCAAGCAACGCCGTGCAGAACGGCTCGCCCAGGGCCTGTGCTTCTATTGTGGAGATTGTTCACATATGCTCCGTTCTTGCCCGGTAAAACCAGGTAGACCCCAGGTCCAAGGGATGGTGGGAACCGCCACCCTTGCCACCGAAATCCCTTTGCTTCCAGTTAAACAGACTGTCCGGGTGACGACAGAGGGGACCCGGTTTTCAGCTGAGGCCCACATCGATTCTGGGGCAGCAGGCAACTTTATCCACCAGGCCACGGTAGACAAATACCAGGTCCCTGTCACCCCGCTGAAGAAGCCTCTCTGGTTCACCTCAGTGGACGGCAAACCGCTCTACGAACCTGTCCGGTTTACCACCGAGCCCGTGAACCTCCAGGTTGGCACTTCGCATACGGAGACCATCGCCTTCTATGTGATCCCGAGGATGGCTCCTGAGCTCCTGTTGGGCCTGCCCTGGCTGAAACTCCATGACCCTGTTATTAGTTGCTGCTCTGGCGCGATTACTCACTGGAGTCCCTTGTGCCACGAAACCTGCTTGCAGCCTGTTCCTCAGCCCCTGGCACTTGACTCAGTCAAGCTGCAGGATCCTGAAGAAGAGACTACGCTATGCAGTAACGTTCCACCGCCCCAGGCATCCGAGACCTCGATTCCACCATCTTCTGGAGATGAGATTTTGATTTCACCGCCTTCTAGAGTTGAGACTTTGACTCCACCGGCTGCCCAGGATGAGACATTGTCTGATACCCAGTCCGAGACGCCCGATCCGGTCGTCCAAGATTCCAGTCCTGCTTCTGACTGTCCTTCCCTTTCCGTTGCCTTCCTTGCCACTGACATGGGTTCCCCGATACGGGACATAGTGGCCATGAAAACGGTCCGGGGTAAGCAGTCCTTCCTGGTCGATTGGGTGGATTGCGGTCCTGAGACCCAGCCCTGGTTGTCCCGGAAGTACGTTGCTGCCCCTCTTCGGTGTGCCTTCCTGTCTCGGCGGAGGGGAGGGGGGCTTCAAGGGGGGGGTACTGTCACGCTCCCCGTGTCCCAGCACCACTCCTTACCCACTGATCCAGTCCACGTGTCCACCGGTCATGGCTGCCGCTCCCGCTCATGCTCCCCAGAGTCCTGTTCCTGGTCTCAGGAGTCTGATTCTGACTAATGTTCTGTATAGGACCGGGCCGCGCCCACTCACCTGGTCTTATAGCCCCAGCACTGCTGCAACAGGAAATGACCTGAGGCTGTGCTGAATATATAAGACTGGCCTCTCCATGTGGGCGGGGCCTGATCATTGCTTGTGTTTCTTTGCTTTGTCTTGTGAGCTAGGTGCTCAGGTCTTTGTTCCTGTTTCCTATTACTGCCTTAAAGTACGCTGTGACCTTAGTGACCTGGTCCTGTCTTTGCTTCCTGATACCTGCACCCGTTCCTGCCACGTTAGTGCTCCAGCTACCGTGTACCCTGCCCTCCAGGTGGGGTGCTCGGTCCAGTGGATCCACCTCCTGGGCCTACCAGTCCTCCCTGGCCCTCACAACTCATTACCTGTATTAATTGCACCTGTTTGAACTGGTTACCTATATAAAATACACCTGTCCACATACTCAACCACAGTACAACCTCTCCACCATGGCCATGACCTTTTTATATGATGCATGCCATTTTCAGATCGTGCTGGCTCCCCTCTCTCATGGCCATGATCAAAGCTGCCTAAAAACACCAGGGACAAAATTGTGGACCTGTACAAGGCTGGGATGGGCTACATGACAATAGGCAAGCAGCTTGGTGAGAAGGCAATAGTTGGTGGCGCAATTTTTAGAAAATGGAAGAAACACAAGATGACTGTCAATATTACTCGGTCGGGCAAGTATGATTCTGAGAAAGGTCAGCTATCAGCCCTGAATTACACGGGAGGACCTGAAGAGAGCTGGGACCACAGTCTCAAAGACTATCGTTAGTAACGCACTACTCTGTCAAGGATTAAAATCATGCAGGGCACGCACGATCCTCCTGCTCACGCAGCATATGTCCGGGCACGATTGAAGTTCATTAATTACCATCTGGATGATCCAGAGGAGGCATGGGAGAAGGCCATGTTGTCAAATGAGATTAAAATAGAACTTTCTGGTATCAACTCCACTCACTGTGTTTGGAGGAAGAAGAAGGATGAGTAAAACCACAAGAACACCATCCCAACCGTGAAGCATGGGGGTGGAAATATCATGCTTTGTGGTGGTTTTCTGCACAGGAGAAAGGAAGACTGCACCATATTTAAGGGAGGATGGATATATCGCAAGATTTTGGCCAACAACCTCCTTCCCTTAGTAAGAGCATTGAAGATGAGTCATGACTGGGTCTTCCAGCATGACAATGACCCGAAACACACAGGAATTGCAATCAAGGAGCGGCTTACATATTTCTATTTACATGTGCCTTTTTGATCGCATTTTATTCCACTTTTTTGGCAGCTATATGGCAAAAAAACATTTTTTGCTACTTTTTTTGTGTTCATTGAAGGGGTTAACTAGTGCTACAATTTAATGGATCAGGTTGTTCTGGATACAACGATACCAAATGTGTAGGTTTTTTAGTTTTATTTGTTTTTACATAAATATACATACTGTAGTTATTAGTATATATTTTTTGCTCTTTATTTTCTGGGAGGTTTTTTTTTAGATTTTTAAAAAAAAAATTATTTTTTCTCTTTACTTTCTTACTTTGTTCCTATATAGGACACTAACGTTTACTGCTCTGATTGCTGATATAATGTCTTGCAATGCACTAAGATTGCTATACATTATATCCGTTACTGCTGCACTTACAGAAGCCGTTGAGATCATGCTCCTGGTATGGTCTAAGAGGCGTCCCATAGCTGGGTAACCTCGGATGTCATCATGACGACCTCAAGTCACCATGGCAATGATTGGGCCCTCACTATAATGTCGCAGGGGCACAGAGAGGACAATAGTGGCAGTGCACTCCGTCTCCCAGCTCCCGAAATGCTGTGATCGTTAGCGGCATTTTGTTGGTTAAACAGCCAGGGACAGAGCGGAGACCATCCCTTGCCTTGACAGCCAGGGCTAGCTGTCATGTAACCGACCTTCCGAAGTCAGTCACCAGGGCACAATTCCTCTGCCTGCTCAATCGCGAAGACGTACCAGTAAGTCCGAGGTTGAGACGTCCCTGCCAAATAAGACATACCAATATGTCTAGTTTTGTAAAGGGGTTAATGTTGTTGATCATAAAAGCTAAGTGTAATCAATAAGACTGGACCTTGTTCAGAACATGGGAGAGGTGGACAGGAGATGAGGAGATAGCGAAGACAATATTACAAGGGTGGGAACGGGTGAGAAAATCCATCTTGTGTGAGAGATGGAGGGAGACTTATTTCAAGCTCATGCACACAGCGCTGTATGGCTTTAACATCCCGCCTTCCCATAGCTGCACTGGCCAGATTACAGCGTGTCCTAAGTGTGGGGTGCCCTTTACGAACCTGTGGCATGGGGTGTGGGAGTGCACAGAAGTAACAACATATTGGAAGCGAGTAAGGGACCATATTCAAGCATGTTGGGGAACGAGACTTCCACAAACACCACAGGCTCTGCTCTTCCACCAATTACGCCCCCCCGAATCTGAATCTCAGAGTATGGTAGACAAAGTAAAGATTCCTAGAAACATCCACACATTTTTAGTGGTGGCTCTTCGGGCTTTGTTTAGTGAGAGGCTTAAACCAAACACTCCATCGATGGGAGCAATAATATCTCAGATGAAACATCTATTGGGACTGGAACTGATAGAAGCAGAAAGGAGTAAAGAAAAGTCAGCAGGAAAAGTTTTTCCGCTGTGGAAAAAATTAATTGGTTTTCATTATAGTCCTCAGGAAATCCTGAAAATAATTAGCCCTTTCCGCCATACAGAATGGTATTGTCTGGAAGACCTGGGAGGGACGTTGGGGGTTTTGGGACCATCATTAGACACTTAGCATGTACCATATGGAGATGGTAGTCGACACCATAGCAAGAACATAATAATGGAAGGGTTCACACTCACATTCTTATTCTTTGTTTGTCATACTACCTTTTTTTTTTTCTTCCTTTGCAAGGTTTACAGTTGCATTGACGAACAAATCAATCTCGTGTATACTGATGTTTACTATTTGACCATGGAATTGACTGTTTAATTTTTTTATGTTTAAAAATTTGAATAAAAAATGTTTTTAAAAAAAAAAAAAAAGACTGGACCTGGTGTTGTAGGAACCATATCACATTCAGCAGCACAAAATAGAGAGAAGGTAGATTCATTTTATATAATGCCAGGATTCTAGGAAGGAAACAGCATCATCACCCACCAATATCTTTTATACGCCCATCATAGAATTTTTCTTCAAGTGATTTTTTATCTTGTCCACACATTTTACGTACACTGACATTTGGATTTGTAGTTTACAGATCTGGGCAGCTGTGAGTACGTAACTTCTAACTCAAATAGTAGGACCTCCAATGCCCAAAGTAATGATGACAGATTTAATGCAGTGGTTCTAGTGTCAAAATGACGACCACTTGAGTGTAATATGGCTGAATTACACCACCGATAAAGCAGCCACAGCCAATGACTGAGAAGAATCTGTGACTTCTCTGCATTTAGTGGTCACTACTCACCTGGGTAGTCATATGTAGGACTTTCCTCTTTACTCTGCTCATCACCCCTCACATATGTCTCTGTAGTATTAATATGGGTCAGATCTTCACCCTGAAACAAATATTGTAAAAGTCACAGACAGATGGAGAAGTCACATCTATGATCAGCTCTAATCCTGCCATCTCCACCCCTCTCACTACACAAGTATAACACATATAATACTGGTGGATAAAACAAGACTGAGCACAAGACCTTCACAGCCGTCTACACATCATAGGGAGATTTCATGTCAACCTCTCTCCATCTACCTGATGATCCTGAGGAACATTGGGAGTTTCTAATAAACCATCCTGTGGGAGAAGAGGATGGGGACATCTCTCTGGTGTTGTCCTCTTACTAGATAGAACTGGAGGAAACACATACAGGGACTGAATCCATTCCTTGCATACAGATAATTATAGGCCGTGTGTATTTAGTCCTATTACCTGGTGATGTGAGGGGCTGGGGAACCTCCATCATGACGTCCTTGTACAGATCTTTGTGTCCTTCTAAATACTCCCACTCCTCCATGGAGAAATAGACGGTGACGTCCTGACACCTTATAGGAACCTGACACATACAATGATACCGTCATCCCCTGATCCCTTCATAGCGTTACTGTATAATGACCCAGCATTCCCAGCAGTGTCACCTCTCCAGTCAGCAGCTCAATCATCTTGTAGTTGAGTTCTAGGATCTTCTGGTCATTGATGTCCTCATGTATCGGGGGGTGAGGTGGAGGCCCCGTGATTGGGCTCAGGGGTCTTCCCCATCCCTCAGACACAGGGGCCTGACAGCGCTCACTAGAGGTCTTCTTCACTACTGTGTAATCCTGGTTATGGAGAGACACAGTAATAAATCTCACTACAGACATTTCCAGAGTCCTCACCTCTCCAGTTTTGTCCATCTGTTATTCCCATAGATAAGAATGATGTAATGTGACGTCATCAGAATCTCTCACCTCTCCAGTAAGCCGGAAGAGGATCTCTAGGGTGAGGTGTAATATCCTCTCCGCCATCTTGTCCCTGTCCATATCCATCCTTCACGGGGCAATCAGGAGAATTCTCTTGTATAGAAGATCTCCACTAAAAGGATCAGATATTGTAGGGACCTAATGGGGAGAAGATGACAATGTAACATTATAAAGAATGCACAGAATAATACAATTACTGGAGAGAATAAGGGGAAACATATCAGGAAATAGAATAAATCATCTACACTTTCTTTCTTGTCTCGTACAGACTGGAACATAAGTTAAATTGGTGACGAAGACGTCTCCATCATGCTCCCAATCACTGGCTATGTTGGTCACTGCTTTGGCAACTAATTATCTGGGGGAATTACAAGTTTGTTGGAACTGAGCAGGAAATCTAGAGACTGGCGGGGACCCAAGCAGCGATGGCACAGGATTAGGGGGATTATTGTTTTTATTAATTTACAACATCCAGTTTTTTCTTTACATCTACTAATAAATCCTCTATATTTAGGCCACACACAACAAGCAGTTTCCTCCTCGGAGTCGGCAGCTGAATACGTTTCTCATAGACTCATCTTCCATATCACTAATTCTCGTCTCATTTACCGACACTGGAATCCGCATCAGCAAAACTGCAGGAGAAATTCATTACACGTGAGAGGAGAAATAACGACTCCATGATGAGGACGACATCTTCATTTTCTACTACGTCTCTATAAACAGATTTGGCCGGAGTCTGTCACTGACTCCATCACCACCAGCCGACTGTATGAAGGTTTCCCGTCTGCCCCGGGATGTAATATTTTATCAAATTAGATCTTGTGTCTGATTCACACAGTTTGATGCATTTATAAAAGATTGTCTGTAAGAAAACAGAAGACTGCAGTTATTTCATGGTAAAATCTACTTCTACAGTAATTTTTTGGTATATTAACTTTTTTTCTGGTACTTTCCTGTTATGCGTCCCTATATTACATGAGAAACATCAGCTGAATGATGGTTCGGCGGATAGTCATATCCTGTGTATGGATCAATCAAGAAATAACGTCTGGAACTCCATTCTGAGTCTGAACTGGGTGCAAAAACCTAAAAAATCTACACTATATGGAGAGAAGGTATGCACACCAGTGACTATGTAAGACCCGCAACACACATCCGTTTAATTTGTACGTGTGCGGTACGTATTTGCAAGTACTGGTGAAACGTACACACGGAGACCCATGTTATTCTATGGTAGATGGCACACACACGTGAAATCGCACGGAACGTGTGTCCGTGAGGTAAGTACGTGTGTGCGCTTTTCTACACGGACGACATGTCCGTTTTTGGCTGGCAGCACGTAGGCACGGACCCGCTTTAGTCTATGGGTTCGTGCCTGCACGTACCGCACACGGAGTATGTCCGTGTTCAGCACGTTTCGTGCGTGTGCGTTTTTACACTAACGATCTTATTTTTATTTTTTTTTTCATTAAATTCAGTATACTTACCTTTTTTTCTGCTGTTCTCAGTCATACTTACATTGGCGCTCGTTTTTTTTCTTCCCCCGGCTCATACCGCTCCCCAATCACCAGCGCGGCGAGGAACAGCTGTGCAGAGAATGCGCGGCAACAATTACTTTGAATATGCCGGCCGCTCATTAATCAATCTCGTATTCCCTGTTTTCCCCACCCACAGACGCCTGATTGGTTGCAGTCAGACACGCCCCTCACGCTGAGTGACAGCTGTCTCCCTGCACCCAATCACAGCAGCCGGTGGGCGTGTCTATACTGTGCAGTAAAAGTTCAGGGTGGAAAAACGGGTTTAATGCCGCGCTATAAACCACGAGCCGATGTTATTAAAACTTAATACTTAAACTAATTTTTTTAATAACATCGGCTTGTGGTTTATAGCGCGGCATTAAACCCGTTTTTCCACCCTGAACTTTTACAGCATTTTTCCTTCAACGGGGCCGCTGCTGAACCACTCTAGCACTCACATATGTCTGCACAGGGGTTGTGACTGGCACAACCTGATCAGGTGAGTGTATTCATTCTTTTACTTTCCTAAACCCATAAACCGGGTAAGAACCTATTTTTGCGCCTTTCTTTCCCTATCTACAGTTTTATACTGTGCAGTAAAATAAATAAATAAATAATTAAAAAAAACGGCGTGCGGTCCCCCCCATTTTAACACCAGCCAGATAAAGCCATACGGCTGAAGGCTGGTATTCTCAGGATGGGGAGCCCCACGTTATGGGGAGCCCCCCAGCCTAACAATATCAGTCAGCAGTCGCCCAGAATTGCCGCATACATTATATGCGACAGTTCTGGGACTGTACCCGGCTCTTCCCGATTTGCCCTGGTGCGTTGGCAAATCGGGGTAATAAGGAGTTATTGGCAGCCGATAGCTGCCAATAAGTCCTAGATTAATCATGTCAGGCGCCTCCCCGAGATACCTTCCATGATTAATCTGTAAGTGACAGTAAATAAACACACACACACCCGAAAAAAATCCTTTATTAGAAATAAAAAACACAAACATATACCCTGGTTCACCACTTTAATAAGCCCGAAAAAGCCCTCCATGTCCAGCGTAATCCAGGATACTCCAGCGTCGCATCCAGCTCTGCGACATGGAGGTGACCGGAGCTGCAGAAGACACCGCCGCTCCTGTCGCCTCCACGCAGCTAATGAAGGCAATAGCGCGATCAGCTGAGCTGTCACTGAGGTTACTCGCAGCCAACGCTGAATACAGCTGATCGCGCTATTGCCTTCATTAGCTGCGTGGAGCTGACAGGAGCGGCGGTGTCTTCTGCAGCTCCGGTCACCTCCATGCAGCAGAGCTGGAAGCGACGCTGGACCATCCTGGATTACGCCGGACATGGAGGGCTTTTTCGGGCTTATTAAAGTGGTGAACCAGGGTATATGTTTGTGGTTTTTATTTCTAATAAAGGATTTTTTCGGGTGTGTGTGTGTTTATTTACTGTCACTTACAGATTAATCATGGAAGGTATCTCGGGGAGACGCCTGACATGATTAATCTAGGACTTATTGGCAGCTATGGGCTGCCAATAACTCCTTATTACCCCGATTTGCAAACGCACCAGGGCAAATCGGGAAGAGCCAGGTACAGTCCCAGAACTGTTGCATATAATGTATGCCCTCATCCTGAGAATACCAGGTATTAAAATGGGGGGGGGACCGCACGCCGTTTTTTTAAATTATTTATTTATTTATTTTACTGCACAGTATAGACACGCCAACCGGCTGCTGTGATTGGGTGCAGTGAGACAGCTGTCACTCAGCGTGGGGGGCGTGTCTGACTGCAACCAATCACAGGCGTCTGTGGGTAGGCAAAGCAGGGAATAGGAGATTGATTAATGAGCAGCCGGCATATTCAAAGTAATTGTTGTCGCGTATTCTCTGCACAGCTGTTCCTCGCCGCGCTGGTGATCGGGGAGCGGTAAGTATGAGAGAGGGCTGCTAACTTCAGTCACTCGGGGGATTAGCGGTCACTGGTGAATCCTTCACAGGTGACCGCTAATCAGTACGCGGCACACAGACAGAGCCGCGGCATGACAATGAAGTCGGGTGAAGTTCACCCGAGTTCATTCTCATCGCGTAACTCTGTCTGCTGTCAGCCGACATGTATCAACGACATTGTGCAACACACAAACGGACATTCCACACGGACATTCCACGTACACATACACGGGCATTTTACACGTACACACGGCTCACATACGCCATCACACGGATGCCATACGTACCGGAGAAACGCCCAAAAAAAACGGAACACGGACCCGAAAAACGTACCGTGTCACACGCACGTTTTTTTTGTGGAAGTGTGTTTTAGGCCTAAGGGGAATATATGAAAAGCAGAAACTGCTGTGTGAATACTGACATGAAAAATCCAATAGCTATATGTAAGAATGAAAATATGAAAATGGAATCTGCATTACTGCCATGAACATATGGCAATGTAATATGTGAATATGTTCATGGCAGTAATGCAGATTCCATTTTCATTCTTACATATAGCTATTGGATTTTTCATGTCAGTATTCACACAGCAGTTTCTGCTTTTCTTATATTCCCCTTACATAGTCACTGGTGTGCATACCTTCTCTCCATATAGTGTAGATTTTTTAGGTTTTTGCACCCAGTTCAGACATAGAATGGAGTTCCAGACATTATTTCTTGGTTGATTATTATATTATACGTATATATAGCCTGGGTCTCAGCTTCCCATACACGGTAAGGTTTTTAACTGCATGAGAGGACACACACAAGCTAGGGACCCCAACGTAGAGAAATACTTTGGCGTAGTGTTGGGGCTCTTCTGCATTGATCAATTCAGTAGCTAAATTTCTCTTTTTTCATATGTTCATGGCAGTAATGCAGATTCCATTTTCATAATTTCATTCTTACATATAGCTATTGGATTTTTCATGTCAGCATTCTGCTTTTCATATATTCCCCTTACATAGTCTCTGGTGTGCATACCTTCTCTCCATATATCCTGTGTATGGGGCTGTTAATATTACTCTGCATTACAGTAATACGAGTGTCACCGGAGCAATCACAGCCGGATGTTGTTTCATCGCAGGAATTAGGATTATTGATACAAAATCTAAAAAAAAATTTAAGTGAAAACTAAAATTATAATTTTAGCAAGAAAGAAAGAAACCATTTTTCATTCTTGATGAAACAGAGAGAAGGCAACTTCCACATATTTGAGGTAAATGAAAATCAGCGGCCATTATTTTATATGAGGCAGAAAGAAAGCAAGAGAATGAGACCTCTATCATATTATCTGATGCACAGAGATGGGGAAGCCTCTGTTCTCTAATGACACCTATCAAAATATATCACCATGACAGCCGGGGCCAAACAACTGTATTCTAGAACAATGGCATTAAAATTATAAAGAGAAAACAAGATAAAATACTACTAGACTGACTGAAAAGATAAAAAGTTCTCCTGCAATAATGTCCCCAGAATGTCTCCATTACACTGTGCAGCTCAGACCACAGATAACAGCCCCTCATACATCTATAGCCCCTGCCGACCGCCGGATCCACATTTCCAGACTGGGGAAACTGATCCAGGAGGTCGGTGCTGAGTCCTGGGGTCATCTGTATCTGCAGCAAGAATGGGGAGAAGGATTTATTTATTAGCCGGTGGATGGTACCACAAATTGTATGTTATGGTATCATATGGAGGGGGGAAACTTGGAGTATCATTATGTGTGTGGGTGGATGGTGGTGCTGTGGGAACATTATACTGTGTGTGGGGGGATGGCAGTACTGAGGGAACATTATACTGTGTGTGTAGGGAAATGGCAGTACTGTGGGAATATTATACTGTGTGTGGGGAATGGCGGTTCTGTGAGAAAATTATACTGTGTGTAGAGGGATGGCGGTGCTATGGGAACATTATACTGTGTGTGGAGGGATGGCGGTACTGTACAAACATTATATTGTGTGTCGGGGGAAGGCAGTACTGTGGGAAACTTATACTGTGTGGGGGGGGATGGTGGTACTGTGGGAACATTATACTATGTGTGGGGGTTGGCGGTTTTGTGGTAGCATTATACTGTGTGGGGGCGGATGGCGGTACTGTGGGAACATTATACTGTGTGGGGGGGATGGCAGTACTGTGGAAACATTATACTGTGTGTGGGGGGATGGCGGAACTATGGGAACATTATACTGTGTGTAGGGAAATGCCATTAGTGTGGGAACATTATACTGTGTGTGGGGAGGATGGCAGTACTGTGGGAGCATTATACTGTTTGTGGGGGATGGCGGTACCGAGGGAATATTATACTGTGTGGGGGGGATGGCGGTACTGCGGTAACATTATACTGTGGGGGGGATGGCGGTACTGTACGAACATTATTTTATGTGTCGGGGAATGGCAGAACTGTGGGAACATTATACTGTGTGGGGGGGATGGCGGTACTGTGGGAACATTATACTGTGTGTAGGGGATGGCAGTACTGAGGGAACATTATATTGTGTGTGTAGGGAAATGCCAGTACTGTGGGAACATTATATGGTTTGTGGGGATGGAGGTACCGAGGCAATATTATACTGTGGGGGGGATGCGGTACTGCGGTAACATTATACTGTGTGTGTGGGGGATGGCAATACTGAAGGAAAATTATACTGTGTGTGTAGGGAAATGGCAGTACAGTGGGAACATTATACTGTGGGGGGGATGGCGGTACTGTGGGAACATTATACTGTGTGTGGGGATGGCGGTACTATGGGAACATTATACTGTGTGTGGGGGGATAGCAGTACTGTGGGAATATTATACTGTGTGTGGGGGGATGGCGGTACTGTGTGAACATTATACTATGTGGGGGTGAGGGTGGTACTGTGGGAGCATTATACTGTTGGGTGGGGGATGGTGGTAATGTGAGAACAAAATGCTGTGTGTGGCGGCATTAAACTTGGGGGAACCAAGAAAAGGGCACCGTACTACCTGTTTCCCGTCTTTTATAGTTAGGTCGTCTGTATCTATCAGAGGGAAAGGAACAAAAACCTCACAATTCGTAGAAATCAACAAGAGAAAAACACCAAGAAAGTCTCAGAGCTGAAGGGGTTCATGCCCCCTGCCTCAGCGGCTCTGTTTACACTAGAAAAAGGATTTTTCTCAAGAAATGTTTTGAGAGTCTGAAAGATTAATGCACTTGTGGTCAAAAAACGCACCAATACCGCACCGAAAACCGCATGCGTTTTTACTGCGGTTTTGTGTGTTTTCGGTGCGGTTTTTCCTCAGGTTGGTCCCTGCAGTTTTTTACCATTATCTATTGCAAATAAACGCGCACACTCCATAGGTTTTGCTGGGGAATGTCTGCAGAAAAGTTACAACCATTTTCTCAAGAAATTTCTGCAGCAAAAATGCAAAACAAAGGGGGTAAAACCGCACTGTGCGCACAGGGCCTTATGATGAATCTCCACATACCTCCACCTGCAGAGCCGCACACTAGATATGTGGCTGCTCTGTGCTTACAGGACCTGTGATGATGTCACATGGAGGGGAGGAGTCAGGGTCACATGATCAGCTCCTCAGTGTATGCAGGACTCTGCTGTGCTGGGTGTCATGGTGCTGGATGAGGGGAAGGTTATGTGTGGGGTCAGGAGGGGTTTACAGTGTGGATGGAGCAGAGCCGTGTGTGTACGAGGTGTACGGAGCAGAGCCGTGTGTACGAGGTGTACGGAGCGGAGCCGTGTGTGTACGAGGTGTACGGAGCAGAGCCGTGTGTGTACGAGGTGTACGGAGCGGAGCCGTGTGTGTACGAGGTGTACGGAGCGGAGCCGTGTGTGTACGAGGTGTACGGAGCGGAGCCGTGTGTGTACGAGGTGTACGGAGCAGAGCCGTGTGTGTACGAGGTGTACGGAGCGGAGCTGTGTGTGTGTGTGTGTTTGCTGTGTACGTAGCGGAGCCGCATGTGTCTGATGTGAGTGGAGCAGAGCCGTGTGTGTACGAGGTGTACGGAGCGGAGCTGTGTGTGTCTGATGTGAGTGGAGCGGAGCCGTGTGTGTACGAGGTGTACGGAGCGGAGCTGTGTGTGTGTGTGTTTGCTGTGTACGTAGCGGAGCCGCATGTGTCTGATGTGAGTGGAGCAGAGCCGTGTGTGTACGAGGTGTACGGAGCGGAGCTGTGTGTGTCTGATGTGAGTGGAGCGGAGCCGTGTGTGTACGAGGTGTACGGAGCGGAGCTGTGTGTGTGTGTGTTTGCTGTGTACGTAGCGGAGCCGCATGTGTCTGATATGAGTAGAGTGGAGCCGTATGGATAAGATTGTGTATGAGGAGGAGCCATCGTGTACAATATATCCAGTGACAAGCAGAAGGGTAACAATGCTCTGCCCTTGTGCCTTTCAGGCTCCATATCTCTCCGTCCTCTACAGCTCTGAGCGTGAGACGACCTTCATGTTACAGACGGCCATCTTGGCTTCTCATGCATAGATGTGACTTGCCGCTATTCAGCAATGATCAGTGATGCAGATTCTTCTCTGCATTGTTACTGTAATGTTATCTTGTTAGTATATTGGAAATCCCCTGTGACTTTCAGCTCTGCCTGAATCCTTCTGGGCTCTCCATCAGATTCGATGTCTAGACCAAAATCTGACCCCAGGTCTCTTCTACACGGCCCCAGTGTTGGTCCATACTGGTCGAGTCACTCATGTATGTATACAGCTTTGGTCTGGGGACTGTGGGGACAATCCAGCGCCTCTACCTCATTGTCATGAGCCATTGCTGGAACATTATGTCGTCCTTTTCATACCCATAGTACTGGAGTGTATGAAGTACCGTAACTTGTCTTGAAGGACACTCACTGTTAAAAATATACTCTTAAATATATTTTTCTTCAAATACGTAAAAGCGCATGAAAGAAAGAACTTCAAAAATGTAAAAAATAAATGTATTTTATCTATTTAAAATGGTTGCCAAAATTCAGTTACAGAAAGGAAAAATAATATACTTCATTAGCTTACGTAAGAGTTCAATTAGTCCATACTGATCAATAGAAAATCTTCATCCATCTCTTCTTGGATTCTGAATGGTAAGGCAGGGGTGATATACCGTAGCTTTTCAGCATGTGTTCATTTTGCAGCCTGGAAGGCTTCTGGGACAGTAGACGACGTGCAGGAGCAGGAGTAGCCCCCTCCATCGTGTCATGTTATATGACAACTGTTCAAACCATATAGGGAAATTACTGCTGGACACATGTCACATGGTGTAATCTCTAGAAGCTTCCAGATGGTATATATATATCCTTCCATGTCAGCACTTATGTATATTCAATATGGATATCTTAATATTTATTCCTTATAAGAACTTTATCAATAAACTATGCCCTCCAACATAAACAGAACTGTGAACATATATGTCCTACTATAAAATGTTTGATAACTAGATGTATTAATTTTAATGTTTTTACAATTCCCCCTTGAAGCGGGTGAATTATTATTATTAATGAGACCCCAAAAATTAATACATCATTAAAATAACAGATCTTTTTCCCTTATTTGGCGATAATGGATTAATATCAATAATAATGATGAATAATAATCAATTTGCATTATTCATGTTGTAAGTTCAATAAAATAATAATGTGGATTCATGTTATGGTAGGCCGTGACTGATATCATATAAAATATATAATTATACTTTCCTAAATTTAAAAGATGCAAAACAAATCCGGTCAACATATGATGTCCTCTGGGTTGATGTCTTCTTATCTCCCATGCAATCTGGCATAAACACAGTCTCTTAGAAATAAATCCTTTGATAAAAGATGAATGGTTACCAATTTAATACAGTCCCGTATTGCGTTTATCATCGTTAGATCAAGTCCATAAACTTTATTCTTTATTACAAAGTCCATAGCCAATGTTGATAAACCACAGTTCATGAGTGTAGCAGAATAGCATAAGTCTTTGATGTCTGCGCAGTGTAATTTACATTAGTCACCTTTATCCTCCGCGCTGCCTGTTGTCAAATCCTGTAACAGATGTTAAGACGTTCTTGGTCAGCACGACAGGGGTTAACTTTAACACGCTATTGCTCTCCTTAGTATCTGTAGTGAGGTCTTAAGGCACAGACCATGTGTCATTGTCCATCCTGGCACCATAAGATCACTGTCTTTCTGAGGTTCAGACGCAGTAAGTATTTTGTATGTAACACAGTCTTATTTGAGACGTTACCTTTTGGACCGTTGAATTTCAGCCTTTTAAACCTTTTTGTAGAATCCCTTTTAACTTTAGAAAAATTAATAAAAGTCTTTTATCTTAATCTTGATTGAAGTCTTCATTCCCTAATCTAAATACCAAATATGGCAATAACTATCACTAATAAATGTCACAGCGTATCATAACTCTAATACTATAATACCATCATTATTATTATCGTAGAAGTATTAATATAATTTGATACTTAGAATGATAAAATAATACTGCATAATGGTATAGACAATAGTATTCTCATGTAATGACCTTTTTTGTCATTGGTGTAATTACCTTTCCAAACCCATAGGTGGCAATGTGTTGAATGTAACCAAAATGTAATATAAAATATGAAATAATATAATGTGTACCTATAACATGTACCATATTATAAATATGAAAGGCAACAATGTGGCTTATTTAGTTAGATCATTTGTAAAATTATAAACCAAAGCAAATAACCTTTTAGAAAAGACTGGATGATTCCATCAAAACACAATAATACCCATTATAAATTATTATTGATTAAAAATATAATATGTATATTATTTGTAAATATAGGAAGGTAAACCTAGATGTACCTCGATCTTCCATCTTTATTACTCTAATTTAATTTATTTGATTTGTCTATTATTTATTAAATAACCTACTATATAAGAAAATGTGTAACTATAAGTAATATTTCATCCTTATTGTGTTAACATACTAATATAAGAATAATGTATTACTAGGAAGTAAATAATTGTATATATTGATGAAGGAAGTATTCTTTTCTTCCAAAAAGTGGAACTTTCCCTTTTAATATGATTCATATTTAATAAAGTAATATTCTTATATTAGATATTACTTAACTAAATATTGAAGTGTTTTCTCAATTGAGATATTTAAAATTTGAAGGAAAAATAAAAAATTGTAGAATTAAAAATTTGATTAAAAATTTGAATATTAAATAATAATTAATATAAAAAATAGGAATAAAAGGAAAAATGAAAATCGGAATAAAAATTGAAATAAAAATAAGGCCTTCTATGTATATAACAGCTATGTCTTTAATAATACATAACCTTAATATTACCAGTATCTTATAGGATTTCCATACCTATCATATCAGTAACCTATAAAAATAATTAAGTCATGTAACTTTGCAAATAATACTCTTCTCTTAGTATATAAATGCATTATGATATACTTCAAATATATATATTTTTTCAATTCTTCCTTTGTACTTGAAATATTAATTATTAAAGTATTCTGTAGACACATATATTAATCAAATATAAATGTGTGATTGAGACCAAACCTTTTTCTTTTAATATCATCAAATATGATGTTATAAAAATTAATATGTCAAGATTAAATTAAATTAAAATTTATGTTGTATATCTTCAAGACCATATTATAAATATTACTTCCATATTTGAAAAGAAAAATGATTACCAATCTGTGTATCAATAAAAAGAAGTAACACAAACCTGTATAAAAATCAAAACGTTAAAACCTTATTCTAGAATGTAATTCTTCAGAATAAACCCTTAATAAAAATCCTAACATATCTATACTAAAGAAATATGTCTATATTTAAAATATATTCTGTATAAATTCCTTCATTATTTATACTTATGTACTATAACTTATTTATTCTAAATAATATACATACACATATATATATATATGTATATATATATATATATCCTCGAAGTTAAAACAGAAAAATTCTTTCTTTTTTTTTTCTTTGTAAGCTTCAAAGACCTCTTAACCAAGTAATTGACATCGGCAACTGCTCAGACAATCAATCATTCATAGACACATCTATGCACACAAGACTGTCATGGTTCTTTAACATATACATCCACATAGAAACATTGACAGACACATATCCCTGTTTTTGATTTTCAATTTCTCTATGCGCATTTCAAAAATTATACTAATATGAAGTACTTCTTGAAGTATACGAATAATTTATTACATATACTCATGAGAAATAGGTACCTTTGATAGTCACATACTGTACATTTGACCATAGAACAAACAGACATTTATTATTAGCTTTAGTAATTCAAAAGTCACATGCTCTGGTTACGTGCAAAGAACATTCCATTCCAAAACAGCAAGCAGTTTTTAATTACTTCACTTCAAAACTCACATTACATTTCTAATAACTCTAAGGAAGATATATATTCATAAAAGAAACGTTAAACTAATGGTCCTCTGGCAATTGGTACCTGAGAAAATAATAATTATTATTATTAATCATGCTTTCGCGATCAGCCTTACACAATAAGATATATGTTACCTGATTGTGGACAAGAACAAATTTAAAAATAAAAAGTTAATACTTCATCAATCTGCTTTACTGATAAATTCTGAGGGAAATAAAAGAATAAAATTATTATCATATTTATAATAAAAATGAAACACTTACTTTCTCTTATTATTACATTTTAAATATCATTATTCATATACAGAGATGAAATTATTAATTTATAACATTTTAGACTATCATAACTAAATGAAGATATGACTTTGATTATACTATCACTACTTTTAATATATATATATATATATATATATATATATATATATATATATATATATATATATGTAATGCATAGATTCACTGTATATGAATAATCATGATTATCAAATAGCAAAATTATTTTATCCAGAAAACCCCTTTTATCCAGCTAAAACCCAAACCTCAATTTTTTCAAGACCCGATCTATTACAGTAATTTCCAGAATATTGGAATGGAAATTATTTTGTAACTCAATTTTTCTCCTTAAATGAGAAAGAATGTCTCTCTCTGAAAGACCACCCAGCTGTTGCTGGCTGTCAAATTCTCTGGACGACATTTTCTCTTTCACTAGTGACCAGGGGAGAGAATCTGCACAAGACACCTGTTTCTGTCTTTCAAGGCTTTTACTCATCATTTGTCTGGGATCATCAATATCTGATCCTGTGACCAATCCCTTCACTGGAGACAAGGGAAACAAAGGTTTTTCCTGTGGAAAAAGATTTTTAGATGATAATAATTGTGATGGATTGTATGGTTTGTAACACGTATGCAATTTCCTGCGAACTTCATACATTCTGTCACAGAAATATCTGGATCTGGGAGACACTGTTGTTTTTTCACAGAATCTCTCCCTTTTTCGTGTTGGTTTTTCAGAAATAATTAATTTCTGTTTTGATTGACTTTGGTGATTTCTAACAAAATCGATAAATGTCGTACATTCGAATAGGGACTTTTTATTTAATGCCACCGTACAGGCTCCATTATCAAGGAAATTAAATTTCCTTATGAATGTGGAAATTAAAGATTTTAATCTGACATTTGGAATGACCGCCCTATATAAACGTTCAAAAACGGACATAAATGAGAACGTACTTTCATTCTCTTCAATTTGTAATTCCTTTAACATCTCATAATCTGGATTCGCTTCATTTCTTTCACAGAAGATGAGATTTTTCAGCCTTATGATATCGTTATCATTTGAACAATCAAATGTCTCATTGTCAGAAGACTTTTTTAACGCCAATTGTCTAAAGAAATGTTGGGGTATCCACATACGAAATAACTGATTCGTCTCATTATTGGTTAAATTTAATTTTTCAACGGAACTTTCAAATATCTCTGAATTTCTGCATACATGTATTTTAGGATTATATACGGGAATTAATTTGCATAAGTCCAGTAGACTCTTTCTAAATTTAATCCCTAACTTAGTCTGTTCTATTTTTAGAAACTGATCGTCGCCATTTTCTCTCTGCACGTGTCCTTCTCTGTCAACTTTCTGCACGTCTCCCACTCTGGCTCCTCCCCCTTCTGGCTTCTCTACGTCATTTCCTGCTTCTTTCCCAGTGTCCTGAAAGTCACCTTGAATACACGGCACATGTCTGCCGCCATTGTCAAGATCCTGATTTGCAAAATTACAGTCTAAATCTGACTTTTCATTTGCAACATTACAGTCAGAATTCACAATATCACTGACTGACATTCCAAGTTCTAAGCAGTCTTTGGATTTCTCTATCACTGACTTTCCTGACAATTCAGGTTGTCTATTTCCACCATTTTTACATTTTTCTATGATTAACTTGTGAAATTCATAGACTAAATGACAGACATTTCTGATTTTCTGTTTCTCTCTATTAAAAGACCTTGCACATTCTACACGTGAATTCTCAAGTTCACACTCCCCATAAAAGCTTAACCAAAGCTCTTCCACATTAGGCATATCTGAATAAGTGAACTGAAGTTTACTTTGCTTAAAATATGAAGAGATAAAATCCATTTTCTTACCTGAAATGATCAGATGATCTCATGGATAATCCTCTAAGACTTGATTCACCTTGTTCAGCACGTCCAATACTTGTTATGGACTGACTTTGTCTTTCTTGCTCAAAGACATGTCAAAGGTTCACTTCTGTGACTTTGTAACTCTTTAAAGTTCATTTAAAAAAAAAACATTCATGCGACTTGAACTTATCCGTATTTTCTAGGTTCTGCGTGATTTTTATAAATTGTCGATTCCTGATACTTTGCAGGAGATACGTATTACTTCTGACCCCCCGTTTGCAAAGTAAAGGAACAACAAAAAAATTAAAAAAAACACGAATGGCTGGCTCTCCAAAATGTTAAAAATATACTCTTAAATATATTTTTCTTCAAATACGTAAAAGCGCATGAAAGAAAGAACTTCAAAAATGTAAAAAATAAATGTATTTTATCTATTTAAAATGGTTGCCAAAATTCAGTTACAGAAAGGAAAAATAATATACTTCATTAGCTTACGTAAGAGTTCAATTAGTCCATACTGATCAATAGAAAATCTTCATCCATCTCTTCTTGGATTCTGAATGGTAAGGCAGGGGTGATATACCGTAGCTTTTCAGCATGTGTTCATTTTGCAGCCTGGAAGGCTTCTGGGACAGTAGGCGACGTGCAGGAGCAGGAGTAGCCCCCTCCATCGTGTCATGTTATATGACAACTGTTCAAACCATATAGGGAAATTACTGCTGGACGCATGTCACATGGTGTAATCTCTAGAAGCTTCCAGATGGTATATATATATCCTTCCATGTCAGCACTTATGTATATTCAATATGGATATCTTAATATTTATTCCTTATAAGAACTTTATCAATAAACTATGCCCTCCAACATAAACAGAACTGTGAACATATATGTCCTACTATAAAATGTTTGATAACTAGATGTATTAATTTTAATGTTTTTACACTCACATACAGCTCAGCATTGAGATCACCACTGATCCTGGACAAGTATCCAACGCCTTTGGCTGTGAAACAACTCCATATCATCAGGCTTCCGCCACTGAATAGCGCTTATCTCCGGCGCCGTGTTTCTGAAGCCCCACAGTACCTAGTATTGTGCATGAGAGGGCAGCACATGCGCCCTCGCTTCTTCAGATCTCGTTGTGACCGCGGGAGCGCGCGCAGTCACAACAGGACTGGAGAACAGCTGATCTTACCCCGATTAGCTGCAGCTACGATACCCAGACAAAACGCACGCAAACACGGGGAGAACATACAAACTCCTTGCAGATGGTGTCCTTGGTGGGATTTGAACCCATGACCCTAGCGCTCCAACACTGCAGTGCTAATCACTGAGCCACCGTGCCGCACCTCTTCTTAAAGAACACGCGCTCTCTAACCCGGATGTGCCTCTCAGCCTATGGATGAGAGGCACCAGGTATTTAATGCACCCTGTGTAGGAAAATAATATAACACTTTGTAAAAGTAAATAAATTAGAAATAATTATTCTAGAATGTGAGACTTCTGGGTAAACCTTTGATGTGTGTTTGCACTTCTCCACAGTTAGCTTAGTCCAGATATAATAATTACTAGATATATAAATATATACAGTCAGGGCCAGAAATATTTGGACAGTGACACAAGTTTTGTTATTTTAGCTGTTTACAAAAACATGTTCAGAAATACAATTATATATATAATATGGGCTGAAAGTGCACACTCCCAGCTGCAATATGAGAGTTTTCACATACAAATCGGAGAAAGGGTTTAGGAATCATAGCTCTGTAATGCATAGCCTCCTCTTTTTCAAGGGACCAAAAGTAATTGGACAAGGGACTCTAAGGGCTGCAATTAACTCTGAAGGCGTCTCCCTCGTTAACCTGTAATCAATGAAGTAGTTAAAAGGTCTGGGGTTGATTACAGGTGTGTGGTTTTGCATTTGGAAGTTGTTGCTGTGACCAGACAACATGCGGTCTAAGGAACTCTCAATTGAGGTGAAGCAGAACATCCTGAGGCTGAAAAAAAAGAAAAAATCCATCAGAGAGATAGCAGACATGCTTGGAGTAGCAAAATCAACAGTCGGGTACATTCTGAGAAAAAAGGAATTGACTGGTGAGCTTGGGAACTCAAAAAGGCCTGGGCGTCCACGGATGACAACAGTGGTGGATGATCGCCGCATACTTTCTTTGGTGAAGAAGAACCCGTTCACAACATCAACTGAAGTCCAGAACACTCTCAGTGAAGTAGGTGTATCTGTTTCTAAGTCAACAGTAAAGAGAAGACTCCATGAAAGTAAATACAAAGGGTTTACATCTAGATGCAAACCATTCATCAATTCCAAAAGTAGACAGGCCAGAGTTAAATTTGCTGAAAAACACCTCAGGAAGCCAGCACAGTTCTGGAAAAGTATTCTATGGACAGATGAGACAAAGATCAACCTGTACCAGAATGATGGGAAGAAAAACGTTTGGAGAAGAAAGGGAACGGCACATGATCCAAGGCACACCACATCCTCTGTAAAACATGGTGGAGGCAACGTGATGGCATGGGCATGCATGGCTTTCAATGGCACTGGGTCACTTGTGTTTATTGATGACATAACAGCAGACAAGAGTAGCCGGATGAATTCTGAAGTGTACCGGGATATACTTTCAGCCCAGATTCAGCCAAATGCCGCAAAGTTGATCGGACGGCGCTTCATAGTACAGATGGACAATGACCCCAAGCATACAGCCAAAGCTACCCAGGAGTTCATGAGTGCAAAAAAGTGGAACATTCTGCAATGGCCAAGTCAATCACCAGATCTTAACCCAATTGAGCATGCATTTCACTTGCTCAAATCCAGACTTAAGACGGAAAGACCCACAAACAAGCAAGACCTGAAGTCTGCGGCTGTAAAGGCCTGGCAAAGCATTAAGGAGGAAACCCAGCGTTTGGTGATGTCCATGGGTTCCAGACTTAAGGCAGTGATTGCCTCCAAAGGATTCGCAACAAAATATTGAAAATAAAAATATTTTGTTTGGGTTTGGTTTATTTGTCCAATTACTTTTGACCTCCTAAAATGTGGAGTGTTTGTAAAGAAATGTGTACAATTCCTACAATTTCTATCAGATATTTTTGTTCAAACCTTCAAATTAAACGTTACAATCTGCACTTGAATTCTGTTGTAGAGATTTCATTTCAAATCCAATGTGGTGGCATGCAGAGCCCAACTCGTGAAAATTGTGTCACTGTCCAAATATTTCTGGACCTAACTGTATGAATAATGTATTTTGGATATATTAGGTTTAACTATTTGTTTTAATATTCCTACAATTGAAACTGATTCGTAATATTTTACATAAATTTTAATTTTTATTTAACTAGAATGTTATTGTTCTTGAGGCTTCTTCAACCAGACATACAATCCACATACCACAGTTACTGGCTTACATTCACTTGTCTGTCACACATTTCCAGACTGTCATTTCACATGTTAGGTTGACCCCTGAATAGGTCACAACTGTTGCCAGCGATGACCGAATGTGGAGAGGGTCCCGGTCACCCCCTCCGCTTCTCTCATCCTTAATGAGATACAGACAGAGACTGGTAACTGCACATAAGGCAAGAGTGTGCACTCTGAACTGAAGTTTATTACACATACAGGTTTTTATCAAGCTAATAGGGGCGTAGCTGTGTCGTGTGCATAAGCGTAAGTTTCAATTCTCAGCAAAGCGTAAGTTTCATTTCTCAGCAAAGCGTAAGTTTCATTTCTCGGCGAAGCATAGTTCATGGTTTCAATATTTCATTTGTCCTTGGCTCTTCTCCAGCACCGAGTGCGTAGGTGGGTCGGTTTGTATCTCTTGCAGATGGCGTGGCTGACTATCTACTCAAGTTTTAGTTAACTTTTTCCTCACACACATATGAAGGTATTCATACATACAATTAACAAAGTATTGCTTCTTTAACGCTCATTATGAGTCTTAATTTGAAATAATTCTTTACATGATCCCCAAATACAAATAACATGAGACTTCCTTTCATACCAGTCCATGCACACAAATACACATGAGAAATACTGTAGATATGGCATATAGTATTGATTTATTACTAGGTCAGAGGTCACATGCTTCAGCTGTTAAACATGCTTTAATATTGAAAATGCAAAAGGAAAATTCTGCAAACAGAAATTATTTGTAAGCACCTCACACAAAAACTTAATTATGACGTTATTTTAATATCAGGTAACTTAGCAGGGTAAAAAGTAAAATATAACTTTTAATGCTGTCAGTAGGCTTTTGGTGTGTTTTTCCGATATAGGTCATTTGACCTCCTGTTGTAGTACAACCTTTTCTACTATTGGATTATCACCTGATGTGTTTATTGTCTGTGAATTTCCCGTTTTTAAAAACTATTAAAAGTTATATTTTACTTTTTACCCTGCTAATTTACCTTTCACTCCATTTGGTTAACTGCTCTTGCTATTGCTAATAATTTTTAATATCAAATTTATAAAAAAACAAAAACAAATTATCCTATAGTTATTACCTCTTATTACTGACTTACTTGTGGCTCTTCTATTTTAGTGACCTCCCTTTGTCATTTCCTCTGACTCCTCCTCCATCATCTCTTTCCACCTCATTTCCTCTGTGTCCTCCTTTATCTTCCCTTTCGTCATTTCCTCTGACTCCTCCTTCATCTTTCCTTTCGCCATTTCCTCTGACTCCTCCTTCATCTTTCCTTTCGTCATTTCCTCTGTCTCCTCCTTCATCTCTCCTTTCGTCATTTCCTATGTCCTCACCGACAAGGTCACCTTCAGCAGAGACTACAGACATGTCTCCCGCAATATTGTAGACATTCCTCATTACAGACAAAATCACTGACATTACAATCAATATTACTAGAATCTCCTGACACTATAGTTTCTACACAATCTTTGGATTTCTCAGACACAAACTCATGAAACATCAACCAAATGTAAAATATTTTTCAATTTCTCTTTTTTTCTATTAAGACACTGCTTAAAATCGGACATTAAATTCTCCATTTCCCATTCTGCATATAGTCTAAGCCAAAAAACCTTCAAAGTTAGACTTACCTGAACATGTAAATCTTCATTTACTTTGTTAAGAAAGATAAGAAATAAAATTAATTTCTTTACCTGGAGATAACTCAGCTTCTAGCTCCTCTGTGATTCTGCTGGTTCTCAACACATCTGACACTTGTAGTACATCTCTTGTCTAAGCAAGTCTCACTTATATGGTAGTACTGCTCAATAATTCTGGCATATATAATTCTCTCATCAGAAGATTCTGGGCTCACACGTAGTAAAAGCTTGACATTTGTGGTTAAGTCTCCACCTGTCATACTCCCCCTTCAAGCTTTAAGATCGGGTATCACATGGGCTCACCATATCTGTCATGATATGACTGCAGGACATCGAGAGACAGGGGGCTCCAATACTGTCCCTTATGCTAGGGGACCTACGCTATCCCTGACCTCCCAATTACCTCTGAAGGTAGAGGCGCCAGAGTCAGGTGATTTACTATTCTCCTGACCAGTTCAAATTTGTCACCCCCCCCAGGGATGGAAGGGGCAGGAGTGTGATGGAGACACAGATTATGACAGAAAGGGGATACCCAAAGCTCAGACACACTGTAAAGTCAAAGGAATAAACAGTAAAACACTAAGAAGAAAAGCAAAAATAGGAAGGCAGCAACAAAAAAAAGACAACAATGATTAACACCACAACGACTCACAGCAATAATGCACAACAACCACCAGTAAGGTCTGGAGCACTACACCTCACCAGGCCAGTATAGGTAAACTATAGCTAGCATTAATGGAATAGTCCAGCTAACATATATAGGAGAGGAGCGAACATGACTGGCTCCCCCACAGCATATGATAAAAGAGACTAACAAGCAGCCCCGCTGAGATTAACTCTTGCTAGCCTGCCTAAGTCTGTATGTCGATGTCCGCGTCTCCTGCATTGATCACAGACATCAGAGAAGTTAGCAGGCAGAGGGCCAGATTGTGTAGTTTCCACAGATCTATGATGGCAGCTGGCAATACCTGCAAAAATCTCCTTGGGACTACTTTGCGTGTATTTATTTTTAAATTTCAGGACCTAATCAAATTCTGATATTTATACTAAACAAGATATCCAAACAAACAAAAAAATAATAATTTTATATATATTGTGAGGTAGCACGGTCGGCTGCGCAGCAGAAGACACGGGATCCAGGCATTAAGGTTCACAGCACACGGTTTTAATGTCCAAACAAAACTCCACAACAATATACATATGCCTCTCCAGCAGAGAGCTCAGGGAGTTGTGTTCACTCCCCCACACCCGGCACACCTGCCCTTGTTCCTGATTCTATTTAACCCTTCCTTCAGCCTGTAGGAAAACAGCATTAACCCTAGAGTGGATTTACTTTCTATCATGGAGTGAGCACAAGCGGGGCGAGACATACCGGCCGTCATAGATAACCCCGGTCACAGTCTCACATACCCCCCCCCTCAGTTCAAGCGTGCGGGGTTGAACTCCCGCCATCAAACACGGGCCGCGGGACAAGGCATCGGCGTTGCCCTGCAACCTACCGGCCCTATGTTCAACCGTAAACCGGAAGTTCTGCAGAGAAAGGAACCACCGGGTAACCCGGGCATTCCGTTCCTTGGCGGACCTCATCCAGACCAGTGGAGAGTGATCCGTCACCAAGCGAAACTGCCGTCCCAGCAGGTAATAGCGTAGGGACTCCAAGGCCCACTTGATCGCCAGGCACTCCTTCACTACGCTATAATTCCGCTCGGGAGGGGTGAGCTTCCTACTTAAGAAGGTGACGGGGTGTTCCTCCCCCTGAACCACCTGAGACAGCACTGCCCCCAGGCCGACCTCTGAGGCGTCAGTCTGTACTATGAACTCCTTCCGGAAATCAGGGTGTACGAGAACGGGCTGTCCGCACAGGACCCCCTTCAGGGCCCGGAAGGAGTCCTCGGCCTGCGGAGTCCAGCGCACCATGACGGACTTCTTGCCTTTGAGAAGGTCCGTCAAGGGGGCTGATAGTCCCGCAAAATCCTTTACAAACCTCCTGTAGTACCCCACGATACCCAGGAAGGCCCTAACCTGCTTCGTGGTCAGGGGTCTAGGCCACTTCTGGATCGCCTCAACCTTGTTAATTTGGGGCTTAATCACTCCTTGGCCTATCACGTAGCCCAAGTAGCGGGCTTCCGTGAGTCCCAACGCACATTTCTTGGGATTGGCTGTCAATCCGGCTGTTCGAAGCGCGTCCACCACCGCTTGTACCTGTTCCAAGTGGGTCTGCCAATCGGAGCTGTAAATAATGATGTTATCAAGGTACGCTGATGCATACGCCTGGTGGGGTTCCAGCACTAAGTCCATCAACCTCTGGAACGTGGCCGGAGCGCCATGTAACCCAAAAGGCAAGACAACATAGTGGAAGAGACCCTCCGGCGTAACAAAAGCGGTTTTCTCCTTGGCGGACTCAGTCAGTGGCACCTGCCAGTACCCCTTGGTCAGGTCGAGCGTGGTAAAATACCGCGCCTGTCCCAGCCTATCAATCAGCTCATCCACCCTGGGCATGGGGTAGAGATCGAACTTGGATATTTCGTTCAATCTCCTAAAGTCATTGCAGAACCTTAAGGAGCCATCGGGTTTTGGTATTAGGACAATCGGACTAGCCCATTCACTCCGGGATTTTTCGATGACCCCCAGGCGTAACATAGTCTTTACTTCCTCCGATATGGCTTGTCGTCGAGCCTCCGGTACCCGGTATGACTTCAGGCGTACCTTCAGGTGGGGCTCGGTGACAATATCATGTCGTATCAGACTGGTCCTACCGGGCAGCTCGGAGAAGACATCGGGGTTCTGCTGAACCAACCGTCTGGCCTCTCGCCTCTGAGTCTTGGTGAGGGCTTCTCCAATCCTTACTTCCGGTTCGTCCTCTCCGGAGGTCGCTGGAGCCGGAGGTGAACGACCCGAAGAGGAGGGAGATGGGGAAAAAACAGCCATCAGGCTTTCCCGTTCCTGCCAAGGTTTTAATAGGTTGACATGGTATATTTGTTCAGGTTTCCGCCTACCGGGCTGCAATACTTTATAGTTAACCACCCCGACTCTTTCCTTTATCTCGTAGGGGCCTTGCCACTGAGCCAGGAATTTACTCTCCGCCGTGGGGATTAATACCAACACCCGATCCCCGGGTTTAAAGGTCCGCACGGTGGCTTGTCTATTGTAGCGGCCGCTTTGCGCGGCCTGAGCCTCCTGTAAATGCTCCTTCACAATTGGCATGACCGCGCTTATGCGGTTCTGCATACCCAAAATGTGTTCAATCACACTTTTATGGGGGGTGGGCTCCTGCTCCCATGTTTCCTTTGCCAGGTCCAACAATCCCCGGGGATGTCGCCCGTATAACAATTCAAAAGGCGAAAACCCCGTGGATGCCTGTGGCACCTCACGGATGGCAAACATCAAATAGGGAAGCATCATATCCCAGTCTTTCCCGTCTTTTGAAATTACCCTTTTGAGTATGGTTTTCAGGGTTTTATTGAAACGCTCGACTAAACCGTCCGTTTGAGGATGGTACACAGACGTACGCAACTGCTTGATCTGGAGTAGCCGGCATAGCTCTTTGGTCACTTTAGACATGAATGGGGTCCCCTGATCCGTAAGGATCTCCATGGGCAACCCCACCCGGCAGAACACAGCAAACAACTCCCGAGCTATAAGCTTTGCTGCAGTATGTCTGAGAGGTATCGCCTCGGGATACCGGGTGGCATAGTCAACGATCACTAGGATGTGTTGGTGCCCTCGAGCGGACTTTACGAGGGGCCCCACCAGATCCATCCCTATCCGTTCAAAAGGGACTTCTATAATGGGTAACGGTACCAACGGACTGCGAAAATGGGTCAGGGGTGCGGTAAGCTGACACTCCGGGCAGGTTTCGCAGAACCGTTTTACCTCCCCAAAGACTCCGGGCCAATAGAACCTTTACAATATTCGCTCCTGCGTTTTCTTGACCCCTAGGTGGCCACTCATCAGGTGTTTATGAGCCAAGTCGAGGACCCGCCGACGATGCGGCTGGGGCACCACCAACTGCTCTATCCCCACGCCCCGTATTTCATCTACCCGGTAGAGTAAATCCTGCTTAAGAGCGAAATGGGGGTACCTTACCTGGGCACCGGGCAACTGTGCCACCCCGTCAATTACTGTCACCCGACTCCGGGCATGTATTAATGTAGGGTCCTGGAGTTGGGCAGTCCCAAACGTATCCGGGGACGCCTCCAACTCCGGGATGGGTTCGACCGTCTCAGCCTCTCCTGCCAATACCTCTAGGGGCGACCTATCGGGTTCACATTCTGTCCCTATCATGGGGACCCCTACGGCAGGTGTCCCGGATTCAGGATTGTAGGGCTCAGGTCCCGGACTGACCAATATCTAAGGAGACTTAGGGGGGCCCTTCCATAAAGTCCAAAAATAGGGCAGATCCCTTCCTAGGATCACGTCATAGGGAAGAGTGTTAAGAAGTCCCACCTCATGTTGCACCTGACCGCAAGGTGCTGTGATGGTGACAATCCCTGTGGGATAGTCTCGGCGGTCCCCATGTATGCAAACCACCCCCATGGTACGTCCTGTGGCCTTTACTTTAGCCCTCAAGGTGGATCGCACAAGGGTCACTAAGCTTCCGGAATCCAACAATCCTGTAACCGGACATCCATTCACCTGTATTTGGCACAAGTGGGGCTCCGTCTCTGGGGAGACCAGGTCAGCGGTACACACCACCTGAGTATACATTGAACCCCGCCGGGTAACCCCACAATCCATGGGCTCCGTGGTGAGTGGACACTGGGCTTCCATATGTCCCACCCGCTGGCATCGCCAACATCTAATGGGGACGGAAACCCCCTTGACGGGTTGTCGTTTAGGGTACAGAACCTTCCGGACCTCAGGAATGGCGGCCGCGGCCTCAGACGGGACGGTAGGGGACTCCTGCACCGTTGTCAGCGGGGGGTCCTTGGCCCTAGGCTTGGAGGGGCCGGACCAACGGGTGGTACGCAAAGTCTCAGTGTTCCGTATCAAGTCCTGCGTAGCCACATGCCGCTCTACCAGGGACACTAATTGGTCGAGGGTACTCGGGTCACCCTGTCCTACCCACCGTTGAACGGTGACGGGTAAAGTGCGCACAAAACGATCCACTACTACCCTTTCCACCATTTGCGCCGGGCTCAGAGTGTCAGGCTGCAACCACTTTTTTACAAGATGCAACAAGTCATAGGCCTGGGAGCGTACGGGTTTGGCTTCCTCATAGAACCACTGATTTACCCGCTGAGCCCGTACATAGGTATTCACCCCCAACCGAGCCAGTATTTCGGCTTTTAGGGTCACATAGTCAATGGCGTCCTCGGTACAGAGGTCCAGGTACGCTTTTTGGGGTTCCCCCGTCAGATAGGGTGACAATACCTCAGCCCACTGGGGGGTCGGCAGCTTTTCCCGCTCGGCCACCCGCTCAAACACCGCCAGGAACGCTTCCACATCATCCCCCGGGGTCATCTTTTGCAACGCTTGTCTCACCGCTTTCCGGACGCTGCTGTCGTCACCCGGTCCCGGGGTTGTTGCTGCTGGTCCGGCACGGATCGACTTGGCCAGGAGAACCATCTGTTCTTGGTGCCTTTTTTCCTGCGCTTGCAAGGATTGCTGCTGACGTTCCAACGCCCGGAGCAGGTGTGCATTGGTCTGTTGCTGCTGTGCATTAGCCTCTTGTAGCTGTGCATTAGTCTGTTGCTGCTGCCTTAGTATGTCCTCCATGGCGTCACCGGGTTTGGGCTGTAGTATAGCGGCTCGAATCCAGGACATGTGCTGCTGGGTCACCAGGGATGGATGCTACACCTCACCGGCTGTCATGCCCGCCGATTCTCCACCATATGTGAGGTAGCACGGTCGGCTGCGCAGCAGAAGACACGGGATCCAGGCATTAAGGTTCACAGCACACGGTTTTAATGTCCAAACAAAAGTCCACAACAATATACATGTGCCTCTCCAGCAGAGAGCTCAGGGAGTTGTGTTCACTCCCCCACACCCGGCACACCTGCCCTTGTTCCTGATTCTATTTAACCCTTCCTTCAGCCTGTAGGGAAACAGCATTAACCCTAGAGTGGATTTACTTTCTATCATGGAGTGAGCAGAACCGGGGCGAGACATACCGGCCGTCATAGATAACCCCGGTCACAGTCTCACAATATATACATATATATACATACACACACACATTGTTTTATTAAAAGATCTTTAAAAAGGATTTATTGTAGCGAAATACAGAATAAATGAATAGTTACAGAAAAGTAATCCATTTCTCTGTTACATTTTTTCATGATCGCCAGCTATTCAGATAGTCGCCTTGTTATGCACAAGTATTTTCTTGTTAAATTGCGTATTGTAGTCCATAAATATGGTAAGTTCGAAGGTAATATTCCTTTCTCATTTAATTATACGGCGTTCTATTCCATGATTTTTGTACAATTTGTCAATAAAATCTATAATTTCTCCCCAGGTCAGTTTTTTATGATTGTCAACAAAATATAATTTTCCAGTAATTCATTTTTCACATTCTTATAATAAGGATTTCTCAACTGTGTGACTTCTCTGATGTTTAACAAGATTTGATTTCCTTCTAAAACATTTCCCACACTCTGAACATGAATATGGCTTCTCCCCTGTGTGGATTCTGTGGTGTGTAGCAAGATGTGATTTCTGGTTATAACATTTCCCACATTCTGAACATGAATATGGCTTCTCCCCTGTGTGGGTTCTGCGGTGTGCAGCAAGATGTGATGTATGGTTAAAACATTTCCCACATTCTGAACATGAAAATGGCTTCTCCCCTGTGTGGGTTCTGTGGTGTGCAGTAAGATGTGATTTGTCTCTAAAACATTTCCCACATTCTAAACATGAATGTGGCTTATATCCAATCCCAGTATGAATTCTGTCATGCCTAACAAGATCTGATTTCTGGTTAAAAGATTTCCCACATTTAGAGCAAGAAAATCTCTTCTCTGTGTGAATTTTTTGACGCTTAACCAAAGATATTTCGAGGGGAAAACTATTTCTATATTCTGAATGTGAAAATGGCTTCTTTACTTTAAGGGCATTATGTATTTTAGTGCCTATTTGCTGAGTTTTATTTTTCTTAGTAGTCTGTAATGATTCAGAAGACAGGACTTGTTTCATAGGATCAAATGATAAGACTTTGTTGTGAAGGGATGATGGGATATCTGGAGTAATGGCATCCACTGCAATTGTATCCTGTGCAATATCAAGGTCATCTGATTTATAAATTGAAGATGTCCCTTGTCCTTCTGACTTCCTGGTACTATCATCTGCTAAGAAGAAAACCAGTTATTATTTTTGAATAAAATATAATTGAAATTTATATTTTGATAATTTCTACCATTGAAATGGCAAGTTATAAAGGAAAACATAATTATTCACTAAGACAATGCCAGTTCAGTCTGCTAGAAGACCTCATAGCATGAACCAGTAGAGTGTGGTATTCAACTGTTTGTTCATTCTGCGTCCCAAATATTTGAATTAATGTGAAAGCCACAAAAAATTGTGTACGCAAAAATGATACCAATAAAAACTTTTACCCATGCCACAAAAAAAGCCCCCACTCAGTTGGATCATCTGTCAATGGAAAAACAGAGGGTTTCCACATTATTAGTGGCTTAAAGGCTTTTGAAAAAAGTGACGTGGCTTCCAAAAACCAATCCAGCAAAATCAGCTTTCCTAAAGTCCAATCTCCCTCTTGTTTCTCAGTCTTGCAAAATTTGTCAAAACCACATTTAGTATCCATGTAATTTTCATTGCTGTAGTGAGAATAACCCACTGAATTTGCGGTATACGTATCTCCTGGAGCACAATCTGGGCTCTATGTATTGGACAATAAAATGGGATATTTACAGTTTTCAACCTCCAACATCCACTGCGTGCTAATTCTTGGCAAGTGCCTGTGGAGTTAAAATAATCACAACAACTATGGAGAAATTCAGTGAGAGTTATAATTTCCAAAATAGAGTCGCTTTATTGGACTTTGTACTGCTCTGATTTGCTGCCAGTCATTGCATGTTTACTGGCTGATAAAAAGCCGGAATGAGACAGGGACTCGAGCATGGCACCTGAGCACGCTAATGCTTGATCGAGTACCAAGAAGGGCAGAGCACATTTGCCCATCACTAATAAAGTTCAATGTGTCACAGAAAAAAAAATATACCAGAATCATTGGATTCACAAAAAGCATCCAAAGTTATCACCTCATAAAGTGACATGTGTCAGATTTGAAAAATGGGGCCCGATTAGAAACAGAAAACCGGCTGCGGGAAGTGGTTAAATCAGAGTATTTTGGGTACTGACTGCTGTAGTCAAAATCTGTGAGTATAGGCAATATCAAATCTACTGAAAAGCTCAAACTCATCAGTCTTCGTCAGTAAAATAATGAGTGACTAGTGGTGAAACATCTCTGGGTCATTAGAGGATGTTGCTCGGTGGCTCTTATCTGTATATTAGAGCCATCAACCACGCACAGTTTAGTGATATATCACGCCAGACGTGGAATGTTTTTTTTTTTAAGTTTTTATTGCAATTCTCTTTGAAGTTAATTGGTTTAAAAAGAAATTGAAAAGTCAAAATAAAGGGAAACTATTGTACAGAAATTTACATTTGGCTCTCACTGGACATTTAACCCCTTCACTCCTCAACCTGTTTTCACCTTCATGACCAGTCCAATTTTTTTCAATTCTGACCAGTGTCACCTTATGAGGTTATAACCCTGCAACGCTTCAATGGATCCCAGTGATTCTGAGACTATTTTTCGTGACGTATTGTATTTCATGTTAGTGGTAAATTTAGGACAATATTTTTTGCTTTTACTTGTGAAAATATTGGAAACTTGGCGAAAATGTCTAAAATTTCACAATATTCGAACTTTGAATATTTATGCCCTTGAATCAGAGAGTTTTGTTACAACATTTATCACGTCTACTTTACAAGAGGCTGCTGATAAGTCTTTGGCTTTACCAGAAAGAAACAAGATAGGATGATAAAACTTTATACTTATTCCACATACTGATGTCAACACACTTCTTACATCGATATTCCAAGTTCTGTAAGCCTATCAAAAACAAGGATTTCAGCTGTGCCTCAAACCAGGCATCCGTAGCAGCCATGGCATCTGAAATGGTGTGAAATTTGGTACCCTTGAGGTGTTTCTTCAGGTTTTGAAACAGATGATAGTCAGAGGGAGGTATATATGGGGAATAAGGTGGGTGGTCAACCAGCTGGAATCCCAGCTCTGCCTTTTTTGCCGTGGTTGCTTGTGCAGTGTGAGCGAAGGCATTGTCTTGCAGGAACAAGATTCCTTTGGACAGCTTGCTGGGCCTTTTGGCCTTCAGAGCTGTCTTCAATTAGTCCAAAAGTTCAATGATTTAAATACCTTGCATTGATGGTGGAGCTCCACTCCCTCCTTATCCCAGAACACAGACGCCATCACCTTAGTGGCTGATTTTTGCACCCTGAACTTCTTTGGACTAGAAGAACCACTGTGTCTTTACTCTTTTGACTGCTCCTTGTTTTCAGGGTCATACAAATAAATCCAGGTCTCATTCATAGTGAACAGTTGATCCAGGAAGTTCTTATCAGTCCGGAAACACTGACAAATCGACCGGGAAGTTTTCACTCGTATGCTTCTCTGATCTGTTGTCAAACATTTGGGGACCCACTTTGCAGATAGCTTCCTCATGTCCAAATATTCATGAATAATGACACGTTCACGATAACTCCCCATGATGTCTGCTATTGCTTTATCTGAAATTAGTCGATTCTCAAGTATGAGGTTATGCACAGCATCGATGATCTCCGGAATAACAACCACTCTTGATCTTCCAGTATGTTCCTCATCATTGGTGCTGAAGTGGCCCGTTTTAAATTTGGCAACCCAGTTCTTAGCTGTGGAATATGAAGGGCATTTATCCCCCAATGTCTGCGACATATCACCATGAATAATCTTCGCGGACTTTCCTTGCAGAAACAAGAATTTTATCACTCCTCTACTCTCAGTTGCTCTGAATATCGCATTAGAATCCACTATTTTGTTTTTCTGTGTGCGTAGAACACTGTTGCCATAAGCAACAAACACAACATTTTGAAAACATATATTAGACACATAAGGCTTTCGTGTGATGTAACATTTGTTACCATAAAAACAAAAACAGATCACAAAGCCAAAGTCTTACAATATCAGCAGCCCCTCGTACATCAGCACAATTTTTGAAACATCATTTTTTTTGTTGGTAAGTTAGAAGGGGTAAACGTCTATCAGCAATTTTATATTTCTCCAACAAAATATAGAAATCTATTTTCTTAAAATCCAGGTTTTAAGTGATTTTGAGGGGCCTATATGATAGAAAATACCCAAAAATGACACCATTTGAAAAACTGCACCCCTCAAACTGCTCAAAACCACATTAAATAAGTTATGAACCCTTCAGGTGCTTCAGATAAACTAAAGCAATGTGGAATTAAAACATTTAGATTTTAGTTTTTTTAATCACAAAAATTTTACTTTAGCCCCAAATTTTGCATTTTCACAAGGATAGCAAGAGATTCAATTTCTTATGCAATTTCTCCTGAGTACATCAAATCCCCATAGGTGGTGGAAATTTACTGTTTGGGTGCATGGCAGGGATCGTAAGGAAAGGAGCGCCATTTAAATTTTTAAATGGAAAGTTTTCTGGAATCGTTATCTGACACCATTTCCTAGTAATGCGCAGTACATTGTAGTGCCCGTACATTATAATCATCTCATGTTTCTGGAGACACAAACACCTCTTACATTAAGCAGGCTCATCTCACTACAATAATGCTAAACATTTGGACATTAACTGTGGTTTACACACATTGTGGGGGCTCAGAAAGGAGGTAGGAATTTGGATTTGGGAACACAGATTTTGCTGAATTTATTTTTTTTGGGGGGGTGGTGGGAGGGGAATCCTAGCACTTTTCCAGGACCTTTAGGGTATGTGCGCACGTTGTGTTCTGAGCAGTGCGGAAAAAAATGCACCCACAGAACTGTAAACACTGCGTTTGTAAAAAAAAAAAAAAATGCATCCAAAACGCAAGCATTTTGGATGCATTTTGCATGCGTTTTGCATGCATTTTGGATGCATTTTTCGCAGTGCGGTCCCATGGCAATTGAGCTCTGCTACATGCCTGCTGACAGCAGACAGAGTAGTGTGATGAGAATGAACTCGGATGAATTTCACTTCATTGTCATACCGCGGCTCTGTCTGTGTCGCGTCCTGATTAGCGGTCAACCGTGAAGGACTCACTGGTGACCGCTAATCCCCTGAATTGAGCAGCGCGATCAGCGCTGCTGTCACTCAGGTTACCTGCGGCCAGCTGGAGTCCTCCACCCGAGACCACAACTCACCTGTGACGTCATCGCTGATCGCGCAGCTCACTTCAGTCACTTGGGCGACTTGCTGTCACAGTTAGAGGATCCAGTGGTGGCAGCGGGTAACCTGAGTGACATCATCGCTGATCGTGCGGCTCACTTCAAATGCTGCGCGGAGCTGACAGAGAGCGGTTGTGGTCTGTGACTGCTCCTGGCAGCTTCATGTAGCAGAGCTGAGAGCGTCGTGGGACATCGTGTGGATTACGCCGGACCTGGATGGGTATTTGGGGGTAAATAAAGTGGTGAAAGACGGTGTTTTTTTCATCTTTTATTCGAAATAAAGGATTTTTTCCAGTGTATGTGTTTATTTTCTTTAACTTACAGGATAATCATGGAAGGTATCTCGGGGAGAAGCCTGCCATGATTAACCTAGGACTTAGTGGCAGCTATGGACTGCTGCCATTAACTCCTTATTACCTCGATTGCCCCACCCTGAGAATACCAGCCTTCAGCCGTGTGGCTTTACCCTGGCTGGTATCAAAATTGGGGGGGGGACCGCACGTCTTTTTTTTAATTATTTATTTTACTGCACGATATAGACCCGCCCACCGGCGGCTGTGATTGGTTGCAGTGAGACAGCGGTCACTCAGCTTGGGGGCATGTCTGACTGCAACCAATCATCGGCGCCGGTGGGCGGGGAAAGCAGGGAATACGAGATTGAATAATGATCGGCCAGCGTTTTCAAAAGAGGAAAAGCCGCCGGAGCTTGTGACAGCCATGCAGTGCCACGCTGGTGATTGGGGATCGGTGAGTATGAGAGGGGGACCGACCGACGGACAGAGGAGAGACAGACAGACAGAGCGATCAACTGACAGAGAAAGAGACCGACAGACAGAGGGAGAATGACCGACATCGACAGAGAGAGACTGAAGACCTGCGTTTTGCTTGTCAAAAAAGCATGCGGAACGCAACAAAAATGCAGTCCAAGTGCATTTTGGTTGCGTTTTGACCCACATCATTGATTTCAATGGATGGAGAATGCAGCTGCAACGCACAAAAAAAGTGACATGCTGGGGGTTTTTTCCGCAGTGATTTTTGGCACCCAAAACGCTGTGTTTAAAAACGCAGCATGCGAACTGAATTTTCGGACTTCTCACAGACTTTGCTGGGGAAGCAGAACGCATGCAATTTGGCACTGAAACGCTGCAGTTCAAAATGCAGCGTTAACGCGGGAAAAAATGCAACGTGCGCACATAGCCTTATGCTGCCAGTCTTGTGGAAGTCTCCTACAGTTCCATTAACAGATGACACACCTGAGTGGAGACTTCTTTATTTTTGTGGGTTGAATTGAATGCTCTTTGGTGGCAATTTGCGTACATAACATTTTGGATCAGTTTTTCCTATGCTCAGCAGCGTCCATCTTTTCAAAGGTGCACAAAAATGTTGTTGACAGCAATTTTATGCACACATAAAAAGATGCGAAAAAAGATTGACAAACCATTTTCTTTTTCTTTGCAGTGATCACTGAAGGGTTTAATTAGTGCTACAGTTTGATAGATCAGGTTGTTCCAGATGTGGCATGTACATTTTTTTTTTTGCATTAGTGCTACAGTTTAATAGATCAGGTTGTTCCGGATGTGGCATGTACATTTTTTTTTTACATTATTAATAGTAATTATTAGTATGGGTTTTTTTTGCATATTTTGTTCTTTATTTTCTGGTTTGTTTGTTTTTTTTAAATATATTTAGAATTTTTTTTTTTAAACATCTTTTTATTGAATTTTAACCGAATTTGTTTTACAATCTGCTCTTATACAAAGAGCATTCCATTGATGACATTATAATCAAAACAGTCCCGCTCACCCCTCCCCCCGCTCTGCGTGCGACCAGAAGCAACTTAAAATGGTAACTTATGTAATTGGTATGTGTCCATTGAGCAGTTCAAGAAAGTACCAAGAGGTCTGTCCAAACTGAGATTTAAGTCTATCCTTAAGCACTGTAGCCAAGTTAGGTATAAATAAAGACCATGTTTCAAAGAAACGCTTAGTCAACTTCTCCTTATTCGACAGTGCATCCAGCCAGTCCATTTTGAATATGAACATTAGTTTTGTTTGGATAAACGCTAGAGAGGGTGCTTCAGGATTTACCCAGAGATGTAGGATACTTTTCCTAGTGGCCGAGGCCCAAATAGTTAACATTGCCCTGGTACCTCTCGGAAGACTTTGTTGAGCCTCCCCCAACATGTTAAAAATCGCCCACCGTGGTGTCAGAGCAAACTGAATATTGTATGTATTTTGTTAGACTGAGTGAACACTTCTCCATACTCCCTGTATCTGAACACAGTCCCATAAGTGGTGAAACATGTCAGTGTCTCTTATGCCACATTTAGAACAAGAGTATAAGGCATTTGTGTCCATTTTTGATTGAATTTTTGGAGTAATGTATGCTCTATGTAGAATCATCAAGGCCATATCTGTGTAGCTACTGGATGAGAGAAATTTACGTTGCAACAGCGTGGCTTGTAAAAAATCCTTTACCTCGAACTCTGACATGTCTACCTTCCATTTTGCTGGACCTGTTGTTTTCCCCTCCCATGTCCAAACTGTACGCAACATTGAATAAACCTGACTAGTTGAGGATGCCTGGCTTCTTGCCCTCCTAAGAAAGTTATCCACACTTCCTCCAAGATCTCCCTTTGGCTTGTCAACAAGATATTTTTGTGCCAAGCTACGCGCCTGAAGAAAAAGAAAAGGCTGACCCACAAAAGCTGGAAATCGGTGTGCCGCCTTCTCGTAAGGAAGCAACGACCAATCAGGCTCCATTAGATCTGCAGCATAAGCACAACCCTGCATTGACAATGTTTCATAAATCCTCGGAGGGCGACCCTGAAGGAATCTCGGATTTCCAATAAAGGGTTGAAATGGGGAACTTGAAGTGTTAATTTTACCAAGTTTCCTCACCTTCCTCCACGTTTGTATAGTATGCCATAGTGTTGGATGATCCCTAACCTCACACGGTATTTCCTCGTTCCCTAAATGCAGCAATGCTGTTAACGAGACTTGTGAACATAGCTGTTGTTCCAATTGTACATTGGCAAAGTGAGATACTCCTCGCACCCAGTCCACCACATATCTCAAATTTGCTGCTAGATTATATCTGCCCAGATCTGGAAGATTTATGCCCCCTGCCCCTTTTGGTAATTGAAGCTTGATTAAGCTGATCCTAGTACGCCCCTTGTGCCCCCAAATGAATTTTCCAAAGGATGAATTTAGTAGCTTAATATCTGATTTGCGTAGAAGCAACGGGAGAGTCTGAAATAAGAACATTATTTTGGGGAATGCTATCATTTTAATTAAGTGACATCGGCCCGAAAAGGATATTTTCAGATGTTTCCAAGATTGGAGTAGATGTATTAATGAATTTATAAGAGGCTTATAATTAATTTGATATAGTAACAAGGGGTTTGCTGGGAGCTGAATCCCCAAATATTTAATGGACCTGGTACACCACTGGAAGGGAAATAAGTTGTTATCAATTTTACCCGATTTGTACATTGCCAATGCCTCAGTTTTTTTGTAATTTACCCTGAAGCCTGAGGCCTTTCCAAAATTATTCAAATGTGTTCATTATCTCTGGAATCGCTTGAGAGGGATTGGCAATAAACAATAAAATATCATCAGCAAAAGCCAAAAGTTTAATTGTTGTCCCACCGACTCTCATCCCTGAAATATTGCTAAATTATGTAGGGTCCTCAACATTGGGTCCAGAGCCAAATTAAACAATAAAGGTGACAAGGGACACCCCTGCCTCGTTCCCCTCTGTACCTCAAATGGCTCAGAGAATGTATTATTTATAGATAGTCTGGATTTGGGTTCTGTGTAGATCATCTTGACTGCTTCGCAAAACCAGGATCCCACCTGGCGACATGCCAAAAGATTATGTAAATAGGCCCAAGAGACCCTGTCAAAGGCCTTGTCCGCATCAAGGCTAACTACTATATGTTTGGTACATCTATGCTTCCTGCTATAAGAGATAGCCCCAATAGCCATCCTGATGTTATTGGTGATGGATTTCCTGTGCACGAATCCCGTTTGGAAGGGCAGAATAAGATCTGGAATCACTTGTTGTAATCTACCAGCTAGTATTTTAGTAAAGATTTTAAAATCAGAGTTGAGTAATGAGATGGGTCTGTATCCCTCCACCTGTAGAGGGTCTTTTCCTGGCTTAGGTAATACTATAATGTTTGCCTCATTGAACCTGTCGGGAATTATTCTATCTGTGACTATCTTATTATACACTGCACATAGATGAGGACCGATAGAGGCTCCCAAGATCTTATAATATTTGTTACTAAATCCGTCGGGCCCTGGGCTTTTGGCTAGTTTAAGAGTGCCAATAGTTTTTACTATTTCTGAAATATTTATAGGGGCGTTTAGTACTACTCTTTGTTCCTCTGTCAAGATGGGCGCTATGGTATCATGGATAAAATCAGCTTCCCCATCAACCTCCCTCGGTTCCGCCTCATACAGCGAGCCAAAGAATGCCCTGAACTCCTCCACTATTTCCTCATCTTTTGTTACCATGGTACCATCTTTCTTTTTAATTTTGTGGATTCTAGTGGTGGTTCTAAAGGGTTTGGTTAAAGAAGCTAGTAATTTACCAGGTTTGTTGCCTCATTTAAAGTATTTATGTTTCTGGTAGTCCAGGTTACTAAGTGCCATCTCATGGGCCAAGGTGTCCGCCGCCTCCTTGGCCTCCAAGAAATGTTGTTTTGTCGTATCCGTGTTGTTATTTTTAAAATCTTTATATGCCTGCGTGAGAAGTTTTTGTGCTGATAAAGTTTGTTCCAGGAGCTTTTTTCTCTTATGGCTGACATATGATATTATCTGACCTCTTACTACTGCCTTGGAGGCAGCCCAATACAATTCAGCGTCCCCACTATGCTCGTGATTATCATTCTCATAAAAGCTCCAGTAGTTTTGTAAAGAAGCTTTGAAATCCTCAAATTGATATAAATATGAAGGAAACCTCCACCTTCTTTCCCGTAGTATTGTGGTAGATAATAACAAATTAAAAGTAACCGGTGCATGATCCGAAATACAGATGTCTAGGATGTTGGAGGAAAGTAAATGTGGCATCAGTGCTGGGCTTAGTAGCCAATAGTCAATCCGTGTATGTAAGTCATGGACATGTGAATAAAATGTATAGTCTTTATCTATTGGGTGCTGCATGCGCCATGTGTCTATTAGTCCCAATTGATTGACGAGATATTGCAAACCACTATGGAGCGCCAATTGAGGTGATGGCTGGGGACTTGACCTGTCTAAAATTCCATCATGAGCCTCATTGAAATCTCCGCCTACAATTAAATTAGTCATATCCCAACCTGTGATACTTTCGATCAATCTGGCTATGAACTGTGGATCAGGAATATTTGGTGCATATATGTTTGCTAAGTTGTAGATAGTGCCCTCTATCTTCACTTTCACCAATAATAATCTCCCCATAGGGTCCTCTGAAACCTCCAGAATTTCATGACTAATATGCTTATTGATCAATATAGCTACCCCTCTTTGTTTTCTCGTAAATGAATATGCTTTATGAGAATGCTTCTGCGCATACGGCATATTTTCTGCTGTGAAGAAATGGGTGATTGCCCTTCATCCAGTGTGTTTCCTGTAAGAAGACAATATGGCAATTTAAACGATGTAGATGATTTAAAACGTTTTTCCTCTTAATAGGAGAGTTTAACCCGTTACCATTCCAGGAGCACCAATACAGCGATTTAATCGTGCACACATTTGTGCTCTCTGTGTTAGTCATTTATCCTATTCCAGAAGGAGGAATTAATTGTAAAATTATAAACAACCTATTTGGGTTCCCTCGTCCATCCCAGTGAGTAAACGCGACAACCCATATGAGAGCTAAACTAAAGGTACGCACGCAGAGCCCCCTAACCCCTTCCCATCTAAACAAAAACCTTAATCTAATGACAATGTCACGTGCCTCTCTGGCAGTCCTGACACTGAAAAAAAAAAAGGAAAAACAGAATGAACATCAGAACTGTAGCACAGTGACGTCTCCGATTTAAGTATCTATGTTGAGTGCTGGCGAAGCTCCATTTTCCTGAAGAAGGTAATTTAAAGCCAACTTAGGATCTTCAAAAGTCCAATTCTTTCCCCCTGTAGTGAAGCGTAGAACAGCAGGATACAGTAGACTGAAGCGAATATTTTTTTCCGCCAATAGTTTGCATACTGGATTGAAGGCTTTGCGTCTTGTTGTCAAGGCTGCTGAGTAATCTTGGAACAAAAGCAGTTTAGAGTTATTGTAGGTAAGTGAGCGATTTTTTCTAAATGCTGTCAGCAATCTGATCTTGTCTTGGAAGTCCAGGACCTTAAAAATTACTTGTCTGGGTCTGACCTCTCCATCATTTCGAGGTGGGCCCACTCTGTGGGCCCTTTCAATAGCAATTGGCCCCGACTTTAGATCCAATTTCAAAGCTCCTGGTAGCCATTCTGAAGTGAGTTTCAGTAGATCAGCTTGCCGAACCGATTCAGGGACGCCCACCAACCTTAAATTATTACGTCTGGACCTGTTCTCAAGATCATCTACCTTGTCCAGCAATACAGCAATGTCCTTATTCCTGCTCTCCAGCATCTCTGAATTTTCCTTTACAGAGTCCTCCATGTCAGAGACCCTCTGCTCCACATCTGTTAGCCTTGAACCCTGGGCATTAACTTGGGTGACTATAACGTCTAATGAAGACTGGAAGGCTGCCAGCCGCCCATCAATCACCGGCATCAAGAGATCTATGATGGCCTTAGCAGTGGCCTGGGGTGCGTCTGTAGTTGCCTCAGGGGAAGCCCCTGGTGATGGGGGTGCATTTTGGTTTCGTCTTTGCGGTCTAATTCCTTTACTTGGTTGTGTGGCATTGCTCTTACCCACAAATTTATCCATAGTAAGAACTGTAAATATGGAGCTTCTTTAGAGACTGTGGTGACGTCACAATAACATAAGCTTAATTACATCTGTGTGGTAAACTTGGCTGTTTCACAATTATTTCCACGCTGTGTATGAGAGTGTATAGATGTTACTTGAAAAAGACCAGTCAGAAGGGCAGGAGGCAGGCCAGATGACGGATCCCACTTCTTTTTGTTTTTCACCCTCTTCTATACTGTCAGTGCTGGTGAAGTGGTGAAGTAGGGGTTAATCAAGTTGAGCTGTGATGCACTTCAGGCTTATCTGCCTCTGTTTACTGTTGCAGATTACAGGCCTTGTGCAGCAGCCATTTAAGACAAGACCTGCAGGAATATATCTGCCCCCTCCTCAGCCCCGTTATCTCCTGACCTGCTCTCACAGCCGAATGTCTCCAGGGGCTCTCAGCTTCCCCCTCGCCCCTCACTCACAGTATCTCAGACGGTGGGCCTGTCCACAGAGCTCTGTGTGACAGGCAAACACAGCGTGCAGTCCTGTTTGCTGAGCTTGCTGCTGCTCGGTGTGACGAGCTTCTAGGACCCCCGGGGACACAGGAGAGCCGGGCTAATGCTGCACTGCCCTTGTCCTGACCTTATCCCCCACTGCCTGGTTTTCGGTAAGCCCTCTGCTGATTTCTATTTGGGCTTTTCTCAGGCTGTAACAGGGAGCTCTCTTAAGAAGCAGCCAATCCGAAGCTCCGCCTCCCGGAAGTCATCTATTTAGAATTTATTTAATTTTTTTCCTTGACCTTCTTACTCAGTCTCTAAACTGTATGGGACACAACCTTTATTGTTCTGATAGATGATATAATATATTGCAGAGCACGAGCACTGCAATACATTATATCTGTTAGTTCTGAACTGACAGAAGCCTCTGAGATCATGGTCCTGCTTCCCATACCTGGGTGATGACCTCAGGTCACCATGGCAACGATTGGGCCCTCATGATGACGTCTCAAGGGCACAGATAGGACAGGAGAGGCAGCGTACTCCCTCTACTAGTCCCCTAAATGCTCCCATTGATTGCAGTATTTAGGAGGTTAAACAACCAGGGACAGTGCGGGGACCATCCCTGGCCTTGACAGCCAGGGCTTGTAAGTTATGTAAGCCGAGCTCCCGGTATTGGTTACCCAAGCATATTTCCTCTGCCCGCTCAATCACCAGGATTTACTGGTATGTCTAAGGTTGGGAAGTCCCCTCCAAATAAGACGTATCCATACATCTAGGGTCTAGGGTCGTGAATTGGTTAATTTTTTTGATTATAAAAGCAAAGTGTTATCAAAAAGACCGGATCTGGTGTTGTAGGGTCCATATTATCACATTCAGCAGCACAAAATACAGAGAAGGTCGATTCATCTTATATGATGTCAGGATTCTAAGAAGGAAACAACATCATCACCCGCCGCATTCTCTTAGAGGCGATCATAGAATGTTTCTTAAAGTGATTTTTTATCTTGTCCGCACATTCTACGTACACTGATATTTGGCTTTGTAGTTTACAGATCTGGGCAGCTGTGAGAACATAACTTCTAACGCCAATAGAAGAACCTCCACAACAAGCACCACTGACAGTGTATATTTGAAAAAGGTCGGTGAGACCAAAAAGTCTAAATTTTATTTGTACACTAACCATGGTGCATCCTATTAAAGTGATCTATTGTTGCATTTTAATACATCTGAGTGCCGGATTCTTTGAATTTTGTACTAAGGTGTTGGACCCAATCTGAGCACCAGTCATAACTCCAGGAGTGCCGAACTTTGTCGTATTACACCACCAATAAAGCAGCTATAGCCAGTGACTGAAAAGAAATTGTGACTTCTCTGCATTTAGTGGTCACTACTTACTTGGGTAGTCATAGGTAGGAATTTCCTCTTTACACCACTCATCACCCCTCACATATGTCTCTGTAGTATTAATATGGGTCAGATCTTCACCCTGAAACAAATATTGTAAAAGTCACAGACAGATGGAGAAGTCCCATCTATGATCAGCTCTAATCCTGCCATCTCCACCGCTCTCATTACACAAGTATAACACATATAATACTGGCGGATAAAACAAGACTGAGCACAAGACCTTCACAGCCGTCTACACATCATAGGGAGATTTCACGGCACCTTCTCTCCATTTACCTGATGATCCTGAGGAACATCGGGATCTTCTTGTTTACAGTCCTGTGGGAGAAGAGGATGGGGACATCTCTCTGGTGTTGTCCTCTTACTGGATAGACCTGGAGGAGACACATACATGGACTGAATTCATTCCTTACATACAGATAATTATAGGCAGTGTGTATTTAGTACTGTCTATTACCTGGTGATGTGAGGGGCTGGGGAACCTCCATCATGACGTCCTTGTACAGATCTTTGTGTCCTTCTAAATACTCCCACTCCTCCATGGAGAAATAGACGGTGACGTCCTGACACCTTATAGGAACCTGACACATACAATGATACAGTCACCCCCGATCCTTTCATAGTGTTACTGTATAATGTCCCAGCATTCCCAGCAGTGTCACCTCTCCAGTCAGCAGCTCAATCATCTTGTAGGTGAGTTCTAGGATCTTCTGGTCATTGATGTTCTTATGTATCGGGGGGTGAGGTGGAGGCCCCGTGATTGGGCTCAGGGGTCTTCCCCATCCCTCAGACACAGGGGCCTGATAGCGCTCACTAGAGGTTTTCACTAATATGTATTCCTGGTTATGAAGAGACACATTGATAAATCTCACTACAGACATTTCCAGAGTCCTCACCTCTCCAGTTCTGTCCATCTGTTATTCCCATAGATAAGAATGATGTAATGTGACATCATCAGAATCTCTCACCTCTCCAGTAAGCCGGAAGAGGATCTCTATGGTGAGGTGTAATATCCTCTCCGCCATCTTGTCCCTGTCCATATCCATCCTTCACGGGGCAATCAGGAGAATTCTCTTCTATAGAAGATCTTCACTGAGAGGGTCTGATATTGTAGGGACCTGAATGGGGAGAAGATGACGATGTAACATCATAAAGAATCCGCTGTAATAATACAATTACTGGAGATAATAAGGGGAAACATATCAGGAGATGTAATAAATCATCTACACATTCTTTCTTGTCTCTTGTAGACTGGAACATAAGTTAAATTGGTGACTAAGACGTCTCCTCCGCTCTCAATCACTGTCTATGTTAGTCACTGAGTCGGCAACTAATTGGCTGTGGGAATTACAAGTTTGTTGGAACTGAGCAGGAAATATAGAGACAGGCGGGGGATCCAAGCAGCAGTGGCACAAGAGTAATGGCGGATCATTATTGTATTACTATTTTTATTATTTTACAACATTCAGTTTTTTTCTTTATATCTACTAATAAATCCTATATATTTAGGCCACACACAACAAGCAGTTTACTCATTGGAGTCGGCAGCTGAATACGTTCCTTATAGACTCATCTTCCATATCACTAATGCTCGTCTCATTTACGACACTGGAATTGGCATCAGCAATACTGCAGGAGATATTCATTACACGTGAGATGAGAAATAACGACTTCATGATGAGGATGACATTTTCTTTTTCTACTACGTCTCTATAAACATATTTGTCTAGAATCTATCACTAACTCCATCACCACCAGCCGCCTATATGAAAGTGTGGCGCCCCTGAGGCTTCAGTCGCCACAGGGTATTGCATCTCACTTAAGGTGCAGTACTCATCCCGGGTAAGGAGGAGGTTAATCATGGATTTTAGCACAATCCATCAGACACAGCCGGATAGTGAGCCAGCCAGTTTCACTCACACACAGTTAGGTGTTTTCCCCACTGGGTCTTCCCGATTACTAGGACAACAGCCGGTGAGGCGGGGCAGCACTGGGGAATTAAGGGAACACACAGACATTCATGGGAGAACTGGGACACAGAGGAACCCGTTCACTGAGGTGAGTGCTTAAGAATTCCCTCAGGATCGGCTGAGGGGAGTGCTTCAGAGCCCTAGGTTAGAGGGAACTTTATGGTCTTTGACAAATCTACCGGTTGAGGAGATTCCAGGTTTCCTTCACCCACCTCAAGTACCGGGGCACAGCAGCAACGGGAGTCAGGAGTTGAGACCAAGATCCAGCCCATCACGGACTCGAGCTGCCTGCTATACGGGACGGGAACGTAACACAGATCAAGAGTCCCTGTAGAGCTTTATGTAACAGGGATTCACCATACCAACGTAAGGAGGAAAGGTCTCTCAGTTCACAACACCAGTGGTGGTGTCTGAATTATCCGGGATTGACTGCGGCCCATGACAGTGGAAACCGGCACTCCAAGGGTGACGACATAAAAGTGAGTAAAGTACTTGAACCGCAGACCCTGTGTCATCCTTATCATTGCCGGCGCCCCTGCGCTCCGGCGCTATAGACTACCACCACCATCATCATCCCTGGGGCCTGGCATTACCTGTGGAGAGCTGAAACACCCGAACTGCAACACACCATCAGCCCCAGAAACGAGTAACATCCCACAGCGGCGGTTCACCTCATGGCCGCATACCACAGGTGGCGTCACAAGACAACTACTCCGACCATCACTAACACCCTTCATCCTTTTATTGACACCCCAGGGCCACGAAACTGGTCCAGGCCACCGCGAAATCCCAAACCACCACCACCGGCTCGGTGACGAGTAAAACACCAGGCACCGTGGGGGGCATCAAATGTTTCCCGTCTTACCCGGGCTGTAATATTTTATATTAGATCTTGTGTCTGAATTTGTGATGGGTGAACCCGAACTGTAAAGTTCGGGGTCCGTACCGAATACATAGTGTTCATGCACACGATCCTGAACACGAGCTTTCCTTGGAAGCTCGTATTATAGTTCGGGTCCAGGGGCTGTAAAAACAAGCACATTATTAAGAAGCATTATGATTATACTTACAGGTCCCGCGACGCGTCCTGCAAACCCGCTCAGCCGCTGTCTACTGGACGCTTCTGCTTCCGGGTCCAATCATTAACTTCCAGGGGTATTCACTGCAGTGCTGTCACTTGGCAGTCTTCGGCTGTTTTCGACCGTGTTCACGGTGACGTCAGGGTTCACCTGAGTCCATAGCCCATGGACTCTATTGAATTTTGACTGTCACTGTGCGAGTCTCGCATCGGTATAACCCGTCACGGCGCTCACTCCTTACAGGAGCGGGTTGGCTGAATGTATTTCCATACTGCTGTCAGAACAGTGTGCGTCGTGCGGTGTGATGCGATGCATGACTCGCACGAGTCATACGCAAGTGGAATCATACCCTCAATGTCAGCTTGCTTCTCGCTCTGTATAGACGCGTGTCTGTACAGAAGGATGAAGCAGAGATGACATTGCTCAACCTGTGGACTACGTCAGACTAAGGATTTTTTTTTATAATAAAGATGGAGTCTCTAAATTTTTTTTTGTTTTATTTCTAATAAAAAAAAATTCTGTGTTGTGGGTTTTTTTACTGGTTACTAGAAATTCTTGGTGGCCATGTCTAATTTGGCATGACAACATGAATTTTGGGCTTAGTACAAGCTGAGAATACAAAGCTGGTATTAACTCCTTTATTACCCAGCATGCCACCACCATCAGGGCCGCTGGACGAACCGGGTAAAGCGCCTGGAAATGGTGCTAAGAAACAATGTGCCGTTTCCAGGGGTGGCTGCGGGCTGTGGAGAATCCCAGTCCCCAGCTGCCTGATTTTACCTGACTGGCAATCAAAATACTGCGAGAGCCCACGTATTATTTTTTTTAAATAATTAAAAAAAAAAATTAATGGACATCCTGTATTTTGATTGCCAACCAAGGTAAAGCCAGGCAGATGGGGGTGGCAGCCCATAGCCGTCCGCTTTATCTGCACTGAGAATCAAAAATAATGCTGACAGCGTCTGTGATTGTCTGTTATTTGAACAGTAAAATAAAACAACAACACAGAGAAAAAAAATATTTTATTAGAAATAAAACAGAAGACATTTAGGAGTCGGACTCCATCTTTATTACTCAAAATAACCCTCCGCCGTAGTCCAAAGCATCTTCAGCTCTGCTACACCACTTATATTCCTCCATATAGTATTATTCACCCCTTACATTCCTCCATATGGTATTATGCATCCCTTATATTCCAACATATAGTATTATGCACCCCTTATATTCATCCATATAGTATTATACACCCCTTATATTCCTCAATAAAATAGTATGCACCCCTTATATTCCCCCATATACTAGTATGCAGCTCCCATATAGTGCACCTCCATATTGTGTGCACCAATATAGTATTGTGCAGCAACATATAGCGATATGCAGCTCTGTATACTTTCATGCAACCCACATATAGTACTATATGTGATACCATAGTCCTTGGTCACCCTGATTAAATACATACTTCTCCTCATTCCCTCACTGCACCGGTCTCCTCAGCGTGTGTCCACTGTTCTGCCACTCTGACATCTCAGCACAGTGGTGCGCAGTAGTGATGTCACCATGCTCCTCTGTGATGACACATCAGTGTGTCACAGACACACAGCAGGAGAATGATGAGAGAGGGAGCACTCTGCTCCATCTCTCATCATTGCTTTCAACTGTATTGGCATCTGTGATGTCGATACAAATGAGAATGTGATCCTCGGCAGGGGGCCCACGGGAGAAGATGGGTGCCGGTGCCAGCGCTGGCAGCGGGCCCCCCTAACTCACGGGGCCCATAGCGGTCGTGTGGCCTGCCTTCATTGGTGGAACACCACTGGTGGAGGATACAGGGAGATCATCAAAAATCAAATCCAATCTAGATGGCTCACTAATGATTCATCTAAAATGGAGTTGCTAAAATGAGGTCCTCAAAAAAACCACTCCAATCTAGCCGGCTCACTAGTGAATCATCTAGAATGGAGTTACTAAAATGAGGTCCTCATAAAATCAACTACAATCCAATATTGTAGATTGTTAAAACTCTTTTGTGCTCTGTTACGCTTCTTCCTGGGAGGCTCCACCCAATCTTCAGAAAAACTCCATTCTAGTCACCTCAGCACTGACCTGTCCAGAGTGGGGGCTACGAGGAGATCCTCAAAAAATCCATTCCAATCTAGCTGGCTCACTAGTGAATCATCTAGAATGGAGTTCCTAAGATGAGGTCCTCAAAAAGTCTACTCCAGTCTAGCCGACTCACTAATGGATCATCTAGAATGGAGTTGCTAAAATGAGATCCTCAAAAAAATCAACTACAACCAATATTGTAGATTGTGACAATTCTGCTGCGCTCTGTTACACTTTTCCCTGTGAGGCTTCACCCAATCTTCAAGAAAATCTCCATTCTTTTTCTTTTTAAATCAAATAATTATTTATTAACATTTTGGTTTAACAGTCACCCCAGCATTGACCTGTCCAGAGTGGAGGCTACGATGAGATCCTCCAAAATTCCACTCCAATCTAGCCAGCTCACTAATGAATAATCTAGAATGGAGTTGCTAAAATGAGGTCCTCAAAAAATCATCTCCAATCCAATGTTGTAAATTATAACGACTCTGTTGCTGTGATCTTTTGTAGATTTGGTGCAGAAATGTTCTCCATGAAATCTGCACCTTATGACAGAAAAATGCACCAAAAAACACATGCGTTTTGGTATGTTTTTGTGCCATACGTTTTTCTTAATGTAGTCATTCGGTTGAAGGGCTAAAAAGTGGAGGAAAAACCACAATAATATTCACATGCTGTAGATTGCAAAAATCTGCAAAAAAAATAACTTGCGCATAGCATGTGAGCATTTACATTGACTTTACTGCCAATTTTTGTGCTACAATCTGCACCAGATCTACAACAAAAAAGTCTTGTGTTTCTCCCCATGAGGCTCCACCCACTCTGTAAAAATGTCGCTTCTCTGTTGTGACTCGGACTGGAGGGCGTAAAGTAAAAGTCAAAATGGAATTTTACCCTATAGAAATACATAAAAAAATAACAGTGTAAAAAAAAATACTGTATGACTTTTGCCCAATTAAAAACTTGAGCAATTCCTGAAAAAAGCATTAAAACATTAGTCATGAAATCATTACAATAATAAAGATCGCATATATATATATATATATTGTGTGTATCTGTATATATGGGTTTGTATATATACACATATATACGTATGTGTGTGTATATATATTATATATATATATATGCAGATTTAGCAGGTTTACACATTCGGAATTAACTTGGCATTGTGACATTTGGACTGTAGATCAGCCTGGAAGTGTGAAATGCACTGCAGCAAAAAAGAATGTTATTTCTTATTTATTTATTTTTTTAAATTGTGAAAAGTTTATTCAGAGGGTCATTTATTATTCAACCCCTCAAACCACAAGAATTCTGTTTGGTTCCCCTAAAGTACCGTATATGCCGGCGTATAAGACGACTGGGCGTATAAGACGACCCCCAACTTCTGCCCTAAAAATATAGAATTTGGGATATACTCACTGTATAAGACTACCCCGCTCCCAAATGAAAAAAAGTCTGCTTTGATTGCAACATGTTAATTTTAATTCCGCGAGAGCCGTACAATATGTTTTTAAAGGGCCATTGACAGATCAATCGCTCCAATGTTCACTTAGTACAGCAAGGAATGCTCCTCCCTGCTGTATAAAGCCACAACTGGACTGAAACAATGGTACTACACTCTGCTACAAACAGACACACACAACTCTGCTACAAACAGACAAACACACACAACTCTGCTACAAACAGACAAACACACACACACAACTCTGCTACATACAGACAAACACATACAACTCTGCTACATACAGACAAACACACACACAACTCTGCTACATACAGACAAACACATACAACTCTGCTACATACAGACAAACACATACAACTCTGCTACATACAGACAAACACATACAACTCTGCTACATACAGACAAACACATACAACTCTGCTACATACAGACAAACACACACAACTCTGCTACATACAGACAAACACATACAACTCTGCTACATACAGACAAACACATACAACTCTGCTACATACAGACAAACACATACAACTCTGCTACATACAGACAAACACATACAACTCTGCTACATACAGACAAATACACACAACTCTGCTGCTCTGTGGGGCCTGCACCCGCGGCTCGGCGGGTACAGCACCCGCGGCATCGGCGGGGGGGGGATTGGCAGGGCATACATCTGGGGGGTTAGAAGCAGCTCACCGGGGCCCATAATGGGGAGGCGGGGAGGGCATTTACCCGATTAGGTCACGGTGGAGAGGGGGCCCACACAGCGCCGGACAGAAGCTCGCCTCCTTCATCTGTGGGACTGAGAAGGCGGTAGCTCCGCCCACAGATGAAATTCAAAACATGATGTCTGCGCGCCTTAAAGTGACGGCGCCGCAGATTGCTGCCGAGGACTGCGGTCCCCGGAACTCGGCCGGGGGCAGCAGAACTATAAAGGCGAGTGGGCCCCGGCCAAGGGACAGGAGAACTGACGATGCCGGGTGGGCCCCCCCGGCTCTCCAGGGCCCCGGCATTTGCCCATAGACAGGTAGGAGCCCTGTCTGCGAGCCAGATACGGCCATCAAAAGAGCCATATCTGGCTCGCGAGCCATAGGTTCCCGACCCCTGCTGTATGATATATACCGTATTTTTCGCTTTATAAGACGCACCTGATTATAAGACGCACCCCCAAATTTGGTGAAGGAAAAGAGAATTTTTTTTTTTTAATGTTAAATGGGGTCCATCTTATAATGCCAGTGTCCCTCTAACAAATCATATAGGGTATATGTCCCTCATAGCCCACCATCCTAAAATTAGCCCCCTTAATCTGGATATGGCCCCCTTATATTGAATATAGCCCCCTTGTTGTGATGGCACACGTTCCCCTGTGCTGCCTATGGTCCCCTATGGATTGCACACGTTCCCGTGTTAGATAACGCCCCCATGCTGCTGCCCATGGCCCCTATAGATCGCACAAGTCCCCCTGTGTTAGATATCGCCCCCATAGTGCTGCCCATGGCTCCTATATAGATCGCACAAGTCCCCCTGTGTTATATATCGCCCCCATAGTGCTGCCCATGGTCCCTATAGATCGCACAAGTCCCCCTGTGTTAGATATCGCCCCCATAGTGCTGCCCATGGCCCCTATAGATCGCACAAGTCCCGCTGTGTTAGATATCGCCCCGATAGTGCTGCCCATGGCCCCTATAGATCGCACAAGTCCCCCTGTGTTAGATATCGCCCCCATAATGCTGCCCATGGTCCCTATATATCGCACAAGTCCCCCTGTGTTAGATATCGCCCCCATAGTGCTGCCCATGGCCCCTATATAGATCGCACAAGTCCCCCTGTGTTAGATATCGCCCCCATAGTGCTGCCCATGGCTCCTATATAGATCGCACAAGTCCCCCTGTGTTATATATCGCCCCCATAGTGCTGCCCATGGTCCCTATAGATCGCACAAGTCCCCCTGTGTTAGATATCGCCCCCATAGTGCTGCCCATGGCCCCTATATAGATCGCACAAGTCCCCCTGTGTTAGATATCTCCCCCATAGTGCTGCCCATGGTCCCTATAGATCGCACAAGTCCCCCTGTGTTAGATATCGCCCCCATAGTGCTGCCCATGGCCCCTATATAGATCGCACAAGTCCCCCTGTGTTAGATATCTCCCCCATAGTGCTGCCCATGGCCCCTATATAGATCGCACAAGTCCCCCTGTGTCAGATATCGCCCCCATAGTGCTGCCCATGGCCCCTATAGATCGCACAAGTCCCCCTGTGTCAGATATGGCCCCTAGGCTGCTGCCCAAAGTAAAATAAAACCCTCTTTCCTTACCTCCTCCAGCGCTGATCTCCCTCCTGTCTCCCTCCGTGCTTCTCTTCCTTACTTCCTGGTTCTCAGTGCGGTCATGTGATCGGCACAGCAGCCTGAGATCTCTGCCTGCCTGATCACAGTGGAAGCAGGGACACGGGGAGAAACGCTGCAGGGGTAAGTAAAGCTTTTTTATTTTAGAATGAGCAGCAGCCTGGGGGCCAAATCTAACACAGGGGGGGCATGTACCATCACACTGGGACGCAGACTCATATAATATGCACCGCTGCCCCAGCCCCTCACTGCGTGCGATTTCAGCACCATTGGAGATGGACAGCGGCTGTGCATATTATATGAGCGGGTGCAGGAGATCAAAGGCTGCAGCCCGCAGCGTTCCCCTGTGCTCCAGAGCTGCTGCCCCCACCTCCCCTGGACCCTGCAGTGTACATATATATATACACACCCCCCCCCCCCGTATATCCGGCGTATAAGACGACCCCCCACTGTAGCCATTATTTTAAGGGGGTAAAAAGTCGTCTTATACGCCAGTATATACGGTATTAAGAAGTATTTCAGGCACAAAGAACAATGAGCTTCACATGTTTGGATTAATTATCTCTTTTTCCAGCATTTTCTGACTAATTAAGACCCTCCCCAAACTTGTGAACAGCCCTCATACTTGGTCAACATGGGAAAGACAAAGGAGCATTCCAAGGCCATCAGAGACAAGATCGTGGAGGGTCACAAGGCTGGCAAGGGGTACAAAACCCTTTCCAAGGAGTTGGGCCTACCTGTCTCCACTGTTGAGAGCATCATCCGGAAGTGGAAGGCTTATGGAACTACTGTTAGCCTTCCACGGCCTGGACAGCCTTTGTTTCCACCCGTGCCGAGGCCAGGCTTGTCCGAAGAGTCAAGGCTAACCCAAGGACAACAATAAAGGAGCTCCGGGAAGATCTCATGGCAGTGGGGACATTGGTTTCACTCAATACCATAAGTAACGTACTCCACCGCAATGGTCTCCGTTCCAGACGAGCCCGTAAGGTACCTTTACTTTCAAAGCGTCATGTCAAGGCTCGTCTCCAGTTTGCTCATGATCACTTGGAGGACTCTGAGACAGACTGGTTCAAGGTTCTCTGGTCTGATGAGACCAAGATCGAGATCTTTGGTGCCAACCACACACGTGATGTTTGGAGACTGGATGGCACTGCATAGGACCCCAAGAATACCATCCCTACAGTCAAGCATGGTGGTGGCAGCATCATGCTGTGGGGCTGTTTCTCAGCCAAGGGGCCTGGCCATCTGGTCCGCATCCATGGGAAGATGGATAGCACGGCCTACCTGGAGATTTTGGCCAAGAACCTCCACTCCTCCATCAAGGATCTTAAGATGGGTCGTCATTTCATCTTCCAACAAGACAATGACCCAAAGCACACAGCCAAGAAAACCAAGGCCTGGTTCAAGAGGGAAAAAATCAAGGTGTTGCAGTGGCCTAGTCAGTCTCCTGACCTTAACCCAATTGAAAACTTGTGGAAGGAGCTCAAGATTAAAGTCCACATGAGACACCCAAAGAACCTAGATAACTTGGAGAAGATCTGCATGGAAGAGTGGGCCAAGATAACTCCAGAGACCTGTGCCGGCCTGATCAGGTCTTATAAAAGACGATTATTAGCTGTAATTGCAAACAAGGGTTATTCCACAAAATATTAAACCTAGGGGTTGAATAATAATTGACCCACACTTTTATGTTGAAAATTTATTAAAATTTAACTGAGCAACATAACTTGTTGGTTTGTAAGATTTATGCATCTGTTAATAAATCCTGCTCTTGTTTGAAGTTTGCAGGCTCTAACTTATGTGCATCTTATCAAACCTGCTAAATCTGCAGGGGGTTGAATACTAATTGTAGGCACTGTATGTGTGTAAAATATAAATATATATATACATATACACACACAGAAATATACACATATGTATATATATGTATATATACAAGCCCATATATATATATATATATCTATATAAAAATATTATATATATATATATATATATATATATATATATATATATATATATATATATATATATATATATATATATATATATATATATATATATATATATATATATATACACACACACACACACACACTGTATGTGTGTGTGTTGTGTATATATATGTGTGTGTATATTTTATATATAACTGAGGAGCTCCTGGAATGAACTCCATTCTAGTGGTTTCTATGATGAGCTGTCTAGATTTAAGTTGATTTTTTGAGGGAGAGAGATCCTCCAAAGATCAATTCCATTCTAGTCACCTCACAAGTGACCATGTAGTGTGGAGTTGCAAAAATTAGATCCTCAAAAAAGTGTGTCTATAGTGAGGGCCTAAAAAAATCAACTCCAACCTAGTCACCTCAGTAGTGAGCCATCTAGTGTGGAGCTGCTAAAATGAGGGCCCTCAAAATATCAACTCCAATCTAGTCACTTCATTACTGAGCTGTCTAGAGTGGAGTGGCTGCAGTGAAAACCTCAAAAAATCAACTCCATTCTAGACGCAACCCTCTGCACAGGAGACCGTGCACAGTGCTCTTTCCTGATCACAGATCTGCACTGCACTTAGAAGGCCCTGCCCCTTCCGGTGACGATTCCCTCAAGAAATCAACTCCCTTCTAGACGCTACCATATATAACCTTCACTGACTACAGGACCATCCATGATGTCATAGCCATGTGACCAGTCTGTAACCCATGAGGTAATACAACATTCACACTATAGTGGTCACATGGCTATGATGTCATGGAAGGTCCTGTAGTCAGTGCGTTGAGGGAGACCTCCAGGGGGTCTCTCTCAGGGTCTCGGAGGAGGATTCCAAATCAGAACTGCGCAGATGAATCAGGAGAAATGACCACACAGAGACGTGTATCTATCCGAGAGAAGCTCAATGCTCTTTTGACCCTTGTATTCAAAATATAGCATATACATACAGCTTACTCGGTACATCCACGTTACCTATTAACCAACCAGCTAGCATGGGCATAGTCCATTCCTTGTTTTAACAACATTCTTTAGTAAAGCATTTCAGGTGTGTCTAGGCATAGACGAGAGTCTATGAATGGAACGATATCAGTTACTTATTCTCTTCTATTCATGAATGTCAGTTACTTATTTTAAGCTACAGATAAGCATTCTTCTATGAACAGAAGAATGCTAGTTACTTATCTGAAACCACAGATAGGTATCTATTCTATTCATGAATGTCAGTTACTTATTCATGAACTAAAACTTATTCTACTTAGCCCTAAGCATAATTTGTTTTGGTTATACATTCCGTTAATATTTCAATTAGGTATATGTGGAGAAGCAATACATAAAACATTCAAAAGGACAGATCATCTTATTATTATACTTAGCAAACAATTCATAGCCTAGGACTTCACAAGTGGTGGTTACCCGGGGACACAGCAATGATCGGACCCGGAAGCAGAAGCGGCCGGGAGACAGAGCGTGCAGGAGGTGTCGCAGGACCTGTAAGTATAATGACAATGTTTATTATTAACTATATTTTATTTTTTATTTTACAGACCCCCTGCCCCATCACATATCTGTAAAGTCCAAGTTCAGGGTTCGGACGCAAGTTCGCGTTATCTCTGACCACGAACACGAACTTTACAAAATGTTTGGGCGAGGCTCCCAATCCCGAACATTGGGGAGTTCGCCCATCACTAGTCTGAATCGCACACGGAAGTTTGATGCATTTATAAAATTGTTTGTAAGAAAACCGCAGATACGAGTTATATGATGCTAAAATCTACTTGTACAGTTATATTTTGGGACATTAAGTTTTTTTGGGGTATTTTAATTTTAGGCGTCCCTATATTACATGAAAAACACCAAACTAACAAACAAAAAAAGTATTAAAATGTTGCAAGATAATATTGGCACCAACAACATATGCAAAACACAATACAAGAATTGTGAGACAGATGGTGCACCTTGATTAAACATTTGTGTAAAAAAAAAAAAAAAAAAAAACAACAAAAAAAAAAACCAACAACTTTTTTTTACATCACATAGTATAGTAGTGCAGTGTATCTACTGAGCAATGTGAGGCTTGTGTGTTGTCTCCTCACAGTAATTAGGATTATTGAAAAAAGTCTAAAAAATGTTTAAGTGAAAATAAAATCATGGTTTTAGCAAGAAAGAAAGAAACCATTTTCCGTTCTTGGTGAAAATAGAGAGAAGGAATCTTCCATATATTTGGGGTAACTGAAAATCAGCGGCCATTATTTTTCTTATTTGAGACAGAGAGAGAGATAAAGAGATTGGGAGAACGAGAGGGAGAAAAAGAAAGAAAGAAAGAAAGAAAATAAGAAAGCCTCCATCATTATCTGATGCACAGAGATGGGGAGGCCTCTGTTCTCTAATGACACCTATCAGTATATATCACCATGACAGCCGGGGCTGAACAATTGTATTCTAGAACAATGTCATTAAAATTATAAAGAGAAAACAAGATAAAATACAACTACACTGACTAAAAAGATAAAACGTTCTCCTGGAATAATGTCCCCAGAATGTCTCCATTACACTGTGCAGCTCAGACCACAGATAACAGCCCCTCATACATCTATAGCCCTGCCGACCGCCGGATCCACATTTCCAGACTGGGGAAACTGATCCAGGAGGTTGGTGCTGAGTCCTGGGGTCATCTGTATCTGCAGCAAGAATGGGGAGAAGGATTTATTTATTAATGGGTCGGGTGGATGGTACCACAAATTGTATGTTATGGTATCATAAAGGAGGGGCAATTTGTATTATTGTGTGTGTGTAGGGGGATGGCATTAATGGGGGAACATTATACTGTGTGTGGGGGGATGACGGTAATATGGGAGCATTATACTGTGTGTGGGGGCCTGGCGGTACTGTGGGAACATTATACTGTGTGGGGAGATGGCAGCACTGTGGGAACATTATACTGTGTGGGAGGATGGCGGTGCTGTGGGAACATTATACTGTGTGTGGGGGGATGGCGGTACTGTGGGAACATTATACTATGTGTGGGGGGATGTTGGTACTGTGGGAACATTATACTGTGTGTGGGGGATGGCGGTACTGTGGGAACATTATACTGCGTGTGATGGGATGGCAATACTGTGGGAACATTATACTGTGTGTGGGGGATGGCGGTACTGTGGGGACATTATACTGTGTGTGGGGGGGGAATGGTGGTACTGTGGGAACATTATACCGTGTGTGGGAGGATGGTGGTACTGTGGGAACATTATATTGTGTGTGTGGAGGGATGGCGGTACTGTGGGAACATTATACTGTGTGTGGGGGCATTAAATATGGGAACCAAGAAAGGAGCGCCGCACTGTTACTTATAGTTGGGGGGTCTGTATCTATAGGAGGGAAGAAATACAACCATCAGAATTCATAGAAATCAGCAAGAAAAAAACACCAAGAAAGTCTCAAAGCTGAAGGGGTTAATGCCCCCTGCCCCAGTAATAAGGAATCTCCACATACCTCAACCTGCAGAGCCGCACACTGGATATATGGATGAGTCTAGAATGTATGGGCTCCTGACAGGTTGGTGGGCGTGTCTGGCTTGGTTGGGGGAGTGGTGATGTTTCCTCCTGTGCGCTATAATCATGCAGGCTTTGCCCCCTCCCCTGCACCCCCCCATCTGGAGCTTTTACCCCCATTTTTATTATAATCACCTCTACGACCACGTGGACTTACAAAAACAATGTTTATTTGGTCTGGAAACGTTGGGCTGCATTTTGAACACGCCCCATCACATGACAAGTTACTTCATACCGGGCAGGAGCCCGTACATTCTAGCATCTACCCTAGATATATGGCTGCTCTGTGCTTCCAGGACCTGTGATGATGTCACATGGAGGGGAGGAGTCAAGGGTCACATGATCAGCTCCTCAGTGTATGCAGGACTCTGCTGTGCTGAGTATCATGGTGCTGGATGAGGGGAAGGTTATGTGTGGGGTCAGGAGGGGTTTACAGTGTGGATGTAGCGGAACCGTGTGTGTACGAGGTGTGCGGAGCAAAGCCGTGTCTGTACGAGGTGTACGGAGCGGAGCCGTGTGTATACGAGGTGTACGGAGCAGAGCCATGTGTGTACGAGGTGTACGGAGCGAAGCCGTGTGTGTATGAGGTGTGGGGAGCGGAGCCGTGTGTGTACGAGGTGTACGGAGCGGAGCCGTGTGTGTACGAGGTGTACGGAGCGGAGCCGTGTGTGTACGAGGTGTACGGAGCGGAGCCGTGTGTGTACGAGGTGTACGGAGCGGAGCTGTGTGTGTACGAGGTGTACGGAGCAGAGCCGTGTGTGTACGAGGTGTACGGAGCGGAGCCGTGTCTGTACGAGGTGTACGGAGCGGAGCCGTGTGTGTACGAGGTGTACGGAGCGGAGCCGTGTGTGTACGAGGTGTACGGAGCGGAGCCGTGTGTGTACGAGGTGTACGGAGCGGAGCCGTGTGTATACGAGGTGTACGGAGCGGAGCCGTGTGTGTACGAGGTGTACGGAGCGGAGCCGTGTGTGTACGAGGTGTACGGAGCGGAGCCGTGTGTATACGAGGTGTACGGAGCGGAGCCGTGTGTGTATAACATGTGCGGAGAGGATCCGTGTGTGTATGACGTGTACGGAGTGGAGCTGTGTGTGTACAAGGTGTACTAAGTGGAGTTTTAATATGTGAAGAACAAAGCCATGTGTGTACAGAGCGACGCCGTGTATGTGTGTGTGTGTACATTTGCTGTCTATACAGCCAAACACAAGTCAGACTAGAGAACAAGTAAGCCTCTGACTGACACCTCCTTCTGGCCACAACACCATTTTGGATCAATATATTGACTCATTTAGATATTCGGTACAGTCCATGATATTGGACAAAAAGCAAAGGAAACATCTAATATCAGTGAGCAGGAGAGAAGGGCAATTCACTGCCTGAAGAAAAACAAGGAGATCACTATTAAGCCAGCAGATAAAGGGGGCGCCATAGTGTTAGGGTGAACTCTTAATCAGAGATCACTAGTTGCCTGCTGCCTGGCCTAATTGGTGTGAATCAAGTGCATGCGTAAAGAAATCACACCAGACACAGTCGGATGTGAAATCTCTTCTTGACTACAGTAAAGATGGCACCGAACAGAGAGAGTACATAGGATGCGTCCTCTTTATATAGGCTAGGGGTGTACACGAGTTCAGATATGCCCATTTAGTGGGACAGTTAATGGGCTAGCCAATGGGGAGATCTGTGTTGCTGTTGATGGGCGGGTCCGACTTTAGTGGATGAATCCATGGTGATGGTGATGGGAGGGACGTCATCTGGTGGATCCATGCTGATGGTTTGATCTGTGATGTCATCGGGGGTCATTTTGGGTTCCTCTGAAAACTGACTGGCTTATGTATAGAGAATTAATTTCATTGAACACACTTCTCACAGTGCTCTATGTCCAGAGGTTAATTAAGTATTTCATCTTATGGCTCTCCTCAACAGTTCCCCCCCTAAATACTTTATTAACCTTCTGACTCTACCGTGGTCCTCTAACACATCAGCTCTAATGCTTTAACTGCAACTTTTTTCATTTTTCTATCTGCTATACAAGCAATGCTAAGCCTTTGCACCTGCTGATACAGACTGATGATCAGAGAGTTGATCACATCCAGCACACACAGTTTACAGAGGCACAGGTAATGTCCCAGTCCTTAGAACAGACTATTTAATGCCGAAGAGCTCACTCAGATTTTTGAGATAAATCGATTAGAAAGAGTAAGGCAATTGTAAGAATAAGCTTCTTACCATTATGCTGCAGCATTTAGCGTTACTGTTCTGAAAGCCTGATAGTCAGTCAATATCCGAGTGTTGTCTGTGTCTTCTGAGACTTTTCTACCTGAATACACCTGATTGTATCACAACTCTAATGGATCTTTTCATGTCTCGGGTCCATAATTTACCACCAGGAGGCCTTTAACAATATTTCCCTTACGCATGGATCCGATTACCTTCAGTAACACAGAGTAGCACTTTTACGGCTTCAAATACCAACAAATAAGACAATACCAGTTACCTGCAAGTGTATGTTATCCTTAAAAAGTCACTTAAACCCTTAAAATAATTGGTTGGTTTAGGTTAGATAATATTTTTCCCACCATGAGCCCTTATTTGTGTAATGTTCCTGTACCCATTGTTCCCTTATCATGGTTATTTCCTATGTTTCATCACCAATCTAGAAATTCTCCATAAGGTTCTATGTGAGATAATCCAGCATTATGTGTGTTGTGACCCTCATTCTGCTAGTACGATGGACTCTTTACAGTAGTTGTTGTCTCCAGATGGGTTTTCCCTCAAGCTTCATGGAAGTTGCTGTAGACGGGAAAAGCTGATTCTGACTCATGGCTCCTTATAACTTGTCTTTTTAGGATCACCCAGTCTCCTGGCCTGAGACCACGTGCTCCTAACACTGATTTAGGATCTGGAATTGGAGGATACACATGTTTAACACACTATATAGGCTGTTATATAAGGCTCGTACATCACTGATCAGGATATCACACTGTATCTGAAGTATCTGTGAGAAATATAATCACATTGTAGGTGCTAAACCAAAAATATCTTATGTAAAGATCTAATTATTAAGGAAAAGGAAAACGAACATTTGTTACATGATTTGCGAGCATCCACCATTATCTTGTAGGATCGTTACGTTTATGTTATAATCATTAAAATTCCAAACATACACCCATGTGAGTAACTATAGACACAATTAAATATTCCAATAAAGGAAGGGGCAGGGATTGGGGCAATAGCCCTAAACTCTCCCTACCTCGCAGCGGAGGTCGGCACCCTATAAGGCGAATTGGCGCCCCCGCTCACCGACTGCTCAACCTATCCCTACACTGTTAAGCTAATACGTGCTGCTAATGTCAATAAGGGAATATAGAAACCGTGAGATACAAGAGATAAAGAGGCGTCAATATGCAATTATATATATCCAATTCATTCCCAAAGATTAAATATTCAAACTCTGTATTTTACATAGATGTTTGGTAGTTTAAGTCAATATGATCTAGCAAATTCAAGGACCAAACCCTAAAAGAAATTAAATATCTCACATGTATAACATGTACCCACTGTATAAATATAATAATAATAATAATAATAAGGCCAGGTAAAGTCATGAGGAGATCTTATCCAATCACAGACCCTCCACTGTACAATTGACATTCAGACTAATAAAATAAACGCATATTTGTTAGACACTTAGCATGAAAGAAGCCCAACGCATTTCTCTCCTCTTCACAGTGGCAGACAAGGGTTCATCAGGGGCCTCCCCATATGTACTTTTACCACTTTTTAGGAACTCCATCTTTACATACCACCAGCATCATGAGTTTTTCAACAGTAACGTTTTCCATACTGGATATGTTTCACAACAGGCCTGAAAAGAAATTCACACAACACGCACAAAACTCATATAAACCTAATCATAGTAGATGTATATGGCTAATATGCAATCACCAGAGCAGTAAAGCGGATGAGGGGGTGTTTCTATGAGGTCTTTAGTTTCTCTACCTTGTATTAAGCACAGGTCTTACAAGACTGGATATGTCTGGCCACTAGGGTACTGAGCACTGATGCCGCCCATATCTTGTCCACCACCACACTTATAAGGTCTTCGTCACGTGCATTCATAGTTATCTGGGCCATTATTGAGTAGAGCGCTCATGGCAGAGAAAGCTTACCGCCCTTTATCCACAGACCTTCCTCAGTCACTGGCTCCCTGCATCTCACACTCCGTGCCTTGCTGAATCACTTGTTTCTGTAGGGATTTAAAAAGATAAGTAGTAACCAATGTCACGGATGTGACAGGAGCCACCGAGGTACTGGTACTGGTCTGCATTGGTAAAGGACTCTCAACTCTAGGCCCGTTCACTGCTTCTTTGTTGTCTGCACCTGTGCGAGCATCTTTTCTGGCTCCATCAGTCACCGGCTCCTTTGATAACAGGAGAGCGCCTCCACCGGGGCTCACACCCACTCTACAGTCTTTATAGGTTTATCACGTCAAAATCCACATTTGACTATCTTACCCCCCTCCGCTCTACGAACCACAGTGATCACAAATCTTAATCTCGTTCTCCTATTCCGATGGGAGAGGAGTGAGTGGTTCAATTTTTATTACCTCATGTTGCGTAACCTCAGCATATCCAGTGTAGAATCAACCAGCATCTTGGTATATGGATCCATCTACGGAAAAACTCAAAATCTGCATTAGCAATGGGCTCATCTGAGACATGTTCAAAACCTGACAATTCTTGTTATTTCAGAGCAATCATGAGATATATGTAAATCTGCTGTATCCTCCTTACAGATAAAAATATAAAGAAAACGTAATAGAAAAACTCAATTGATGAACAAATTAAAACCTTAAATAATATGTGTGATTTTCCACATCATCTTTCCCCCCCTTTTTAAATCTATTATCCAAAACATAATAAGATTCAAAAAGTGTGTGGCTCCGGAGCTCTACATTTAGGCATAAAAGTCACATTGTGTAGATTGTACCTATTCGGGAACACTATAAATATCGTGTTATGTGTAACCTTATAATGGAAAACTATTTCAATTGCTTTTTAACCTTTGCTTGGACCACAGAAATCTGCATTACAATCTTTCTTTCTATAAAAAAAGAAAGCAGATTATTCAATACATTAAATATAAAACACAGAATGCCATAAATCATCCACATTCCTTAAACCAAATTAATGTAATTATTAATAAATATATTATTAAGATTATTATTATTATTATTATTATTAACAATAACGTAACAACCTCTGGATATAGAGGCATTCATATTTGCAAAATTGAGGACATTATCAGCATCTCTGTTATACTGTACTATAACTTGAAGGGATAAAAGAATCTAGAACAAAAACTGGCCATGTAGGAACAGATATGAAAAATAAAAATTAATCTTCCAAACAAATCACCACAAAATGCTGATTTGACATAGAAAATTACCTGATTAAACAGACTTCTATGCTCCACAGACATGTCCACAGTTAAATTTTATTCCTTTAGGATAAAATTAGTAAAATAAAAAGCTATTGTCAATGACCTTTTTCCAATATAATTTATAATGAATTAAATTTGGAAAAAAACACGTTTGGCATGCTCTTTCACAACTGGCCCACAATAGATTCCACTATGCAAGGAGAGACAAAAATCCTGCTCTACAAGTTTTTAAGGTTGCTCCTCCCCCCAAAACCAGATGCAAAAAGGCTTCTTCAGCTGCAGGAGACAAGTCAAATCTCCCTTCTTCTGTTGGATATATACATCTTCTATTGATTTATTTATTGATTTATTTATTTATTTTTTTCACCCCTTGAAACAAACAGGGCTTCTCTTTTTTTTTTTTTGCAGGACAGGACAAGCAAAATCTTTTTCCTCCCTTGGATATATATTTATTTATTTTCATCAGATCTGTTTTAAGGTACATTTCGGTTAAGGTTTTTCTCTTATTCTTTTATTGCTTACTAATTAATAAGACATTCCTCCTTTTGACTGTCCTGACTCAATCCAACCTACACACTGTATCTATAGTAAGTGTCTTCCACAACTACCCAATCAATCATTCAATATTCCATCTTTTAGTACTAAAAACGTTTACTAACAGTTCTTATATTATTCAGTGAGAGCAGTTTTGTCAACTTCACTGAGGGCTCCACACAGATTTACTAACAAAATGGCCACTGCCAGAATAGCACATGGCTTCTTTGTGTAAGGGCAGTTGAACCACGTGAGAGGGGGAAGGGAGAAACTGATTTTACTTCTGCTAAACTTACAAGTGTAATCAATTATCCTTCCTGCCTATATTCCACACTTTATACAATATATATATATATATATATATACATATATATATATATATATATATATATATATATATATATATATATATTATATATACACATATATATACATACACACACACACACACACACACATTTATATATTATATACACACACATACTCACATATCCATAGTCCTGGTCCAACTACAGTTAAACACTCATTTTTCTGTCCAAGTATGTAGTACTCCATCCAATCTATTGTTCAGACATTCAAACAACCTATGGTCTTCTGGTTACTTTACACATGCTCTGTCTTAAAGAGGCTGCCACCAGGAATAGCACATGGTTTATCTCACACATACCCCCACTAACTTCCTTTCTTTGTCTTAACCATGCATCAGCACCATGTGCTTCATCCACCATTTTTCCTCTGTAGGAGCATGTGGCAGAAAGGAAAACTGACCTCACATCTGTTCAAACTCTATCTCTCCTATTTTCTGTATATATATATATATATATATATATATATATATATATATATATATATATATATATTATTATATATACACACATACACACACACACACACACACACACACACACACACATATGTCCACAATCTTAGACAGAAAAATAAGTGTTTTTATCTATAATTAGACTAAGTATATAGTAGTCCATCCAATCCATTGTTCAAACATTTACAGAGCACATGGTCTTCTTCACACATCCCCCGACTCACTTCCTTTTCTTTGTCTCAACCATGCCTCAGCACCATGTGCTTCATCCACCATTTTAAAATCTGACCTAAAATGGCTGCCACCAGGAATAGCACATGGTATATCACAGTATTGCGGCCTAGAGTCCTCACATCTCAACAAAGTCCACTCTCATCTGGATTTTTTCCGACCACAACTAGACACAACTTCATCAATTTCTCCATCTTTCTCTCAAGATAAACAACACCAATCAAGCAATCTTTCTCTATGCAGGCCAGATAAAAAACACAGACAAATAAAAAGACGACAAAGATGACTCACAACTGAAACACTAAAGAAAACTTGCAGTTTGCAGCACACACGTCTAAATCCTTCCTTATACTGCCACGTGGTCCTTGTCTGATTTCTGCATTCCGTAATTTACAAAAACACCTCCAGAGATACCCCTGACTTCTAACTGCCTCAATCCAGCTTTGTACCCGGCCTCTATGTAGCCCTGTACCCAGCTTGTATGTAGCCCTGTACCCGGCCTCTATGTAGCCCTGTACCCGGCTTCTATGTAGCCCTGTACCCGGCCTCTATAATACCCAGGCTCCTGTAATAAGCCCAATTTGGATGTCTTCTACCCAGCCTTAATTAGGCCTTGTACAAAACCGTATCAACAAATTTGAGAGCCCGTGAAAAACACGTGCCTAACCTGACCAATTAAAACCTGCGCTTTATCAATTTGAGAGCCCGTGGAAAACACGTGCCTAACATGACCAATTATAACCACGCTATATCTCTAGGCCTCTTGCTGAGTCATTCACTCTAGGCCTGAAGCCAAAACTCTATTTACTACACCTCGAGCCGAGTCATTCACTCTAGGCCTCAAGCCAAGAACTCAATTTACTAGGCCCCGTGTCGAGTCATTCACTCTAAACCACGTGCCAACAACTTAATGTACTAGGCCGAGTCACGCACTCTAGGCCTTGTACCAAACTTTATTAACCACTTAAGTCTCCACTAGAACCACAAACTGTATCACAGGCAACAACCACGTAATACCACATAGAGCGTCCTCCGCATTTCCAAACACCGCTCAAAAATCCACTTGCTATCCTAACTACCAGTCAATCTCCCCTCAAGACAAACACAAAACAGGCAGCAGGCAACTGAATATGTGATGGTTCTTCCGAGATTAATATGGTCAATAGCCGTGAGACCCGTCTGCCCGTCAACAGATACCCCAAAAAAAAAAAAAAAACGGACACGGTCAGGAAATCAGTGCCACACACCCCCCCCAAGACCACGGGAAGACTACAGATTATGAAAAATCAGCAGACCTATCGTGCTCTCGTTAGGAGGTGATCAAATTCCTGGGGTGTCCAGCACGTCATGCCATTCCAGTTGCCGGCTCATCAGGATTTCAGGTGTCTCCGTCTATTGGCCCCACGTTGGGCACCATTAATGTTAGGGTGAACTCTTAATCAGAGATCACTAGTTGCCTGCTGCCTGGCCTAATTAGTGTGAATCAAGTGCATGCGTAAAGAAATCACACCAGACACGGTCGGATGTGAAATCTCTTCTTGACTACAGTAAAGATGGCAGAGGTTAATTAAGTATTTCATCTTATGGCTCTCCTCAACAATAGTTCTCCTGAATACAACGGACTACATTAATAAAGCACAGAGACAGCTGACGGATATACATTAATACACCAGACTGGATGATGACCCAACCCCAAATTATATGAAGGAGTTGAAAAGAGACATCAGTTTTCTGTGTACAGATTCCATAAACCTTCTGGACTTAATACCTGAGAATCCAAGGATAGTAATTTTCTATATGCTTCCCAAAATTCATAAGCCAGGTATCCCAGGAAGGCCAATCATCTCAGGGGTGGGAATACACAGAAAAAAATCTCTGGGTGTGTATAAAATTTCCTTAATGGAAATTTTACAGAGAGCCTTTCAGCTAATTTTATGTGCTATTTTGATATATATATAGGAATCAAAATAGTTTTATGTATCACCAAGAATATATTTGGAAAAATCACAGAATCAATAGAAAAATCAAAAGGTATCACGAGCTATGAATGCTTATATAGTTTGATTGAATATTTTATCTTGGGTTTTTTTGCGGATTTAGTTTTATGTGGTAGGTATGGTGTAGCTAATAATCTGAGGTTATAATAATTTTGTGTGATAATGGCATTACATGACACCCATATTTAAGGACCGATTGTGATACAAATGGGATGAGTATGTGTGTGTGACTGGACTCTAGATAGGTATCCAGTCAAATAGTGATTATGGAAGTCATGCTGCTTAGAGTCATATAGCAGACAAACTAACCTCAAGTAGCAGAAAATCTAACCTCAGGTAACTTCTGAAGACCATGCCATGATCACGGGGAATATATCCATAAAAAACAACATACTGTGCATGTCTCCACGTGGAGAACACGAGCCAGAAGTAGTAACTACGCAGCTGCAAGCCTGATCTTTTATATAACTATGATGTAGTTTAGTTCTACTGCACAGCTGCGACAAAGATACCGTATCTTTCGGACTATAAAGTGGGCTTTACACGCTACGAGATTCCTACAGCGATCTCGTTGGGGTCACGGATTTTGTGACACACATCTGGTCGCTGTAGCGATCTCGTGTGTGACTTCTAGGAGCGATTTTGGATCATTGCAAAAACGTCCAAAATCGCTCCTCATTGACATGGGGGTCCGCTCCCAATTATCGCTGCTGTCGCGTGGCCGAAGTTGATCCTCGTACCTGCGGCAGCACACATCACTACGTGTGACGCCGCAGGAACGAGGAACCTCTCCTTACCTGCCACACACCAGCAATGAGGAAGGAAGAAGGTGGGTGGGATTTTACGTCCCGCTCATCTCCGCCCCTCCGCTTTGATTGGGCGGCCGCTTAGTGACGTCGCTGTGACGCCGAGCGAACCGCCCCCTTAGAAAGGAGGCGGTTCGCCAGTCACAGAGATGTCGCTGAGCAGGTAAGTATGTGTGACGCTGCCATAGCAATAATGTTCGCTACGGCAGCGATCTACACATATCGCCATAACGATAGGGGCGAGTGCTATCACGCTCGCCATCGCTAGCATCGGCTAGCGATGTCGCAGCGTGTAAAGCCACTCTTAGACGCACTTTTTCCCCCCAAAATGTTGGGGGAAAGTGGGGGGTGCGTCTTATAGTTTGAATGTAGGGCTGAAGGGAATGAGGGTGCTGCGGTGAAGCGGTTCATCAGCGGCATGAGCAGGCTGTAGCAGCACCTGCCGTGACCACGTGGATCTGCTCATTTCATATGCATGCCCATCCTCCCGCTCATCAACTCTCAGCGCTGAACCGGCGCTGACAGGTGGGCGTGATGATGGGCTGGGGGTGCACTCATAGTAAACAGCTGGCCCCTGTGATCACCGCTGGCAACTACAACCTGGAGTGATCATGTGCGGCTGTATTCACTGCTCCCCGCGCATCATCATCAGCGCGGGGTGCAGTGAATAAGTATGGTATACGCACCGGCCACTGATCCCTGCAGCATCGCGATGTCATCCTGTTTGCAGGCCAGCTGATCTGTGTAGAGAACGGTGAGCACAGGGATGACATCATCGCTGTGCGCACCGCTCTCCACACACATCAGTAAGCCGGCAGACAGGTGGACATTGCGAAGCTGCAGGTAACGGTGACGGCTCCACACAGGTCAGCGGCTGCTGCTGACACAGACAGGAAGATGAGCGATGCTGCTGGAGTGAGGAAAGGTGGGTATAAACGTGTATTTTTGTGCCATAGGATACAGGCCATATAGCAGGATGGGGTATATAGCAGAATGGGGGTATATTATGAGCAGGATGGGGGTATATTATAAGCAAGATGGGGGTATATTATGAGCAGGATAGGGGTATATAGCAGGATGGGGGTATATTATGAGCAGGATGGGGGTATATAGCAGGACGGTGGTATATTATGAGCAGGATGGGGATATATAGCAGGATGGGGGTATATAGCAGGATGGGGCTATATAGCAGGATGGGGGTGTATAGCAGGATGGGGGTATATAGCAGGATGGGGGTATCTAAAGCAGGATGGGGGTATCTAAAGCAGGATGGGAGTATTTAGCAGGATTGGTGTATATAGCAGAATAGGGGTATTTATCAGGATGGGGGTATATAACAGGATGGGGGCTATACCAGGATGGGGGCTATACCAGGATGGGGGTATTTATCAGGATGGGGGCTATACCAGGATGAGGGACATATATACAAGGATGGGGATCATATACAAGGCAGGAGGATCATTACCAGGATGGAGTACCTTAGTAGAGAATTTAGAGACATCACCCCCATAACAGTGTCAGCAGGAGTCTGAGTCGGTGCTTATGTTGGTGGAGTCAGATTCGGAGTCAGTATAAAATGGACTGACTTCGACTCCTAAAACATATAATAAATTGGGTACAGTAGTTCAATGCAGAATGTGCCGAATATTTTTTCATAGGAATTTGGGAAAGTTATGAAAGGTCCTATAAATGTCTATTCTATTCCTGATCTAAGGCTACATTCACACACAGAGTTTTTGCTGCGTTTTTTGAGGATATGTTTTTCAGCTGCAAAAGCAGATCAGCTTTTTATTAAAACCGCATCACCTGAAAGGTTTTTGAGCTCATAGATAATGTTTTCAATAGCAAAAGCAGATTAGAAAAATACCACACAAACTGATATGCTCATTCTTTGTGAGGATCCGTTTTTTAGCCCAAAAACGGATCCTCACAAAACAATACTTCAAACATGATAAGTACAATTAATTAAACTGATGAATGAGAGTAATGAACAACAGCTAGAAGAAAATTTAGGATTCAGTATGTGTGAGATGGAAGGCAACAGTGCTGTCCATGTAACTGAGTAACAAACAGATATTACAAAAGAAGAACAGCAAAATGATACTTTAGAATTAAATGATCTTGTTGAAGCTGCTTCAAAACACTTTCATATTCATCACATGCGCTGTGTTGTGCACATGCTGCAGCTGGCAATAAGAGATAGTCTGCAAGAGGGACATGCTGGAAATCTGATTGGAAAAGTGAGGAAATAATTGGTTATTGCTACCAGAACCCCTAAAATTGATTCCATCTTGAAGAGACGTGCTGGGAAAGGGGCAATTGACGATCAAGCCACTCGGTGGGGCAGCAGTTATTTAATGATTGAGCGATTGCTTGAACTAAAAATGTTTCTTATAGATATAGTGAACCCTCAAGTAACCCTAAATGAAGATCAAGTGGTGGCTTGGCTTGCAGCAGCCTTGTAGTTCTGCAGCTGCTGTCTGTCTGTATGGAGGAGAGCAGACAGCAGCTGCAGAACTACAAGGCTCATCATCCTCAATCCAGGACTGTATGCTGGAGGGAGTGGCAGGGGGAGCAGAACTGCAAGCCTCAGCATACTTCATCCACTAGTGTATGCAGGAGAGCAGACAGCAGCTGCAGAACGACAAGGCTCAGCATACTCCATCCAGGACTAAATGCAAGAGTTTTTTGCCACCCAAAAAAATGACGTGGTCTTCACCATATTTTTCTATGCTAGCCAGGTACAGCAGGCACCTACGGGCTGCACCCAACCCCCAGCTGCCTATTTGTACCTGGCTGGGAACCAAAAAATTTTTTTTATTTCACGAATTTCATGAAATAATTAAAAAATAAATGACGTGGGCTTCACTCAATTTTTGTGTCCAGCCAGGTACAACTAGGCAGCACATTCGAGGGGGATTCGAATCCGCAGCACAGGTTGGCCCGAGCTTTCTGGGCCATTCTGCTGCGAATTGCAGTCCGCAGCCGCCCTAGAATATGGCGCTTTCATAGAAGCGCCATCATCTGGCGCTGCATCCAACTCTTCCAGCAGCCCTGAAGCCGGGTAACTTGCTGGGTAATAAGGGTTAATACTAGCTCTGTTTTACTAGCTAGTATTAAGCCAGAGATTTTTAATGTCAGGCAAGTTTGACCTGACCATTAAAAATCTCCAATAAAGGGTTAAAAAAAAAAAAGACACCACGCAGATAAAAAATACTTTAATAGAAATAAATACACAGACACACTTAGAGACTCCATGTTTATTACTCCCTCTCAACCCTCCACGATCCTGGTCTTCTGTCTTCTTTCTCCTTCAACCCATGCAGCTCTGCTACATCAGACAGTACTGCATGGGAGGAAGACGCTGCTGCTCCCCCGTGCAGTCTAATCACTCAGTGAGTGAGCAGAGGCTGCGGGTTGTAAGCGGTGACGTCACCGCTGCCACCGTTGCTATAGTAACCGGCTGTGGCATCCAGTCCTTGCATGTGGGCTGACTCTATAAAGAGCGCTGACATGCAGGGACGGGGAGTCGACCATGTGCACAAGCATCTCGCCGGTACACGGAGATGCTCAAATAAGCACTGCGTAATGCACTGACAGGACCTAGCATGACGTCTAGCCATGTGACCAGTCTGTAGCCAATGAGATAATAGACACGTGACTGGTCATATGCTATGACGACGTCACGGAAAGTCCTATCATCAGTGCTGGTTACCGGGAGGGCACAGCGATGATAGTAACGAAAAGCGGCGGAAGACAGAGTGCAGGACGCGTCGTGGGGACCTGTAAGTGTAATGGCAATGTTTATTAACTGTATGTGTACATGTATAATGTGTTTGTATGTGTTTTTGTTTGCCTGCTATTGTTTTCAATGGGGTTCGAAGGTGTTCATCGAACGTTCGCCGACTAAGCCGCCGTTCGACGAACAGAACTGAACTCGAACACTAGGTGGGTGGCTCAACACTAATTAACACATGTGGACTTGAAATACTTAAGAAAAAAAAGTGTGAAACAACTGAAAATATATGTCTTATATTCTAGGTTCTTCAAAGTAGCCACATTTTGCTTTGATTACTGCTTTGCACACTCTTGGCATTCTCTTGATGAGCTTCAAGAGGTAGTCACCGGAAATGGTCTTCCAAAAGTCTTGAAGGAGTTCCCAGAGATGCTTAACGCTTGTTGGCCCTTTTGCCATCACTCTGCGGTCCAGCTCACCCCCAAACCATCTCGATTGGGTTCAGGTCTGGTGACTGTGGAGGCCAGGTCATCTGGCGTAGCACCCCATCACTCTCCTTCTTAGAAAAATAGCAAATAGCCCTTACACAGCCTGGAGGTGTGTTTGGGGTCATTGTCCTGTTGAAAAATAAATGATGGTCCAACTAAACACAAAGTGGATGGAATAGCATGCCGCTGCAAGATTCTGTGGTAGCCATGCTGGTTCTGTATGACTTCAATTTTGAATAAATCCCCAACAGTGTCACCAGCAAAGCACCCCTACACCACCACACCTCCTTCTCCATGCTTCACGGTGGAAACCAGGCATGTTGAGTCCATCTGTTCACCTTTTCTGCGTCGCACAAAGACACGGTGGTTGGATCCAAAGATCTCAAATTTGGACTCATGAGACCAAAGCACAGATTTCCACTGGTCTAATGTCCATTCCTTGTGTTCTTTAGCCCAAACAAGTCTCTTCTGCTTGTTGCCTGTCCTTAGAAGTGGTTTCCTAGCAGCTATTTTACCATGAAGGCCTGCTGCACAAAGTCTCCTCTTAACAGTTGTTCTAGAGATGTGTCTGCTGCTAGAACTCTGTGTGGCATTGACCTGGTCTCTAATCTGAGCTGCTGTTAACCTGCGATTTCTGAGGCTGGTGACTCAGATAAATTTATCCTCTGCAGCAGAGGTGACTCTTGGTCTTCCATTCCTGGGGCGGTCCTCATATGAGCCAGTTTCTTTGTAGTGTTTGATGGTTTTTACCACTGCACTTGGGGACACTTTCAAAGTTTTCCCAATTTTTCGGACTGACTGACCTTCATTCCTTAAAGTAATGATGGCCACTCGTTTTTCTTTACTTAGCTGCTTTTTTCTTGCCATAATACTAATTCTAAACAGTCTATTGAGTAGGACTATCAGCTGTGTATGCACCAGACTTCTGCACAACACAACCCCATTTATAAAGCCAGAAATCCCACTTATTAAACCTGACAGGGCACACCTGTGAAGTGAAAACCATTTCCAGTGACTACCTCTTGAAGTTCATCAAGAGTGTGCAAAGCAGTAATCAAAGCAAAAGGTGGCTACTTTGAAGAACCTAGAATATAAGACATATTTTCAGTTGTTTCACACTTTTTTGTTAAGTATTTCATTCCATATGTGTTAATTCATAGTTTTGATGCCTTCAAGGTGAATCTACAATTTTCAGAGTCTGGAAAACTCTTTGAATGAGAAGGTGTGTCCAAACGTTTGGTCTGTACTGTATAGGTAGGTAGGTATATATATATATATATATATATATATATATATATATATATATATATATATATATATATATATATATATTATAGTGTATTACATATTTACAATTTATTACAGTTTGTGTTCTAAGTTTGTATTCCAATAAATATATTTTATGTTCTGTCAAAATATCTTGATTATTGTATCATAAAAATGATGAAATGTCTGATGTTCACATTGTACTACAATAAATTTTTCACTTAATATAAGCAATATATGTGGGATTCGGAGTTGGAGTCGTGGAGTCTGAGTCACTGCAAGGGAAATTGAGGAGTCCGAGTCGCAGGTTTGGCTTACCGACTCCACAGCTCTGCTTTGGCTCGCTCTCAAGAATTGATCTGGCCCTGGGGAATGTGCAGATGGCAAGGACGGTGAGCCTAGTGGAATATTTTCCCCGTAGCATTTCATATCATACCCACTGCGGGTGGTAATACAGTTAGGGGTGAGGGAGGGGGGGGGGAACTCCTATTCCCTGGCGGTTTAATCCGTTTTGGTTGACTATATTTCCCCGCTTTACTTGAGGAATTCTTCGGCCATAATATAGGGTCCTCCTCGAAGGCTATGGGATGGGATACAATGAAACCGTTCCCCAAGGGAACACTTATTAAGGGCTCATTCACATGACTGTTCCGTCTGTCCTGGTCAGTTCCTGTTTTTTTGCGGACCCACGGACAGGACCATCTTTTCAATGTCTTTTGTGTAGGATCGGATGGCACACGGTAGAACTTCCGTGTGCATCCGATCCTTCAAAAAAAACAAAACAAAAAAAACACATTGGATACCGTATGTCCGTTCCGTTATTATGGAACATGTCCTGTTCTGTTCCGTAATAATGGACCGTGACTCAATACTAGTCAATGGGCCTGCAAAATCCCTGGAAGCTGCACGGAAGCATTTCCGTGTGACCTCCGTCGGGTGTCCGTGCAGTCTGTGTCCCGCTCCCCGCAGCTGCCCGCACTGCAGTATCAGCAGCTTCTCACACTGCAGTGCTGGCAGCCGCGGGGATGACTAGCGCTGCTGTCAGGAGGTTAGATGAGATCACTACCTGCTGTCACGATCTCCTGCACTCCTGACGTCAGCGCTGTCACTGCCTTCCATTGCCCGCCGCATTCCCACGTCACGTCTCGCGTCCGGCCCGAGACTGTCACTAGTGGTGACGTCACGGGCTCCTGCGATTCTTCGCTGTGAACGCAGCGGGCATAGAAGGCAGTGACAGGGCTGCTGTCAGGAGTGCACGAGATAGTCACAGCAGGTAATTATCTCATCTAACCTCCTGACAGCAGCGCTCGTCATCCTCTGCAGTGACCTTGGCTGACCTATTGATGTTAGCTCAGGTCACTACACTGCTCTCTCAGCCAATGGGGAACATTCTGTTCTTCATTGACTGGGAGAGGGACTATGGTATGGATCGTCGTGGGCCCTTATTGGATTACGCCGGACCCGGATTTGATTGTTCTTTTCAATAAATTGGTGAAAAAGGGAATGTTTTGGGGAGTGTTTTTTCAAATAAAACATTTTGTGTTGTTAATTTTTTTGTTTTTATTACTGACTGGGTTGGTGATGTTAGGTATCTGAAAGACGCGTGACATCACTAACCCCAGGGCCTGATGCCAGGTGACATTCCACATCTGGCATCAACCCCATATATTACCCAGTTTGCCACCGCACCAGGGCAATGGATGAGTTGGGGCAAAGTGCCAGGATTTTGGGGGCGTGGCTTGAGCTTGATGGCAGGCGGACGCTTTCTCTAAGAGCTCCGCAGGCTGAGGCGGCAGATTACAAATTACAACCCATCAGGCACCTCCAAACATGCCTGGAAAGAAAGGCACAGACAAACCAAGCAGACCACCAGCGCTGAGGAGCGGCAGCACAGCGGTGGATCACTTTTTCAGAAGTGGGAAGCTGTCCCCGGGTCCCAGGCCTGCTCCTGTCATGGCACCTTCGACCACGAGGCAGACGCTTGCAGCAGGAGGAATTAGCAGAGGACATGGTGTGGAAGCGGCAGGGGAGACTCACATCACAGAGGTACAGAGCGGTGTCAGTGCAGTGCTGACAGGATCAAGCTCTCCACGTGTTTTCCAGAAACCAGCGGTGCAGGGGAATACAGGAGGAGAGCCCGCTGTGAGACATATACAGGAGGAGGGAGGAGGGGGAATTCCAACCTCACAGCAAAGATCAGGAAGTCAGGCTGATGCAGAGAACAGGAGCGTGGGTGCTGAGGGAATTAACCCTGTAAGCACAGACAGCATGAACTCTCAAGGGATATCAGGTTCCCAGGAAAACTCATCCCCAAACAATCAGGGGAAGCAAACTGGGGGCCAAATCACACATATAGTTAACCCTGGATGTCTCTCTGCAGAAACAGATCGCATATTGCAATTACTGTCAGCTCTCCCTACCAAAAATGATCTAGACATACTAGTGACCAAAATGGAGGCGGCACATGAAAGGGCCCTGTCTATTGTGAAAGGGGACATTGACGCTCTGGATACACGCACAAAAGCAGTGGAAAAAGACGTATTTACATTATTTGAAAGAGTTAACACACTGGAGCAAGATCTCTCCAATTCCAGAACACACCTGCAAAATGTCGCCATTCTATTAGATGATCAAGAGAATAGGGGAAGGCGAAATAATATCCGATTGAAAGGCATTCCAGAAGTGATAACAGCCAATGCCCTGCTCAAGTCTGTAACTCTAATATTCAACAAGGTGATGGGGGCTGCTGAGGATACCACCTATGTGATTGATAGGGTCCACAGAGTGTTCCGCCAAGGCCCGGGGGATACTGCCCAACCAAGAGATGTTCTGTGCAGACTACATTACTACACCGATAAAGAAGCCATACTGAGAAATGCATGGACCTATGGAACTGTCTCATATGAAGGGTCTGAAGTCAAGCTCTTTCCTGACATATCATCCAGAACCCTGTACATGAGACGCCAACTTATGCCAATTTTGCAAAAGATCAAAGATAAAGGAGCATCCTACAGATGGGGACATCCATTTCACCTAATAGTTCGCCACAAAGGGGACCAATTCCTGCTGAAGCGTCCGGAGGAAGTGGAAAGTCTCTTCCAATTTCTTGATACGCCTGCGGTGGAAATTCCTAACTGGCTACTGATGGACAGACCTGCCGGGTTACCCCAAAGAAAAAGAGGAAGTAGACGTCTGCCTGCGAGATATCAGAAAAGTTCCAGGGACTTCGTGCCGATCGGTTATTGTTCCCAGGAGGAGCCAGATTGATGACTCGGGTTTGATTATGGTTTTTTGTCTCATGGTGGGAGGAGCGGGAGATAGGCCATATTTTTAGGCCTGGTGTGGTCATCATAATATTGTATTAAGGTCTTGCGAAATGTCCTGAAGTATTCATGCTTTTCGCTCTCTTTTTTTTTTTTTTTTTTTTTCTTTTCTCCCCCCCCCCTTCTCTCTCCCCCCCTCCTCTCCATGTGGGTTATAAGGACCCTTGAATTGTTAAGTTTTGAGGATAGTCTGGAAATTTTGGTAGTCATCTAAGTTCTGTGCCTCTCACCGCCCTGTCCCAGTATGGGGGGGTGAGATGTGGGTTTGTAGTTTAAAATAGCAATGTCATTTTTGCCTAGAGCCTGTTCAGCTTCTGCCCTTGGTCTTCCACGCACCCCAAGGGTGGTTCTCCCGTTAGGAGGGCACCAGGTCTCCGAAAGTTTCAGTGAGACTGTATAGTTTTAGAGTGTATAATTGTACTGGTCGTTCTTTTAGGCCAGCTGGTACGGTCTATAATTATATTTTGTCTAACTCTTAACGTACTCTTTCTCTAACTCATTATCCTTTTCTCCTTCTTGGTTTCTTTCTTTCTTTCTTCTGCGTTTTTTCTCTCTGTAGGGTCTGAACCCTTCTCTCTCCTTCCGGACTTTTCTGACCCCCTCTTCCCTTCCATCCCCTATCCCACTCTCTCATATCCCGTCCTCTCCCGTAGGGGGTACACCACAGTTCTTGACATAACTATGCACAGATCAGGGGTCTCGGAAGTGAAATATGGGACACTAAATGTAAAAGGACTACATAGCCCGGGTAAGAGGTCTATCCTGGCAAACTCGTTAAAAAAAAATGGGGTCCAAGTTGCCTTTCTGCAGGAAACGCATTTATGCAAACATAAACCATTCAAACTAACATCACGCTGGTTCCCTGAGGCATACCATAGCTTCTCACCAGACCCGAAGTCCCGAGGAACTAGCATCCTCATCGCTCGCGCAATTCCCTGGGAGTTCATGGACTCTCGCAGTGATGACATGGGCAGACTATTAATGGTGAAGGGCAGGATCGCCAGGCATATTTACACTCTGGTATCCATATACCTTGCCAATATAGGGCAGATTGACACCCTGGCGGGATTTCTGGAGTCAATGGAGGACTTCGTGGAGGGGACACTCATACTAGGGGGGGATCTCAATATTGCTCTAAACCCAGCGCAGGACACTTCGACAGGCACTTCGGCACATCCTATATCAGCTCTCCGCAGGCTGCGGTGCATGTTACATGAACAGCAGCTTGTGGATACATGGAGACTTCTGCACCCGTCCGATAAAGACTACTCTTTCTATTCAAATGCACATGGAGTGTACTCCAGACTGGATTACTTTTTTGTGAAACACAAAGACCTTGAAAGGATCTCTAAAGCCCAGATAGACAACATAACCTTCTCTGACCACGCACTCTGCACAGTGTCGGTCTTGTTGCAGTCCCCGATTCCACAGCAGTGGCAGTGGAAGCTGAACACTTCCTTGCTGGAGGACCCGGGAAGCCTGCAGATGGTACAGAATTCTTTGACAGAATACTTTACAATGAATGCGGGTGGGGACACTTCACCAACAACGGTTTGGGAGGCTCACAAGTGCGTCATTAGGGGGGTGCTCATACAGCAAGGGGCAAGGAGAAAGAGGGAAAGGGAATTGGAGGTTAACAGGTTGCTCACACAGCTGAGGGATTTAGAGACACAACATAAGCAGATGCCCTCAGCAGAGTTGGGGGGATCCTTATTTAAAGTTCGGGATGAATTGCGGAAATTACTTAACAACAAGGCAAAGGGGGTCCTTAATAGATGCCGTAGACACTTCTATGAATACGGGAACAAGTGCAGCAGGACTTTAGCGAGAGCACTCAGACAACAACAGGCGACAACCTTTATATCAAAAATATCCCCATCACATCCCCAGGGTTCAATATTACACTCTTCGGTAGAAATAGCGGAGGCGTTCCAAAAATTCTATGAGTCCTTATATAATCTAGAGACAAATGACCCTGCGAAGTCAAAATCATCTTTTGAAAGAAAAATTTCAGAGTACCACAGAGAAGCAAAAATGCCGAGGTTGGAAGATTCTGACATAGCTATGTTAGAAACTCCAATCTCAAAGCAAGAACTGGTGGACGCAATTACGTCATCAAAACCGGGAAAAGCCCCAGGGCCGGATGGCCTTCCCCTGATTTACTATAAAAAATTTACAGAGATGATATCTCCACACCTCCTGTCAGCATTTAATTCCAGGGCCTCAGAGGGCTCAACCCCTAATGCAGATTCGTTGAGAGCACATATTACGGTATTACCAAAAATAGGGAAAGATCCAACACAATGCGCCAGTTATCGCCCGATATCCCTGCTGAATGTGGACACAAAATTATTTGCCAAGATCTTAGCGAACAGGTTGGCTCCTTTTCTTTCTTCAATAATTCATCCAGATCAGGCGGGCTTCATGGCGGGCCGTGAGGCACGGGATAATACTGTTAAGGCCATTAATCTGATACATAAAGCTAAAATGGGGGGTCTACCGTCTATGCTTCTGTCAACAGATGCCGAAAAGGCTTTCGACAGAGTAGACTGGACCTTTATGGAAGCCACGCTCGGTTGTCTTGGGTTGGGACGCGGCATGATGAATTGGATCATGTCTTTATACTCGGTACCCTCGGCAAGAGTCCGGGTAAATGGGATTCTGTCCGACCCATTTAAAATATCTAACGGCACCCGGCAAGGATGCCCATTGTCTCCGCTAATCTTCATCCTGACGCTAGAACCCTTCCTCAGACATGTACGAGCCAATTCTGATATTACAGGCATTGGGGTTGGCCAGGCAACACATAAAGTAGCTGCATATGCGGATGATCTTCTGTTTTTCGTTTCGGCACCAAGGATTTCGCTCCCAAACTTAATGAGGGAGTTTCAGAAATTCTCCAGCCTATCAAACTTTAAGATAAATTTCACAAAATCTGAGGCGCTCAACATAAATCTTACTTTTAAAGAAGTGGAAGAGTTGAAAACATCGTTTAGTTTTCGATGGGCAGCCCAATCCCTAAATTACCTGGGGGTACGTCTGACCAGTGACTTGGGTCTACTTTACTCACAGAACTTCCCATCTCTGTTATCTAGTATCAGGAAAGACTGTGACAGATGGGGGAAATTATTATTCTCCTGGTTTGGCAGATGCCAGATATATAAAATGAATGTCCTACCCAGAATTCTTTACCTGTTACAGGCGCTCCCAATCAAAATACCGTCTGGATTCTTCAAATCTCTGGAATCCATTCAGTCTTCGTTCATTTGGGGAGGTAAATCGGCACGCATAAAAAGAGCTATCTTACACAGGACCAAGGGGGGTGGGGGGATTGGGTTGCCAGATATAAGAAGATATCACTTAGCTGGGCATCTTACTAGAATGATTGACTGGTGCAGGAACGGGTCTCAGAAGGCGTGGGTACAGATAGAGCAGTCCTTTTCCCCAATACCCCTCAACAAATTACCGTGGGTACTCTCTGAGGTCCCTGCAAGATTGAAATCACATCCAACTATCGGACCAACCGTGACATACTGCAATACTGGGAAGGTGCAATCGGAGTTGATACCCAGACACTCGAGCCTGACACCGATCTTGAGCCATCCTGCTTTTGAACCAGGTAGAACAGACCCAGTATTTCAGGCATGGGTTCGGGGCGGGGTGGACCGGGTGGAAGACTTTGGGGTTCGGGACAACTGGCCGCAGGTGGAGGGTTTGGGGGTTAGACAGGATCCCATCCCACTGGGTCTATGGAGATGCTTACAATTGACGCATTTTTTCAGTAGTCTCCCAGCTAGGACCCACTTTCAACGTCCTAAGACACAGTTTGAAAAATTGTGTATGGGTTCAGGCACAATACGACATTCGCCTTCAGTGGTTTATTCACTTTTGTCTTCGTCCCCTGACCAACAACTTCCCCCGTTTGCTTCACAATGGGAATGTGATTTGGGTATCCAGCTGACACCAATACAGTGGGAACGGATCTTCAGATTGGCACACACATCTTCCATCAGCTCCAGGTTCCAGGAGGCTAGCTATAAACTGTTATCCAGATGGTACAGAGTACCCTCCAGGTTACATGTCATGTTTCCAACAGTAGACCCCACATGTTGGAGATGTGGCACAGCAGAGGGTAACATTTTACATGTGTTTTGGGGGTGTGAGGCGATCCGGCCCTTCTGGAAGGGAGTGTCCGACACCATTCGCCAGGTTACTGGCAATGACGAGGAGCTGGGACCTGCTGCTGCCCTATTGCATCACTGTGGGGTCCCTGAAAAAACCTATAAGAATTCTTTGAGGAAATTCCTTATTATGGCTGCGAGAGTATGCATACCTGAAAGATGGAGGAGCACGACCCCTCCCACGTTGGTCCAATGGATCAATAAGGTCAATGACCTCATGTACATGGAGGATTTAACCTCCTCGCTGCATGATACATATGAGAAATTCTGGTCCACTTGGCGAGAATGGTTGGACTTCCAACATTCAGAGGAATATAGCGTCCTGGTGGGGGGCGATGTGGCTGCCGATGGAACCGCAGTTTGCAACACTTAGCTGAATTCCCCTACCTACCCCCCCCCCCCCCGATTTCCTCCCTCTCTCCCCCCCCCTCTCTTCCCCTCCCCCTCACATTTTTCTTCCTACTTTTCTATTCTTCTCACACTGATTGCCTAATAACTTCTCTTTCTTCTCTAGCCTTTCTATCTTTCTTGTTTCAGATGTATTTGTGAGTCACCTTCGTTATCTGTTTTAATGTGAATCTGTATTAAAGCAAAAATGTGGTGGAACCTAGACTTATCAGGAACCCGGGAGGAGATATATGAAGGAACGTGATTCAGCAAGATACAAATATATATTTCCCGTTTGGCATCTTGTTAATGATATATGTATTGTAGTGCAAATTGGCCTGATTGGTCATAAGAACTGTATTATGTTATGTTGAAGGTTTTCACTTAAAAATAAAGAATTTAAAAAAAAAAGTGCCAGGATTGGCACATCTAATGGATGCGCCACTTCTGGGACGGCTGTGGCCTGCTATTTTTAGGCTGGGGAGTGTCCAATAACGGTGGACCTCCATAGTCTGTGAATACCAGACCCCAGCTGTCCGCTTTACCTTGGCTGGTGATCCAATTTGGGGGACACACCATGTTTTTTGTTTTAAATTATTTATTTAATTTAAAATAACAGCGTGGGGTGCCCTCTGTATAGGATTACAAGCCAAGGTGAAGCTGCCAGCTGTGGTTTGCAGGTTGCAGCCATTTGCTTTACCCTAGTTGGCTACAAAAGATAGGGTGGACCCACGTCATTTTTTTTAATTATTTATTTGTTGGCTAAATACAAGGCTAAGCACCCTTTAGTGCCACATGAAAGTCACAAAAGGGTGCCAGCTTAGAATATGCAGGGGGTAGGAAATTATATATGTCTTTCTCATCTATCACTATCTATCCATCTATCTCTCTGTCTCTATATCTATCTATTCATCTCTATATCTACTCATCTATTTATCTTTCTTGCGGCTTTCGTTTTTTGCGGTCCGCAAAAAAAGGAAGGCACACGGATGACACACGGACCGTATACGGAACGGAAGTCACACGGATGCCACACAGATGCATCCGTGAAAAAAAACGGACCGTTTTTTGCGGCCCGCAAAAACGGAATGGTCCTGTGAATGTAGCCTAAAAAGGTAAATAAGATCACAAATGCGTCCAGTGAATTTGGAAACACATTGAGGAGGGAGGCTTAGGAGGCCGAATCAATTTATGTTGCCCACCCATCGGATGACAATATGGCCACGCTGGATCACGCACAGACACAATTAGCCCAGCATATGTTGACTACAGTAGGAGATAAATTATTCTTTAAGAAACAAAGCTATTTTGAAGAAGGGGAAAAGGAGAGTCATTTGTTGGCAGTGGTATCGCGGGCCCAACAGGGAACGACCTTCGTCGTGGAAATGAAGAAGAGGGATGGCACATTGACACAGTCTGATAGGGAGGTGATGACGGTGTTTTTGGAATTCTTTGGGGAGCTTTATAGTTCTAAAGTGTCCCCTGAGGTAGAGGACATACAGGGATTTCTGAGGCAAGGAAGCATGCAGTCTCTTCTGCAGGACAGTGCATGGGCATTAGTTGCTCCGTTCAGTTTAGAGGAATTGGAACATGCTCTGTCATCAATGTCTAATAATAAATTCCAGGGTGTGGATGGCTTGCCGGCTGAGGTCTTTAAGTCCTATGGCTCTGTATTACTGCCCCAGTTACTGGAAGTATTCAATGAAGCACTGGAGACTGGGAGACTGCCACCCTCCATGAATGAAGCCATCATTGTGGTAATTCCTAAACAGGATAAGGACCCCAGTCTGCCGGAATCCCGCCCTATACCTCTTCTCCCCATAGACATTACAATTCTGGCAAAGCAAAGCCTAGCACGGGTAATATCTTCCCTTATACATCCGGACCAAACGGGTTTTATGCCAAATAAATCCACGGCCATTAATATCCGACGGCTCTATCTGAATTTGCAATTACCAGCGAAAGGGGATCAGTTTAAAGCGGTGGTCTCTTCGTATGCCGCTAAAGCATTTGATGGTGTCGAATGGGATTTCTTGTGGGTTCTATTGGCTAAAATGGGCTATGGTGAAAGATTCATCTCATGGGTAAAGTTGCTGTATGCAGCTCCTAGAGCCAGGGTAAAGGTCAATGGGTTGTTGTCAGAAGGGTGTTCACTGGCCAGGGGGACTAGGCAGGGATGCCCGCTGTCACCGTTGCTATTTGCCATCGCCATTGAGCCACTCGCTGCGGTCCTGAGGAAATCAAGGGGTGTCAAGGGCTTCCGCCACGGGAATTTAACAGAGAAAGTCGCACTTTATGCGGACGATATGCTCCTTTTCCTAGATGACTGGCCAAACTCCCTAAGGGAGGCTATAGGTGTTAGTGTACTAAAATGATCAATATCAGGTTTGACAATTAATTGGGATAAATCATCTCTGATGACACTTGGGCCCATTCCTCCCGCCCCTGAGAACTTGGTAGGGCAGTTGAAGCTTACTTCCTCATTTAAATACCTGGGTGTCTGGATCAGTGAGAAGGTGCCAGACTTTGAAAAACTGAACATCACTCCTCTTTTGAGTAGGTTTCAGCAGAAAACCAAGGCATGGTGTAAACTACCTTTGTCAGTAGATCTAGTGAAAATGATCCTGATGCCACAGGCACTGTATCTGCTACATAATGCACCAGTCTGGATACCCCAGCGTATTTTTCACAAAATCAACAGTATATTTAGAGAATTAATCTGAAAAAGGGGAATTGCGCGGATAAAAGTACAAACATTGCAAAAGCCCAAGATGAGGTGGGGGTTGATGGTCCCGGATCCGTTTCTCTATTATCCGGCAGCGCAACTGCAGCATTTTAAGAACTGGGAGGAGGAGGGTGCGGGAACCTCGTCATCAATAAGGGCAATACTGCGTCATGCTTTGGGGAAGAAGGACTTGCCTGCAGAATTAGATTCAGGGGGTTTACTGAGAGCCTCGGCCCCTGAACACCATACCTTAAGGGAAATGGGAAAGACCTGGGAAAAAGTAAAAGACATTTTGAAGGTGGGAGTAGTCACTAAATACTCACTTATATGGGGGAACCCGAATATTCTTGAATTGGACAAACTGTGGGTTTGAGTTATGGCAGCGGAAGGGGATTAAGAAGGTGCAGCAACTATTTGAAGAGGGTCAGTTTAAGACGTTTGAAATGCTTAGAAGGGAATTTGATATTCCGAACAACAGGTTCTCCTAATACCTTCAGGTCAGGCATGTATGTGAGGTACAGTCGGTATCTGTGAATTTGTCTCCGGTGAACTGGATGCCATTGCTGGATGTCGCGATGGCGGCTGGGGACACTAAGGGCACAATCTCCTGGTAAAATGTGTATCTCCAAGATGCCAAATTCAAGAGGATGACCTACGGGCCTAGGGATAGATGGCAGAGAGACTTAGGGAATATTTCGGAGGAAGTCTGGGAGGAGGTACTGCAGAATATTCCCCTTCTGTCTGTCAGTGAGTCACAGAGGTTGTCGCATGTGTTCTTAGTTCATAGGATGTATAGGACACCGGCCTTTTTATTTAAAATAGGTGCTAGCCCTGACTCATGCTGCTGGAATTGTGGAGCCTCAGATGCTGACCTGATATACCTCATGTGGAATTGTCCATGCTTGAGAAGATACTGGGTGGGAGTGCTTGACCTTATTGATTCGGTGTATGATTGTTGTACAGATCGCAGACCTCTGGCATGTATTCTTGGATACACCGCGGAACCTACTATTCAGGAAAGCCATAAGATTGCTATTGCGCGTATCCTATACCAGGCACGGGAGGTCATTGCGCGATACCGGAAAGATAGTAAGGTCCCTAATATTAAAGAATTAATTGACAGGGTAAATTACACCCTCCGGCTTGAAAAATAGGTCTATCAAAAAAGAAAGGCGTACAAGAAATTTGAGGATATATGGGCCCCGTGGCTTGATACCCCGAATCTGGCCCCGGCAACGTTGACCTGGGCTAGAGTCCTGATGATGACCCTGTTTTAGCCTGGGTGTGTGGGAGTAGATCAAAATGTTGGGTCGGAGCGTAGGTGCTCTAATCGGTTTATATTTTAGTTGATGTTTGGCTACCGATCTATGCCTAACTGTATTTCCTGATTGTGAAATATACAAATGAATATTGTGATTGTTGGAAAAACAGGGGATTTTGTTTGGTGGTGGGGGGGTTGGTTTGCATACCTGCGTGTATGCGGAATTTATTTGTTGTTCTATTAATTTAAAATGCTAATAAAAAAAACTGTTTTAAAAAAACAAAACAGCCCCACTGAGAAACTCTTGCTAGCCTGCCTAAAGGCCACTTTGCACACAGCGACATCGCTAGCGATGTCACAGGTCAAAGCACCCGCCCCCGTTGGTTGTGCGTCACAGGCAAATCGCTGCCTGTGGCGCACATCGTTAGTCCCAGTCACACATACTTACCTGCCTAGCGACGCCGCTGTGGCCGGCTAACCGCCTCCTTTCTAAGGGGGAGGTTCGTTCAGCGTCACAGCGGAGTCACTAAGCGGCCGCCCAATAGAAGCAGAGGGGCGGAGATGAGTGGCTAGAACATCCCACCCACCTCCTTACTTCCTCTTTGCCAGCCGCCGCAGGTAGGCTGTTGTTCCTCGTTCCTGCGGTGTCACACATAGCGATGTGTGCTGCCGTAGGAACGACGAACAACCTGCGTCTTGCAACAGCAACGATATTTGAGATAAGAACGACGTGTCAATGATCAACGATATGGTGAGTAATTTTGATGGTTAGCAGTCGTTCGTGCGTTTCACACGCAACAACGTCACTAACGAGGCCGGATGTGCGTCACGAATTCCGTGACCCCAACGACATCTCGTTAGCGATGTCGTTGCGTGTAAAGCCCCCTTAAGTCTGTGGGTCGATGCCTGCGTCTTCTGCGTTGATCACAGATATCAGAGAAGTTAGCAAGCAGAGTGCCAGAATCTGTAGTTTCCACAGATCCTTGATGACAACTGGTGATGCCTGCAAAAATCTCCTTATGACAAAATGTTAAATATATTTTGTGTGTATATATTTTTAAATTTCAGGACCTAATCACACTCTGATATTTAAACTAACTAGATGTCCAAACAAACAAACAAAAAAATTATATATATGTATATATACACACACACACACACACACACACACACACACACATATTTGTAAAAAGTATTTATTGTAGCGAAATACAATAAATGAATAGTTGCAAGAAAAGAATCCATTTCTCTATTACATTTTTTTTTATGATCACAAGCTCTATCAGCTATTCGGATGATCGCCTTGTCATGCACAAAGTATTTTCTTATTACAATTGCTTATTATAGTCCAAAAATATGGTAAGTAAGGTAATAATCCTTTCTCATTTAATTATACGACGTTCTATTCCATGATTTTTGTACAATTTGTCAATAAAATCTATAATTTCTCTCCTATGTCAGTTATTTATGATTGTCAACAAAATATAATTTTCCACTAATTCATTTTTCACATTCTTATGATAAGGATTTCTCAACTGTGTGACTTCACTGATGTGTAACAAGATTTGATTTCTTTCTACAACATTTATCTTTATCTTCTTTATCTTGCCCTTGAGGAAGTCACTACATGACGATACGCATGAGGCTTGGACCACCAGGAGCACTAAGTATTGATTGGGGTTTTTCTCTATTAGGAGTGATATCCTTGGGCACTTACCCACATTGGGGAGATATTTTACTTTGTTCCTCTGGACTCCCAGTGATAATCCTTTTATGCATTTTGCAAAGCAATGTTCTTTGTTTGATTCATTGTTATGAACTGACTTATGGGGTCTGAGGGCTCAGTCTATTTATTCTGGTAACATTAGATTGCTATTTCTAGCTCTAATATTCCTGTGTGGGTTAATTTCCAACTTTGCCAATAGATACAACACTATTATTTGATCATATCATTATATCTTATGTACTATCTGTTTGAATGGATATTTTGATTACCCAGTCCTGTATTGTACTTAGTTGCTTACGCACTGATATTCTGGTGGTCCATATGGGTGTGTTTTTTAAATGTATGTGTTCACTGTTTAAGGCTCCTCTGACACTTCATGTCTGGTTGTGTTTTGTACAAACACTAATAAAAATCACTTGTTACTTTTTTCATATTGTGCCTGGTCGATCCCTCATTTATATGGCTCTCTTTTCCTTGCTCTTTACTTTCTACAACATTTCCCACACTCTGAACATGATTGTGGCTTCTCCCCTGTGTGGATTTTGTGGTGTATAGCAAGATGTGATTTCTGGTTATAACATTTCCCACATTCTGAACATGACTATAGCTTCTCCCCTGTGTGGGTTCTCTGGTGTTTAGCAAGATGTGCTTTCTGGTTATAACATTTCCCACATTCTGAACATGAATATGGCTTCTCCCCTGTGTGCGTTCTGTGGTGTGTAGCAAGATGTGATGTATGGTTAAAACATTTCCCACATTCTGAACATGAAAATGGCTTCTCCCCTGTGTGGGTTCTGTGGTGTGCATCAAGATGTGCTTTGTAGGTAAAACATTTCCCACATTCTAAACATAAATGTGGCTTATACCTAGTCCCAGTATGAATTCTGTCATGCCTATCAAGATGCGATTTCTGGTTAAAAGATTTCCCACATTTGGAACAAGAAAATCTCTTCTCTGTGTGAATTTTTTTACGCTTAACCAAAGATATTTCGAGGGGAAAACTATTTCCATATTCTGAATGTGAAAATTGCTTCTTTACTTTAAGGGTATTTTGTATTTTAATTCCTATTTTCTGACTTTTATTTTTCTTAGTAGTCTGTAATGATTTAGAAGACATGACCTGTTTCATAGGATCAGATGATAGATCTTTGTTGTGAAGGGGTGATGGGATATCTGAAGTAATGGCATTCACTTCAATTGTATCCTGTGTGAAATCAAGTTCCTCTGATTTATAAACTGAAGATGTCCCTTGTCCTTCTGATTTCCTGGTACATTCATCTGCCAAGAATAAAACCAGTTATTTTTTAATAAAATATCTTTGAAATTTATATTTCTGAGCCTTTCTACCATAGAAATGGCAAGTTATATAGCTAAACATAATTATTCACTAAGACAATGACAGTTCAGTCTAATAGAAGACCTCATAGCATGAATCAGCAGAGCGTGATGTTCAACTGTTTGTCATTCTGCCTCCCAAATATTGGACTTAAAAGCCACCAAAAATCATGTAGGCAAATATGATACCAATAAAAATTTCTACCCATCCCACAAAAAAGCCCCCACTCAGTTCCATCATCTGTCAATGGAAAAACAGAGGGTTTCCACATTATTAGTGGCTTAAAGGCTTTTGAAAAGTGACATGGCTTCCATAAACCAATCCAGCAAAATCCGCTTTCCTAAAGTCAAATCTCCCCCTCATTTCTCATTCTTGCAAAATGTGCCCAAACCACATTTAGCATCCATGTATTTTGCATTGCTCTAGTGAGAAGAACCCAATGAATTTACGGTGTGTGTGTCTCCTGGAGCACAATCTGGGCACTATGTGTTGGACAATAAATTGGCATATTTGTAATTTTTAAACTCAAACATCCACTGTGTGCTAATTCCTGGAAAGTGCTTGTGGAGTCAAAATACTCAGAACTATGGAGAAATTCACTGAGAGTTACAATTCCCAAAATGGAGTCACTGTATGGGACTGTCTACTGCTCTGATTTTCTGCCAATCCCTGCATGTTTACTGGCTGATAAAAAGCTGGGAAACGTGGGGTGGGGACTCGAGCATGGCACCTGAGTACACTAATGCTTGATCGAGTACCAACCAGGGCCACGTACGTTGTCCCATCATTAATAAAAGACAATGTGTCACAGAAAAAAAATATACCAGAATCATTGGATTCACAAGAAACACCCAAAGTTATCACCTCATAAAGTGACTTAGGGATATATCATGCCAGACGTGGAATGCTTTTGTTTTTTTTGTAGTTTATTGCAATTCTCTCTGAAGTTAATTGGTTTAAAAAGAAATTCAAAAGTTAAAATAAAGGGAAACTATTGTACAGAAATTCACACTTGGCTCTCAATGGACATTTAAGCCTTGAACCTGTTTTCACCTTCATGACCAGCCCAACTTTTTCAATTCTGATCAGTGTCACTTTATGAGGTTATAACCCTGGAACGCTTCAATAGATCCCAGTGATTCTGAGAATGGTTTTCGTGCCATATTATTTTTCATGTTAGTGGTAAATTTAGGACGATATTTTTTGTGTTTATTTGTAAAAAATCGAAAACTTGTCGAAAATGTCTAAAATCTCATAATTTTCAAACTTTGAATTTTTATGCCCCTAAATCAGAGAGTTATGTCACAACATTTACCACGTCTACCTTACATCAGCACAATTTTTGAAACATCAGAGGGTTTTTTTTGTTGGTAAGTTAGAAGGGGTAAACGTCTATCAGCAATTTGATATTTCTCCAACAAAATTTAGAAATCTATTTTTTTTTTTTTAGAACCACATCACATTTGAAGTGACTTTGAGGGGCCTGTATGACAAAATACCCAAAAGTGACACCATACTAATAAAAACTACACCCCACAAACTGCTCAAAACCACATTCAATAAACTATGAACCCTTCAGGTGCTTCACAGGAACTAAAGCATTGTGGAATTAAAAAATGTATATTTTACTTTTTTAAATCACAAAAATGTTACTTTAGCCCCATATTTTGCATTTTCATAAGGATAGTAAGAGAAATTGCACCATACAATTTCTTATGCTATTTCTCCTGAGTACATTGAAACCCCATAGGTGGTAGAAATTTACTGTTTGGGTGCACGGCAGGGATCGTAAGGGAAGGAGCGTCATTTGACTTTTTGAATGGAAAAATTTTTGGAATCGTTATCTGCCACCATTCCCTATTAATGCGTAGTATATTGTAGTGCCCGTACATTTTGCATTGTGCCCAGCTTGTGCTTCTGGAGACACACACCCCTTACATTAAGCAGCCTCACCCCACTACAATAATGCTAAATATGTGGACATTAACTATGGTTTACAAACATTATGGGGGAAAGGAGGAGGGCATTTGGATTTGGGAGCGCAGATTTTGCTGAATTTTTTTTTTTTGGGGGGGGGGTGTTACAGAATATTTGGGATCAATTCACATTTATCCTGTGCTCTATGCGGAGCACTTAGATTAGGGTTCTCATCTACATCATCAAAATATGTAATTCAGATGAAACTCTCGACGGATCCAATCACTATAAAGAGGCAGTAGAGCTACTCCGGACTCCGTTTGGCCAATGTTCAGCAGTGTCCATCTTTTCAAAGGTGTACAAAACTGTTGTTGACTGCAGTTTTATGCACGCCTAAAAAAATGCGCAGACAGACAGACAAACCCAGAACACAGGCCAGATGTCAGTTCAAGTGACTCCCTCTGCTTCATTACAGTGAATTTTCCTGTTAAGAATTTTGTCTGAATCACGTTTTTCAGATTTACGCGTAATCCCCAGTGTATGCGCTCAGCATAGAGAGCAGGATAAATGTGAACAACGCCATACATATTTATATTTACATGTGCCTTCTTAATTGCTTTTGATTCCACCTTTTTCGCAGCTATATGACGAAAAGACAGTTTTTGGCACTTTTGCATTGTTCACTGAAGGGTTTAATTAGTGTTACAGTTTAATAGATCAGGTTGTTCCAGTTGTGGAGTGTACTTTTTTTTTGTTACATTATTAGTAGTAGTTATTGGTATGGTTTTTGCATTTTTTGTTCTTTATTTTCTGGGGTTTTTTTTAAATATTTTTATTTACCGTATTTTTTGTTTTATAAGACGTACCGGATTATAAGACGCACCCCAAATTTAGAGATAAAAAAAAGGTAAAAAAAATAAAAATGGGGTCTGTCTTATAATCCGGTGTTGTCTTACCGGAGGGGGGCAGCAGCGGTGGTGAAGCGGGGTCACGGGAGGCAGATGTTGTGCTGGCAGCCGTAGTGGGTTAGTAGCGGCGGTCAGAGGCGGCAGGCGTGGCGGCGGTCAGTGGCGGCAGGCAGTCAGTGGCGTCAGGTGCAGCGGCGGTTAGTGGTGGCAACCTCGGCGGGACCATGGTGGCAACCACGGAGGGTCCGTGGCGGTGAGTGAGTAGTGGAACAGGCCGGTGCATTGAGTGTCTCAGTGTGTCCGTGGTCCCGATTCAAATGATGGCGCCTGGAGCGGTGCATGTGCAGATGGAGCTCTCATCCAAGGGCTCCAACTGCGCAAGCGCTGACTCCCACAGCGGCGCATGAGCAGATGGAGATCTCATCCAAGAGCTCCATCTGTGCACGCACTGACTCCCGACGCCATCATTTGAAACTGGGACCACGGACACACTGGGACACCTGACGCACAGCCACCTGCCCGAAGCACGCATACACAGAGTGACAGTGAGCAGGCCGCCAGCACACACAGACAGGCAGCCGGCACCGACAGGCACCCGGCCGCAGCCACAGGCACTCGGCCGCCCGCACGCAGCCACAGGCACCCAGCCGCCCGCACGCAGCCACAGGCACCCGGCCGCCCGCACGCAGCCACAGGCACCCGGCCGCCCGCACGCAGCCACAGGCACCCGGCCGCCCGCACGCAGCCACAGGCACCCGGCCGCCCGCACGCAGCCACAGGCACTCGGCCGCCCGCACGCAGCCACAGGCACCCGGCCGCCCGCACGCAGTCACAGGCACCCCGCCGCCCGCACGCAGTCACAGGCACCCCGCCTCTCGCACGCAGTCACAGGCACCCCGTCTCTCGCACGCAGTCACAGGCACCCGGCCGCCAGCACACACCCGGTAAGCTATACTTGGATTTTAAGACGCACCCCTCATTTTCCTCTCAAATTTTTGGAAGGAAAAGTGCGTCTTATAATCCAAAAAATACGGTCATTGTTTCCTTTACCTTCTTACTTAGTCCCTATACTGTATGGAACACTAACTTTTATTGCTCTGATAGATGATATAATATATTGCAATGCAGGAGCATTGCAACACATTATATCTGTTAGTGCTGAACTGACAGAAGTCTCTGAGATCATGGTCCTGCATCTCATAGCTGGGTGATGACCTCAGGTTACCATGGCAACGATCAGACCCTCGCGATGACAGCAAGGGCCGAAGTGGACGGGAAAAGCAGCATATTCCCTCTCCTGACCCCCTAAATGCTCCTATCGATTGCAATATTTAGGGGGTTAAACAGCACGGGGACCATCCCTGGCCTTGACAACCAGGACTTGTAAGTCATCTAAACCGAGTTCCTGGTATCGATCACCCGGGCACAGTTCCTCTGCCCGCTTGATTGCCAGGATGTACTGGTACGTCTAAGGTCGGGAACTCCCCTTCAAATAAGACATACCCGTACGTCTAGGGTCTGTGGACGTGAAGGGGTTAACGTTGTTGACCATATTATCACATTCAGCAGCACAAAAAAGAGAGAAGGTAGATTCATCTTTCATGATGTCAGGATTCGAGGAAGGAAACGGCATCATTACCCTCCGCTTTCTCCTAGAAGCGATCATAACATTTTTCTTCAAGTAATTTTTTATCTTGTCTGCAAATTCTACATACACTAAAGGGTGCTTTATACGCTGCGACATTGCTAACAATATATCGTCGGGGCTTCCCCCCTCCACTACCAGGACCGTTGATACGGCGATCATATTGGCATTTTAATATGGGTAAGCACTTTTTCCAACTCCAAACATAGGATACTGATTTTTGTAACTTATATGCCCTGGTGGGCCCTTATTGTACTGATTGTTTGGACTATATACTATACCTTGTAATGTTGGAATCAACTCTATTTTATACAATATGATGCTGTTGAGGTCCTAGTATGGGACACCTCTGATTCTTTGTATTCCAAACCACTGTTATAATTTTATGTTTTCACCCTATATGACAGTGCCCCTATTTATTCAAACCCTTCTAATAATAAATATTTACATATAATATTGGGTGCGTTTCTGTTTTTGATTATGCAAGGCCCTATAAAACTCAATTTTTTCTTTTTCTTCGTTTGATATATCGTCGGGGTAATGTTGTTAGTGACGCACATCCGGCGCCGTTAGCGACATTGCAGCGTGTGACACCAAGGATCGATGATAACGATCGCAAAAACGTCCTTGATCGTTGACACGTCGCTCTTTTTTATAATATCGTTGGTGGTGCATGCCGCTGGTTGTTCGGCGTTCCTGCGGCGTCACACATCGCTATGTGTGATGCCACAGTAACGACAAACATCTCCTTACCTACGTCCACTGGCAATGAGGAAGGAAGGAGGTGGGTGGCATGTTCCGGCTGCTCATCTCCGCCCCTCCTCTGCTTTTAGCCGGCCGCTTAGTGAGGCCGCAGTGACGTCGCTATGATGCCGAACGCACCTCCCCCTTGAAGGAGGGATTGTTCCGTGGTCACAGCGACGTCGCTGAAAAGTTATGTGTGTGTGACGCTGCTGTAGCGATAATGTTCGCTACGGCAGCGATCACCAAATGTCGCACGAACGACGGGCGCGGGTGCTATCGCGCACGACATCGCTAGCTATTGCTAGCGATGTCGCAGCGTGTGAAGCACCCTTAACATTTGACTTTGTAGTTTACAGATCTGTAGTTAACAGAGCTGTGAGTACGTAACTTCTAACACCAACAGAAGAACCTCCATTGCCCAAAGTAATGGGTACAGTGGTTTAGTGGCAGAATGACGACCACATGATTGTGATATGGCCGAACTACACCACAGATAAAACAGCCACAGCCGGTGACTGAGAAGAATCTGTGACTTCTCTGCATTTAGTGGTCACTACTCACCTGGGTGGTTATCTGTAGGAATCTCCTCTTTACACCACTCATCACCCCTCACATATGTCTCTGTAGTATTAATATGGGTCAGATCTCCACCCTGAAACAAATATTGTAAAGTCACAGACAGATGGAGAAGTCACATCTATGATCAGTTCTAATCCTGCCATCTCCACCACTCTCATTACACAAGTATTAAACATATAATACTGGTGGATAAAACAAGACTGAGCACAAGACCTTCACAGCCGTCTACACATCATAGGGAGATTTCATGGCACCTTCTCTCCATCTACCTGATGATCCTGAGGAACATCGGGGTCTTCTTGTTTACAGTCCTGTGGGAGAAGAGGATGGGGACATCTCTCTGGTGGTGTCCTCTTACTGGACAGAACTGGAGGAAACACATACAGGGACTGAATTCATTCCTTACATACAGATAATTATAGGCCGTGTGTATTTAGTCCTGTCTATTACTTGGTGATTTGAGGGGCTGGGGAACTCCCATCATGACGTTCTTGTACAGATCTTTGTGTCCTTCTAAATACTCCCACTCCTCCACGGAGAAATAGACGGTGACGTCCTGACACCTTATAGGAATCTGACACATACAATGATACCGTCACCCCCGATCCCTTCATAGCGTTACTGTATAATGTCCCAGCATTCCCAGCAGTGTCACCTCTCCAGTCAGCAGCTCAATCATCTTGTAGGTGAGTTCTAGGATCTTCTGGTTATTGATGTCCTCATGTATCGGGGGGCGAGGTGGCGGCCCCGTGATTAGGCTCAGGGGTCTTCCCCATCCCTCAGACACAGGGGCCTGACAGCGCTCACTAGAGGTCTTCTTCACTACTGTGTAATCCTGGTTATGGAGAGACAGTAATAAATCTCACTACAGACATTTCCAGAGTCCTCACCTCTCCAGTTCTGTCCATCTGTTATTCCCATAGACAAGAATGATGTAATGTGACGTCATCAGAATCTCTCACCTCTCCAGTAAGCCGGAAGAGGATCTCTAGGGTGAGGTGTAATATCCTCTCCGCCATCTTGTCCCTGTCCATATCCATCCTTCACGGGGCAATCAGGAGAATTCTCTTCTATAGAAGATCTCCACTGAGAGGATCCGATATTGTAGAGACCTGAATGGGGAGAAGATGACGATGTAACATCATAAAGAATCCGCTGTAATAATACAATTACTGGAGAGAATAAAGGGAAACATATCAGGAGATAGAACGTGTAGATGATTTATTTTTTCTTGTCTTGTGCGGACTGGAACATAAATTGCTGACTAAGACGTCTCCTCCATGCTTCCAATCACTGGCTATGTTGGTCACTGCTTGACTGCGGGAATTACAAGTTTGTTGGAACTGAGGAGGAAATACAGAGACTGGTGGGGACCCAAGAAGCGGTGGCACAGGAGTAGTGAGTCATCATTATGGTGTTAATTTTTTATATCTACTAATAAATCCTATATATTTAGGCCACACACACAACAAGCACTTTCCTCCTCGGAGTCTGCAGCTGAATACGTTTCTCATAGACTCATCTTCAGTGCTGTATTTTGCCTTCGTGCTGCCCTAGGCACTTTAAGTGGTCGCGCCCCTTAGTGACAACGTAACACTGAGTTTTCGCACACGACATCTGTTTAAGGCAGATCTACTCTGTAAAACACTTGAAAAAGTATCAATGAGAAACGAAGGGCACTAACCCCCCCCCCAATGGGGATCACCACGGGCACATCAAAACATAGCATGAGTATAAAATATTCCCACCACACCGTCCCCACTTATATACTGTGACTGTCACACTGCCCCTAATAAACTACACACTGCCCTCCCTTATAAATTATACCCACCACACCTTCCTCAATTATGAAATATGATCTGCACATTGACCTCACATCATGCTGCCCCATCCTCACAATGTCCCATGCATGCTGCCCCCTCCTCACAATGTCCCATGCATGCTGCCCCCTCCTCACAATGTCCCATGCATGCTGCCCCATCCCCAATGTCCCATGCATGCTGCCCCTTCCTCACAGTGTCCCATGCATGCTGCCCCCTCCTCACAATGTCTCATGCATACTGCCCCCTCCTCACAATGTCCCATGCATGCTGCCCCCTCCTCACAATGTCCCATGCATGCTGCCCCCTCCTCACAATGTCCCATGCATGCTGCCCCCTCCTCACAATGTCCCATGCATGCTTCCCCCTCCTCCCAATGTCCCATGCATGCTGCCCCCTCCTCACAGTTTCCCATGCATGCTGCCCCCTCCTCACAATGTCCCATGCATGCTGCCCCCTCCTCACAATGTCCCATGCATGCTGCCCCCTCCTCACAATGTCCCATGCGTGCTGCCCCCTCCTCACAATGTCCCATGCGTGCTGCCCCCTCCTCACAATGTCCCATGCATGCTGCCCCCTCCTCACAATGTCCCATGCATGCTTCCCCCTCCTCACAATGTCCCATGCATGCTTCCCCGTCCTCACAATGTCCCATACATTCTGCCCCCTCCTCACAATGTCCCATGCATGCTGCCCCCTCCTCACAATGTCCCATGCATGCTGCTCCCTCCTCACAGTTTTCCATGCATGCTGTTCCCTCCTCACAATGTCCCATGCATGCTGCCCCTCTCCATGAGCTCCTAATGCTGCCTTCCTCTTTTTCATAATGACACCTCCATGCTGCCCCATTCATCATACTAAGACCACCACACTAACGCTTATGCTGAGACACCCCTCCCACACACACACACACACTACCCCACTCTTGATATTGACTCCCCTACATTGCTCCACTCCATACTGAGCCCACACATGCTGCCCCTTCTCCATAATGAGCTCCCAATGCTGCCCCTCTCTCATTCTGAGTCCTTACACTCCCCCGCCATCGATTTTGTCATTGCACTATCCCTCAACCCTTGTCCTCTGTCTCTAGAATTGGCCCCTCTCTCCCATTCCCCCAGCAGCAGCCGCTCTGCCCCTCCTTCACCAGCAGCCTCTCCCCCAGCATCAGCCTCTCTCCCCCAGCCCCCCCAGCATCAACCTCTCTCCCCCCAGCGTCCCCCAGCTTCAGCCTCTCTCCCCCCAGCCTCCCCCAGCTTCAGCCTCTCTCCCCCAGCATCAGCCTCTCTCCCCAGCTTCCCCCAGCATCAGCCTCTCTCCCCCAGCTTCCCCCAGCATCAGCCTCTCTGCCTCCAGCATCAGCCTCTCTGCCCCCAGCATCAGCCTCTCTTCTCCCAGCCTCCCCCAGCATCAGCCTCACTCCTCCCAGCCTCCCCCAGCATCAGCCTCCCCCTTACAGCCTCTCCCAGTATCAGCCTCCCCCAGCATCAGCCTCTCTCCCCCAGCCCCCCCAGCATCAACCTCTCTCCCCCCAGCGTCCCCCAGCTTCAGCCTCTCTCCCCCCAGCCTCCCCCAGCTTCAGCCTCTCTCCCCCAGCTTCCCCCAGCATCAGCCTCTCTCCCCCAGCTTCCCCCAGCATCAGCCTCTCTCCCCCAGCTTCCCCTAGCATCAGCCTCTCTCCCCCAGCTTCCCCCAGCATCAGCCTCTCTGCCCCCAGCATCAGCCTCTCTTCTCCCAGCCTCCCCCAGCATCAGCCTCACTCCTCCCAGCCTCCCCCAGCATCAGCCTCCACCCTCCCAGCCTCCCCCAGCATCAGCCTCCCCCCTCACAGCCTCTCCCAGTATCAGCCTCTCTCCTCCCAGCCTCCCCCAGCATCAGCCTCCCCCAGCATCAGCCTCTCTTCTCCCAGCCTCCCCCAGCATCAGCCTCTTTCCTCCCAGCCTCCCCCAGCATCAGCCTCACTCCTCCCAGCCTCCCCCAGCATCAGCCTCCCCCCTCCCAGCCTCCCCCTCACAGCCTCTCCCAGTATCAGCCTCCCCCAGCATAAGCCTCTCTCCCCCAGCCCCCCCAGCATCAACCTCTCTCCCCCCAGCATCCCCCAGCTTCAGCCTCTCTCCCCCCAGCCTCCCCCAGCTTCAGCCTCTCTCCCCCAGCTTCCCCCAGCATCAGCCTCTCTCCCCCAGCTTCCCCCAGCATCAGCCTCTCTCCCCCAGCTTCCCCCAGCATCAGCCTCTCTCCCCCAGCTTCCCCCAGCATCAGCCTCTCTGCCCCCAGCATCAGCCTCTCTTCTCCCAGCCTCCCCCAGCATCAGCCTCACTCCTCCCAGCCTCCCCCAGCATCAGCCTCCACCCTCCCAGCCTCCCCCAGCATCAGCCTCCCCCCTCACAGCCTCTCCCAGTATCAGCCTCCCCCAGCATCAGCCTCTCTCCTCCCAGCCTCCCCCAGCATCAGCCTCCCCCAGCATCAGCCTCTCTTCTCCCAGCCTCCCCCAGCATCAGCCTCTCTCCTCCCAGCCTCCCCCAGCATCAGCCTCCCCCTCCCAGCCTCCCCCTCCCAGCCTCCCCCAGCATCAGCCTCCCCAGCATCAGCCTCTCTCCTCCCAGCCTCCCCCAGCATCAGCCTCCCTCAGCATCAGCCTCCCCCAGCATCAGCCTCCCCCAGCAAAAGCCTCCCCCCCTCCTAGCCTCCCCCAGCATCAGCCTCTCTCCCCCCAGCCTCCCCCAGCTTCAGCCTCTCTCCCCCAGCTTCCCCCAGCATCAGCCTCTCTCCCCCAGCTTCCCCCAGCATCAGCCTCTCTTCCCCAGCTTCCCCCAGCATCAGCCTCTCTTCCCCAGCTTCCCCCAGCATCAGCCTCTCTCCCCCAGCTTCCCCCAGCAACAGCCTCTCTGCCCACAGCATCAGCCTCTCTGCCCCCAGCATCAGCCTCACTTCTCCCAGCCTCCCCCAGCATCAGCCTCCCCCCTCCCAGCCTCCCCCAGCATCAGCCTCCCCCCTCCCAGCCTCCCCCCTCACAGCCTCTCCCAGTATCAGCCTCCCCCAGCATCAGCCTCTCTTCTCCCAGCCTCCCCCAGCATCAGCATCTCTCCTACCAGCCTCCCCCAGCATCAGCCTCCCCCTCCCAGCCTCCCCCAGCATCTGCCTCTCCCAGCATCAGCCTCTCTCCTCCCAGCCTCCCCCAGCATCAGCCTCCCTCAGCATCAGCCTCCCTCCTCCCAGCCTCCCCCAGCATCAGCCTCTCTCCTCCCAGCCTCCCCCCTCCCAGCCTCCCTCAGCATCAGCCTCCCTCCTCCCAGCCTCCCCCAGCATCAGCCTCCCTCCTCCCAGCCTCCCCCAGCATCAGCCTCCCCCAGCACCAGCCTCTCTCCTCCCAGCCTCCCCCAGCATCAGCCTCTCTCCTCCCAAACTCTCCCAGCATCAGCCTCCCCCAGTATCAGCCTCTCTCCTCCCAGCCTCCCCCTCTCTCCTCCCAGCCTCCCCAGCATCAGCCTCCCTCAGCATCAGCCTCTCTCCTCCCAGCCTCCCCCAGCATCAGCCTCCCTCAGCATCAGCCTCCCTCCTCCCAGCCTCCCCCAGCATCAGCCTCCCCAGCATCAGCCTCCCCCAGCATCAGCCTCTCTCCTCCCAGCCTCCCCCAGCATCAGCCTCCCTCAGCATCAGCCTCCCTCCTCCCAGCCTCCCCCAGCATCAGCCTCCCTCAGCATCAGCCTCTCTCCTCCGAGCCTCCCGAAGCATCAGCCTCTTTCCTCCCAGCCTCCCCCAGCATCAGCCTCTCTCCTCCCAGCCTCCCCCAGCATCAGCCTCCCTCAGCATCAGCCTCTCTCCTCCGAGCCTCCCGAAGCATCAGCCTCTCCCAGCATCAGCCTCCCTCAGCATCAGCCTCTTTCCTCCCAGCCTCCCCCAGCATCAGCCTCTCTCCTCCCAGCCTCCCCCAGCATCAGCCTCCCTCAGCATCAGCCTCTCTCCTCCGAGCCTCCCGAAGCATCAGCCTCTCCCAGCATCAGCCTCCCTCAGCATCAGCCTCTTTCCTCCCAGCCTCCCCCAGCATCAGCCTCTCTCCTCCCAGCCTCCCCCCTCCCAGACTCCCTCAGCATCAGCCTCCCACCTCCCAGCCTCCCCCAGCATCAGCCTCCCTCCTCCCAGCCTCCCCCAGCATCAGCCTCCCCCAGCACCAGCCTCCCCCAGCATCAGCCTCTCTCCTCCCAGCCTCCCCCAGCATCAGCCTCCCCCAGCATCAGCCTCTCTCCTCCCAGCCTCCCCTAGCATCAGCCTCTCTCCTCCCAGCCTCCCCCAGCATCAGCCTCTCTCCTCCCAGCCTCCCCCAGCATCAGCCTCCCTCAGCATCAGCCTCCCTCCTCCCAGCCTCCCCCAGCGTCAGCCTCCACCCATCCCAGCCTTCCGCAACATCAGCCTCCCCCCTCCCAGCCTCCCCCAGCATCATACTCTCTCCTCCCAGCCTCCCCCAGTATCAGCTTCTCTTCCCCCAAGTCTCCCCCAGTATCAGCCTCTCTCCTGCCACCCCATACGCAGATCTCCAGTCTGAATTAGAGACACCCCCACGCTCCTTATGAATCTTCAGCTCTGCGAGCACTTACCTGCTCCAGGGCCCGCCGTCATCTTCCTGGCTCACGTGAGTATCCTCTTCTGACACCGGCTTCCATCGCGGCGTCCTGCTGTGAGCTCTGCATGTGAAATCCACACAGCATTGGACGCAGCACAGAGGAAGGAGCTGATTGGCGCGCCTGTGACCCCGGAAGTGCAGGCGCCGGCAGTTCCGGGGTCAATCAGCTCTCTGTGCCCGGCCGCCGCAGTTTGTCTGCATTCGCGTCTTAATTGACACGGATACAAATAAATAAAGGTGCGCCTCTCCCCCCTTCCCCTCCCCCCTCCGAAAATACAGCGGATTTAATGAATGTGTAAAAAAAAAAAAAAAAAAATTTTTTTTTTACTGCTAGAAGGTGCCGCCCCCTGCATCCTGCCGCCCTAGGCATGGGACCACGGGTGCCTAATGGTAAATACGGCCCTGCTCATCTTCTATATCACTAATTCTCCTCTCATTTACAGACACTGGAATCGGCATCAGCAAAACTTCAGAAGATATTCATTACACGTGAGAGGAGAAATAACGACTTTATGATGTTGACATTTTCAGTTTCTACAACATCTTTCTAAACATATTTGTCCACAGTCCATCACTGACTCCATCACCATCAGATGCCTATATGAAGGTTTCTCATCTTCCCCGGGCTGTAATATTTTATATTAGATCTCATGTCTGATTCACACACAGAAGTTTGAAGCATTTATAAAAGGATTGTAAGAAAACCGTAGATACAGTCATATGAAAAAGTTTGGGCACCCCTATTAATGTTAACCTTTTTTCTTTATAACAATTTGGGTTTTTGCAACAGCTATTTCAGTTTCATATATCAATAAATGATGGACTCAGTAATATTTCTGAAATGAAATGAGGTTTATTGTATTAACAGAAAATGTGCAATCTGCATTTAAACTAAATTTGACAGGTGCATAAGTATGGGCACCCTTATCAATTTCTTGTTTTGAACACTCCTAACTACTTTTTACTGACTTACTGAAGCACTAAATTGGTTTTGTAACCTCATTGAGCTTTGAACTTCATAGGCAGGTGTATCCAATCATAAGAAAAGGTATTTAAGGTGGCCACTTGCAAGTAGTTCTCCTATTTGAATCACCTATGAAGAGTGGCATCATGGGCTCCTCAAAACAACTCTCACATGATCTGAAAACAAAGATTATTCAACTTCGTTGTTCGGGGGAAGGATACAAAAAATTGTCTCAGAGATTTAAACTGTCAGTTTCCACTGTGAGGAACATAGTAAGGAAATGGAAGAACACAGGTACAGTTCTTGTTAAGCCCAGAAGTGGCAGGCCAAGAAAAATATCAGAAAGGCAGAAAATAAGAATGGTGAGAACAGTCAAGGACCTCCAAAACCTCCAAAGACCTGCAGCATCATCTTGCTGCAGATGGCGTCACTGTGCATCGGTCAACAATACAGCGCACTTTGCACAAGGAGAAGCTGTATGGGAGAGTGATGCGCCTGAGTTATGCAAAAGCACATTTGGACAAGCCAGTTACATTTTGGACGAAGGTCCTGTGGACTGATGAAACAAAGATTGAGTTGTTTGGTCATGCAAAAAGGTGTTATGCATAGAGGCAAAAAAACACGGCATTCCAAGAAAAGCACTTCCTACCCACAGTAAAATTTGGAGGAGGTTCCATCATGCTTTGGGGCTGTGTGGCCAATGTTGGCTCCGGGAATCTTGTTAAAGTTGAGGGTCGCATGGATTCAACTCAGTATCAGCAGATTCTTGACAATAATGTGCAAGAATCAGTGACGAAGTTGAAGTTACGCAGGGGATGGATATTTCAGCAAGACAATGATCCAAAACACCGCTCCAAATCTACTCAGGCATTCATGCAGAGGAACAATTACAATGTTCTGGAATGGCCATGCCAGTCCCCAGACCTGAATATCATTGAAAATCTGTGGGATGATTTGAAGAGGGCTGTCCATGCTCGGCGACCATCAAACTTAACTGAACTGGAATTGTTTTGTAAACAGGAATGGTCAAAAATACCTTCATCCAGGATCCAGGAACTCATTAACAGCTACAGAAAGCGACTAGAGGCTGTGATTTTTGCAAAAGAAGGATCTACAAAATATTAATGTCACTTTTATGTTGAGGTGCCCATACTTATGCACCGGTCAAATTTAGTTTAAATGCAGATTGCACATTTTCTGTTAGTACAATAAACCTCATTTCAATTCAGAAATATTGCTGAGTCTATCATTTATTAGATAGATGAAACTGAAATAGCTGTTGCAAAAACCAAAATTGTTATAAAGAAAAAAGGTTAACATTAATAGGGGTGCCTAAACTTTTTCATATGACTGTATGAGTTATTTGATGGTAAAATCTACTTGTACTGTTATTTTTTGGGACATTAAGTTTTCTGGGGTATTTTCCTTTTAGGCTTCCCTATATTACATGAAAAACACCAAACAGACAAAAAAAGTATTAAAATGTTGCAAGACAAAATTGACACCAACAACTCAGCAAAACACAATACAAAAATTGTGAGACAGATGGTGCACCTTGTATGCCAAATGATAAACATTTGTTTTAAAAAAGAACAAAACAAAAAAAACAAACACTTTTTTTCCCATCACATAGTACAGTAGTGCAGTGTATGTCCCGAGCAATCTGAGGCTTGTATGTTGTATCATAGCAGTAATTAGGATTATTGATAAAAGTCTAAAAAATGTTTAGGTGAAAATAAAATCATAGTTTAAGCAAGAAAGAAAGAAACCATTTTCCATTCCTGATGAATACAGAGAGAAGGCAACTTTCATATATTTGAGGTAAATGAAAATCAGCAGCCATTATTTTATGAGGCAGAAAGAAACAAAGAGAAAAAAAGATTGAGAGAATAAAGGGGGCTTTACACGGTAGCGATATCGCTAGCAATTTGTAGCAATATCGAGCGTGTAAGTACCCGCCCCCGTCGTGCATGCGATTGTTTGTGATCGCTGCCATAGCGAACATTATCGCTACGGCAGCGTTACACATACTTACCTGGTCGGCGGAGTCGCTGTGACTGCCAAACAATCCCTCCTTCAACGGGGAGGGACGTTCGGCATCACAGCGACGTCACCGCAACGTCACTAAGCGGCTGGCCAATCAAAGCGGAGGGGGCGGAGATGAGCAGGACGTAACATCCCGCCCACCTCCTTCCTTCCGCATTGTGGCCGGCGGCAGGTAAGGAGACGTTTCTCGCTTCTGTGGTGTCACACACAGCGATGTGTGCTGCCGCATGAGCGATGAACCACCTGGATAAACAACCCTTACCGATTTTTGAGTTTGGGATGACCTCTCCATGGTGAACGATTTTCACCATTTTTGAGGTTGCTTAAGGTCGCTGGTCAGTGTCACACGCTGCGATATCGTTAATGACGCCGGATGTGCGTCACTAACAACTTGACCCCGACGACCAAACATTAACGATATCATAGCGTGTAAAGCCCCCTTAAGAAAGAAAGAAAGCCGCTATCTGTTACGGGGGCTGTCGGATAATAAGGGAATGGAAGGCTATTCGACAATCAGGGTCCACCGTGCAGAGCTCTGCTGCAGAGTAGGGCAGAGGATAGGGGAAACCTGTACCACCAAAGCGGTACTGACACTGTTGCGTCACAGTGTCACCAAGACCAATAGCGGCGTATACTGTTTAAGTCACAGCGACTACCTTATTAGAATAACATAGAAGTGGAAATGCAAAAGAGTGAGGAATACAACATAAAAGTGCATAGAAGTCTCACAGTCTGTGAGCGTGAAAGCACCTGTCTCAGTTAACAGTCACAGAGACTAGGTGTAGTGTGTGCAATATGGCACCTACCTATGTCCGCTCCACTTGTGGTGCAAGGATACGGACAGCAGCAATGCTCCTAGCTTGAAACTCCTGCCTATGACCGCTCCCCTAGTGTGCGAGGATACGGACTGCTGCAGGAGGCAGCGTAGTGGAGCGTTACCCTAGAAGGCAACGACCACCTAACCTACCTATGTCCGCTCCACTAAGGTGCGAGGACACGGACAACAGTACGGCTGAAAGGCACAGGAGCGCTACCCTACTGATAGCGCTCACCTCAGAGTAGAACCACAAGGCCCAGTCAGACCATGTGCAGCAAGCACCTACCTATGTCCGCTCCACTAAGGTGCAAAGATACGGACCACAGCATAAGGTGCAAGGTACAAGAGCTTTACCCTACCGATAATGCTCACCAAGATAGAATAGGTGCCGCAAGGGACATGCACAGAGCGTCTACTCCTATGCAGGAACCAAGAGGACTGAGCGCTGAGCAGCGTGCGTCAGGTTCTTATATAGACTCTGTGCCTCATCCAAGATGGAGGACATCAGAGCCAATCCGCTGCCAGAACGACAGCAATGACGTCACGCTGGCCTATCACCGAGTAAGGCGTCACAAGCACATGACCAGCGACCAATCGGCTTAGAAGGTGTCAGAGACGTGACCTCGTGTCACAAGCACATGACCAGCGGCCAATCAGCTTAGAAGGTGTCAGAGACATGTGACCTCGTGTCAGTGATGATGTCACTCGCACATGTGCAATGGCTCCAAGATAGGACTTCGTCTCCAGCGCTCACACATGTGCAGTAGCAAGAAATCTGAACATAGTCTCCAGTGAGGAAGGAGACACGCAGATACCCAGAACGGGAACTGTAACACTATCATATTATCCGAGGCACAGAGACGGGGAGGCATCTAATCCCCATTGACACCTACCAATATATATCGCCATGACAGCCGAGGCTGAACAATTGTATTCTAGAACAATGTCATTAAAATTATAAAGAGAAAACAAGATAAAATACAACTACACTGACTAAAAAGATAAAAAGTTCTTCTGGAATAACGTCCCCAGAATGTCTCCATTACACTGTGCAGCTCAGACCACAGATAACAGCCCCTCATACATCTATAGCCCTGCCGACCGCCCGGATCCACATTTCCAGACTGGGAAAAGTGATCCAGGAGGTCGGCGCTGAGTCCTGGGGTCATCTGTATCTGCAGCAAGAATGGGGAGTATTTATTAGCCGGTGGGGTGGATGGAACCACAAATTGTACGTTATGGTATATTGTGAGGGGCAACTTGTAGTATCATTATGTGTGTGGGAGGAGGATGGCGGCACTGTGGGAATATTATACTGTGTGTGGGGTGGATGGCGGTACTGTGGGAACATTATACTGAGTGTGGGGATGGTGGTACTGTGGGAACATTATACTGTGTGTGGGGGGGATGGAGGTATTGTGGGAACATTATACTGTGTGTGTGGTGATGGAGGTACTGTGGGAACATTATACTGAGTGTGGAGGGGATGGCGGTACTGTGTGAGCATTATACTGTGTGTGGAGGGGATGGCGGTACTGTGGGAGCATTATGCTGTGTGTGGAGGGGATGGCGGTACTGTGGGAGCATTATGCTGTGTGTGGAGGGGATGGCGGTACTGTGGGAGCATTATGCTGTGTGTGGAGGGGATGGCGGTACTGTGGGAACATTATGCTGTGTGTGGAGGGGATGGCGGTACTGTGGGAGCATTATGCTGTGTGTGGAGGGGATGGCGGTACTGTGGGAGCATTATACTGTGTGTGGAGGGGATGGCGGTACTGTGGGAATATTATACTGTGTGTGGAGGGGATGGCGGTACTGTGGGAGCATTATACTGTGTGTGGAGGGGATGGCGGTACTGTGGGAGCATTATGTTGTGTGTGGAGGGCATGGCGGTACTGTGGGAGCATTATACTGCGTGTGGAGGGGATGGCGGTACTGTGGGAGCATTATGCTGCGTGTGGAGGGGATAGCGGTACTGTGGGAACATTACACTGTGTGTCAGTGCATCAAATTTGTGTGAAGAAAGTGGCACCATATTACCTGTTTCCTGTCTATTATAGTTGGCGCGTCTTTAAGAGAAAAACACCAAGAAAGTCTCAGAGCTGAACGGGTTAATGCCCCTGGCCCAGTAATGGAGAATCTCCACACACCTCCTCCTGCAGAGCCGCACACTAGATATATGGCTGCTCTGTGCTTACAGAACCTGTGATGATGTCACATGGAGGGGAGGAGTCAGGGGTCACATGATCAGCTCCTCAGTGTACGCAGGACTCTGCTGTGCTGGGTGTCATGGTGCTGGATGAGGTGAAGTTTATGAGTGGGGTCAGGAGGGTTTTGTAGTGTGTGTGTGTACAGAGCGATGGTGTGTGTGTGTGTGTGTGTGTGTGTGTACAGAGCGATACTGTGTGTGTGTGTGTGTACACAGAGTGATGCTGTGTGTGTGTACATTTTCTGTCTAAACAGCCAAACACAAGTCAGACTAGAGAACAAGTAAGCCTCTGACTGAGACCTCCTTTTGGCCACAACACCATTTTGGATCAATATATTGACTCATTTAGATATTTGGTACAGTCTACGATATTGGACAACCGGGGCTGCAGTTCCAGGTCTTTTACTCACAAGTGCCCCAGAGTACCGATCTCTGCCACAATGGGCTCCAGCCGATTCTGGATAGTTGGCGGTCACCGCCGGTGCCCGTGAAAGTCTTTTAGTGAAGTGTCCCTCTGTAGCTGTCCGGAATCTGGGCCGAGCCTCCTGCTCCAAGCTAAGGGCCCACAGAGAAACACTAACTCCTGTGTCATGCTTCCCCTGTCTGCCCTAGTCCAACCCCCTGTGAGTAAGCACCTTGCTATTTGTGTGTGTTTTGTGAAGGCACCAGCAGGTTAACCCCCTCCTGACCTGGGATAGATATTACCCCTGAAAAGTGGTGTATTACCCTGTGGCGCCTTAAGCCCAGGGGCGCCACAGAAACATTTAATATCAGGAGAGAGGGGCAATTCACTACCTGAAGAAAAACAAGGAGATCACTATCACGCCAGCAAATAAAGGTGGCACATTAGTTCTCCTGACTACAATGGACTACATTAAAGAAGCACACAGAGAGCTGACGGATATACAGCACTACACCAGACTGGATGATGACCCAACCCCAAAATATATGAAGGAGTTCAAAAGGGACATCAGTTTTCTGTGTAATTAGTCAACAAACCTTCTGCATTTAATACCTGAGAATCCAAGGATGGGAATTTTCTCTATGCTTCCCAAGATTGATAAGCCAGGTAACCCAGAAAGGCCAATTATCTCAGGGGTGGGAATACTCACAGAAAAATCTCAGGGCGGGTACAAAATTTCCTTAAACAGCTGGTAAGGAAGACAGCCAGCTATATACAGGACATCACTGACTTTTTAAAAAGCTATCTACAATAGGTCCCCTACTCGAGATCTTAGCCACCATGGATGTGGAATCCTTATACTCTAATATCCTATATGAAGATGAACTAACCGCCTGCCGAATGTTTCTTGAAGCTAATGGGATCCCTTCTGAGTCTGTATTAAGAATCACCAGATTTATCCTCATGCACAACTTTTTCTCTTTTCTTGAGGATATCTACAACGCACTGGAACTACTATGAGCAGCAAAATGACCTTTTCATGGCTAAACCGAAAAATGACTTTATAGCATCATGTTCCATCAATCCACTGGCCTATTTCCTTTACATCAATGACATCTTCATATCTTCATAATCTGGATAGAGTCTGAACAAGAACTTCTAAAATTCCATGACAAATTCATTGCATTTCATCCTACCATAAACTTGTCATTGGACCACTCAAAAACAGAAATCAAATTCCTGGATACCACCATAAAAATTCAAAATGGTTCAAGCCAGACATCATTGCATCGAAAACCAATTGACCATCTGAAATACCTCAGGTGGGACAGCTTCCACCACAACACATTAAAAAGACCATTGTCTACAGCCATGTCCTCAGATATAATCATATCTGTTCCAGCCCAGCCGATAGGGATGAACACAACCCATCTTAAAAAGACATTTTTAAACTAAGGCTACCACCCCACTTTCATTGATGATCAGATCATTAGAGCCACAAGGACCCCTAGAAGCGAACTGCTTCAATGCAAACAAAAAAAATAAAATAGTCGTGTCATGATTCGCCTCCCTATCCACATGGCTAGGGGGCGGAGCCTTCTCTCGGGCCTCACTTCCGGCCCCTGGATGCCTTAAAAGCTGACACTTCCAGTGAACCAGTGCCGGCTATAAGCTTAGCTCTGCTTTGCCTGTGATTGCTGGTCCTGTGAGTGATATCCTGATCTATCTGTTCCTGTGCCCCCGTGCCCTTTTGTGTGTTCTGTCCTCTGGTCGTCCCTCCTGTCCTGTGTTCCCCCTCCTATTTCCCCACTCAGTTGCTTCCCCCGGTACTGACCTTGGCCTGACTTTAACTTCGCTTTTGCTTGTTCCTCCAGTCCTGCTTCTGCCCGTACGGTGTTTGACCCAGCCTGTCTGACTATTCCTTGCATGCTCTGCAGCTCTGCTTCTCAGCTGTGCTTTGAGGTAGTGTATGAGAACGCTGTGAATTCACTTCCTGGTTCTCATTGCTCTGTGTAGTGTTGTCTGCTGCAGAGCTCTGACTCCCCCTGGTGGCAGCATTACAGTATAGCCGGCCTCTATAGGCTTTTTCTCCCATAGGAAAAAAAAAAAGTCATTTAATTTTTGGTAGTGGGATCCAACTTTGCAGGATAACAGACTGTAATGGATCCACTCAGTACTTTGTGCGAGCAAGTAGCCAACTTTACGCAGCTGGTGCCGGATTTGGCTGCAGAGCATCGCACCCTGGTAGCTTCACACAACATTCTGCAGAGTGAGGTTTCTGCTTCTGCGAGGGCCACCTCAGTGGCAGTTACCTCACAAACCGTAGGACAGCATAGTCCCACTGATGTCCAACTGACCTCCCCCGAACCCACGGTGATGGTCCCCGATAAATTATCGGGGGAGAAAAACCTATTTCGGACATTTAGGGAGAGTTGCAGGCTTCTTATCACTCTCCGGCCTCGGTCCTCGGGGAATGAGACCCAGCGGGTGGGGACCATCATGTCGTTACTTAGAGGGAGTCCCCAGACCTGGGCGTTTTCCCTACCCCCTTCGGCCCCGGAACGGCATTCGGTTGATCTCTTCTTTGACTCCCTCGGGGTGATATATGATGAACCAGACCATGTACGGGTGGCTGAGGACAGGATCATGTGTCTCACTCAGGGAAACCACACTGCTGAGCTATATTGTTCTGAGTTTCGGCAGTGGTCCACGGTGGAATGATTCTGCACTCAGGTGCCAATTCCGGAGAGGTCTTTCGGACTCCCTGAAAGACGCTTTGGCTCTGCACCCTCCTCCCAGCACCTTGGATGCTGCGATGACGGAGGCAGTTCGTATGGACCGCAGATTACGGGAAAGAAGGGGAACCATGCGTGAGATTTCGCCCCGTCTACCTAGGGCACCTTCTTTGCCAGCTATGGAACAGATGGAAGTTGGAGCCATCAGTCCGGATGAGGAGAGGAGAAGGCGCCGGGATCTCAAGCTGTGCTTCTATTGTGGACACCAGAGAAAAGACTGCCCGGCTTGCCCCTCCACTAAACAGTCGTCGGGAAACTTCTAAGTCTGGGTAACGGTCGAGGAGGTTGCCCAGACTATCAGGTACCTTTCCTATCCTCCAATAAGATACTTCTGAATGTCGACCTCCGGGTCAAGGAGTCGGTCTGGTCTGCTACTGCCTTTGTTGACTGTGGGTCCGCTATGAACTTCATTGACTCTGAGTTGGTCCAAAGATTAGAGTTAGGGACAGTGAGGTTAGAAGGACCCATTCAACTCCTGGCAATTGATAAAACACCGCTGCCTCAAAACCTCATTCGGTTTGCTACTGAAAAATTTACTCTGGTGATCGGGTCTCTGCATTCTGAAACGATTTCTTGTTTTGTAATGGCCAATCTCCCTGCTGGATTAGTGTTGGGGTATCCATGGTTAAGGTTACATAATCCTATCATTGATTGGGAGTGTCGTACCATAGTCAAATGGAGTCCTGCTTGTCATAAAAGGTGTTTACAATCTGTACCTGTGTTCTCCGTAAGTCCTGAGGGTCTTCCGGAATACCTGAGGGACTACGGAGACGTATTCTCGGAAACATAGGCCGAGGTTTTGCCGCCTCATCGCCCATATGACTGTGCCATCGATTTACTTCCCAATACCAAATTGCCCAAGGCCCGTTTATATCACCTCTCGGGTCCAGAAAGGGCTGCTATGAAATCGTACATATCTGAGAGTATACGTAAAGGGCATATCCGTCCTTCTTCTTCCCCTGTGGCTGCTGGGTTCTTTTTTGTAAAGAAGAAGGACGGAGGATTAAGGCCATGTCTCGATTTCCGAGAATTAAACAAAATTACTGTGAAAAACACGTATCCGCTTCCACTCATCCCTGATCTCTACAACCAACTCTCTGAAGCCCGGTGGTTTACCAAACTAGATCTCAGGGGGGCCTATAATCTTATCCGTATTAGAGAAGGGATGAGTGGAAAACGGCCTTTCCGACGTCAGAGGGGTTATTCGAGAATTTGGTGATGCCTTTTGGTCTAACAAATGCCCCTGCGGTGTTTCAAAATTTCATCAACGATATCTTCTCTGATTTTCTTGGTCATTTTGTGGTCATCTATCTCGATGACATTTTGATTTATTCTGCCGATAGAGATACGCATATTATGCATGTTCGCTCAGTATTACAGAGATTGCGTGATAACCATCTGTTTGCCAAGCTTGAAAAATGTGTTTTCTCTGTTCAGGAAATAGCCTTTCTTGGGTTACTCCTTTCTCGTGATGGGTTTAAAATGGACCCAGGAAAGGTGCAGGCTATCGTGGATTGGGTGCAACCCAGGGATATCAAGGCGCTACAACGCTTTTTGGGTTTTGCAAATTCTTATCGAAGGTTCATTAAGGGGTTCTCTCAAATTGCCAAGCCATTGACTGACCTTACACGGAAAGGGGCGGATCTGCAGAACTGGTCGCAAACGGCTGTCCAGGCCTTTCTTGAGTTAAAGGACCGGTTCATGTCCGCCCCAGTCCTGGTACAGCCTGACCTCGAGGCGCCGTTTGTTGTTGAGGTGGACGCCTCAGAGGTGGGGGTGGGAGCTGTTCTCTCTCAGGGCCCTGCTACTCTGACTAATCTGCGACCATGTGCGTTCTTCTCCAAGAAATTCACTCCGGCTGAGAGGAACTATGATGTGGGTAACCGTGAATTATTGGTGGTAAAGTTGGCATTCGAAGAATGGAGGCATTTTTTGGAGGGTGCTGTTCACCGTATTACTGTAATCACTGATCATAAAAACCTCGCGTATATCGAGTCCGCCAAGAGACTGATGCCTCGACAAGTGAGGTGGGCTCTTTTCTTTTCTAGATTTCATTTTTGTATTACTTTTCGGCCGGAATCTAAAAACGTGAGGGCAGATGCACTGTCTCGTAGTTTGGACCCGGTGTTACCTCCAGAGCCTCCTTCCTCCATTCTTCCACAAGGGGTGGTGGTCGCTGCCTTGTCATCCGAGTTAGAGGCTGAGGTCAGGGAGGCCCAGTCCTCAGCGCCATCTTCCGCTCCAGACACTAAACTGTTTGTCCCTTTGCACCTCCGGTTACGGGTACTTCAAGAGTTCCATGAGTCCGTACTTAGTGGCCATCCTGGAGTTACAGCCACTCGCAGGGCTGTTGCTCGACTGTTTTGGTGGCCATCTCTTCACTCAGATGTTGCTCGGTTTGTGTCTGACTGTGCTACATGTGCCCGTGCTAAGGTATGTCGTAACCGGCCGGCCGGGGAGCTGGTTCCATTACCTGTTCCTGAAAGACCATGGACCCACTTGTCCATGGATTTCATTACGGACCTCCCTGTCTCAAATGGTATGACTGTGATCTGGGTGATGGTGGATCGTTTTAGTAAACAGGCACATTTTGTTCCCCTCTCCGGTCTACCTTCTGCTGCGGCCCTTGCCAACCACTTTATTGACCAGGTGGTTCGGTTACATGGGTTGCCCCTGAATATTGTGTCTGACAGGGGGGTACAATTCATTTCTCGGTTTTGGAGGGCCTTGTGCAGGCGGTTGGGAATTGAGTTGTCCTTCTCGTCCGCCTATCATCCCGAGTCCAATGGGCAGACGGAAAGGACGAATCAGACCCTTGAGCAAATCCTGCGGTGCTTGGTTTCTGCTCAGCAGGAGGATTGGTGTACGTTTTTGCCCCTTGCGGAGTTTGCATTCAATAGCAGAGTCCATCAGTCTACGGGAACTTCTCCCTTCTTCTGTAATTACGGGTTTTACCCTCACTTCGGGACCTTCTCTAGAGTGGATTCGGGGTGTCCAGGGGCCGACTCCATCGTTCAGCATCTGGGGGAGGTGTGGAAGGAGGTACGGCGGTGCATTGTGATGGCTCAACAGTCCCAGAAACGCCAAGCAGACAAACGCCGTTCTCTGGGACCCCCCCTTTCAGGTGGGGGACAAAGTGTGGTTGTCCACTCGGAATATCAGGCTCAGGGTTCCGTCTGCTAAGTTGGGTCCTAAGTTTATAGGGCCCTATGAGATCATCGAAGTGATCAACCCGGTGGCCTTTCGGTTACAACTGCCCCAGACCTTGCGTATTCCCAATGTGTTTCATACCTCCTTGCTTAAGCCATATGTTCCTTCGGTGGTGGATTCTCAGACCCCTCCGGCTCCGATACTGGTGGACGGTGAGGAGGAGTACGAAATTCAGCGTATTATCGACTCTCGTTGGGTTCGTAGTTCCCTCCAGTATCTGATTCATTGGAAGGGTTACGGTCCGGAGGACCGGTCCTGGGTGCCGGCTCGATCCGTGCGAGCCGATCGGTTAATTGCGGCTTTCCACTGGAAGTATCCTGGGAAGCCTGCGGGTCCGGTGGCCCCCCCTTGAGGAGGGGGTACTGTCATGATTCGCTTCCCTATCCACATGGCTAGGGGGCGGAGCCTTCTCTCGGGCCTCACTTCCGGCCCCTGGATGCCTTAAAAGCTGACCCTTCCAGTGAACCAGTGCCGGCTATAAGCTTAGCTCTGCTTTGCCTGTGATTGCTGGTCCTGTGAGTGATATCCTGATCTGTCTGTTCCTGTGCCCCCGTGTCCTTGTCTGTGTTCTGTCCTCTGGTCGTCCCTCCTGTCCTGTGTTCCCCCTCCTATTTCCCCACTCAGTTGCTTCTCCCGGTACTGACCTTGGCCTGACTTTAACTTCGCTTTTGCTTGTTCCTCCAGTCCTGCTTCTGCCCGTACGGTGTTTGACCCAGCCTGTCTGACTATTCCTTGCATGCTCTGCAGCTCTGCTTCTCAGCTGTGCTTTGAAGTAGTGTATGAGAACGCTGTGAATTCACTTCCTGGTTCTCATTGCTCTGTGTAGTGTTGTCTGCTGCAGAGCTCTGGCTCCCCCTGGTGGCAGCATTACAAGTCGTGAACCTCTGGTGGTGACCTACAACCCACATCTTGAGGTACTGAAAAAAATGGCTAAGAAACTTTACCATGTTCTACACAAGGATGACCAGTTAAAAACAATATTTAAAGATCCTCCCTTCCTATACTAGAGGCAACCTCCTAATTTAAGAAACATCATGATTCAAAGCTCATTGCCCTCACATACACTACGAGGAACTTATCCTTGAAATGTAATGAGGTGGAAAACCTGCACGCATGTACAGACCAAAGACCGGATCCAGATCCCTAACAAACAGAAGGACTATAAGATTCCTGAGAAATTCACGTTTCTCTTCCAATGTGGTGTATTTAATCCTGTGCACTATATGTCCTTGTGGGTGGGGTTTATGTTGGAGAAATGGGAGAAAGACTGAGAGCAAGAAAGAAGTCTCATCATCACAGCCACTTATCTAATTGATACATTGTTAGATTCAGAATCTTTTAGACCACATCATGCTGCTCTTAGATGAAGTATCAAAAACCTGCTGAAGGTGGTGGCTGTGCTTTATATTGGTAAAACCTGAACACAGGTTCCCCTTAAGAGTGGGTTGCTACTCATGGGCCACTCCTGTGTACTTGCGCCCCCAGGCCAAAGTTTGCCAACCAGCCCCTGTGACCAAGTTCCGATACTATGACAAGGTGCCATAATTACTTCCATCACTGAAGCATGGCCGAGTCCCCTCTTGATTATGGCCACAGTACCAAATGGAAACAGAGTCTAATTCCATTATTCAAAGCTGTCGTATTCAAACATAGCTGCCTGCTTTGAAAAATAATAATTTTTTCAAAATGCTTCACATTTCCAGGATTGACACTGAGTAGCATGGGTGAGCCGCATCAAGTTTAAATGGCTGGGGCTGGCAGTAGCAAGTCCAGCTGGTGTACCTCTGGCTCAATTCCAAATCCTACTATGAGCTTTTTAAATGCAGCAACCAGAGTGTCCAACACTGGAGCAGAAAATTGGCTGTTGTGTTTGAACTGTTAATCAGGGAGTCTAAGAATTGGTGCTCTGCTGAAAGCGCAGAGATGGCATCTAAGGAGCATGGGCGTCTTTCATCAATGTCACCCCCTTGAAAATGAGCAAAGCAATGGGAACCTCAACAAGTCAGGCACCTGGCACTTCTGGTTTTTGAGCATTATATTGGATAGGGTTCTGTGGCCCATATCTGTTTTAGTTAGGTGCTATGCTGTGGATCTGAGGCAATGATAGCTGTGAGGTTCAACAGGGTAAAGAGGCTGTTTAGGGGCTTTTTTAAACATTGGGTGCTGTGTGGTGGATCTCGGGCAATCTTGGAGTTAACCTAGTAAAAAGGCTGCTTAGGGACCTTTTTTTTTTACAATTCAGTGGTCTGTGGTGGAACTCTTTGCTTTGTGGGGAATTGGGAATACAGGCTACATAGGGCAAATTTGTGAAACATCTTGCTCTGTGGGGTAAATCTGGCTATCTTGGCTGTGTGGGGCAACTATTTAAAGAGCCTCTGTTGAGGCCTATGTTTTAAACTTACCTTCTGTGGTTAAATTTTGGCAAACTGTCTGTGTGGGGCAACTGTTTATAGAGGCTTTATTGAGATTTAAAAATACACTCTATGATTAAGCTGGCAATCTTGACTGTGTAGGTGAACTGGGAATCCAGGCTATATCGGGAAAATTGGTTACACTTATTGCTTTGTAGAGGAAGACTGGCAATCTTGACTGTGTAGGTGAACTGGGAATACTGGCTCTCTAAGAACCTTTTTTAAAATTGTTGGTCTGTGGAGAAACGCTAAAGTGGTCACTGTTAAAATTGTTAGGTTTTGCATTTACTTGCTATGTAACTATAATTACTATGAAGAAAGAAGCCCTTTAAGTTATTTACTCACCCAAATGTTTGCAAGACAATTGGCATCCTCTTACCTCCCACTTGCAGCCCTTACTATGACTATTTTACAGTCCCTTTGAATCCCCATTGACTTGTACAGTATGTGGTTTGTTGTTTGGGGTCGAGTTCGGCTTCCCTAAATCGAAACCGTTGTAAACAGATTTGATCATCATCTAATGTCCAAAAAATGTTCCAAAAGGAAAAATGTAAAAAAATGATACTTTATTCAGGCATAGTTAAAAAGACATGTTCAGCTAGAAAGCCTTCTGACGCATTTCCGGCGCTACTTGCGCCCTTAGTCATGGATACTGAACTCCAGCAAAGCACATTTAAAATCATCATCAGCCAATGAAAAATCACAGCACATGTGCACGAATATAACTGACAGATAATTAGCATAAAAACATAGTATCGCTGAAGAAATTCATTCCATTAGGTTGTTTGGTATCTAGTAGTAGGATCCAATGCATTTCTCTAAAAAACACTTTTTTTCTTCCAATCACCACCCTGAATGGGGCAGGTGACTTTCTCCAAACCATTACATATTAAACCTGTCATATCGCCTCCATGCATGTCAAGAAAATGTTTTGTTGCCCGAGTATGTATTATTTTTCTTTAGATTATAAACACGCTCTGATAGCCTTTTTTTAAAATTTTTCTTGTGGTACATCCAATATATTTTAAATTGCATATAGTACAATATAGTAGTTGCCGATGACAGCATCACCAGGGACAGGTGAGTATCCAGCAACCAGTATGTGTGCACTGACGTCCAGAAGGTCATTGAGTTCCCAATAAACTCGGACGACCTCCTGATGACACCCGCGCTACAACGGGTGTCATGCCGGTGACTTCACAGTTCATCAGAGTTCATTGGGAACTCTGATGACCTCCTGGACGTCACTGCACACACACTGCTTGCTTGCTGAATACTCAACTGTCACCGGCGATGTCCCCGCGATGCTGTGCTCTGCGGTGCTGTCACCCGATTCTATCCCTGCTTCTAGCTCTTCAGTGCAGTGAATAATCAATGAATATAATGAGCGGGAGTCAGAAGCAGGAGACAGCAGATCAGAAGACAACAGCACTGGATACAGGTGAATATAGAAAATATTTTTATTTCAAAGACACGTGGTTTCTCCGGTACTTGTCACACTGATGTCACACGTATGCAAACACAGATGTCACAAGTGTGACATACGCGTTACACATGTATGACACGTATGACCATACCCATGCGTGTGGCTCGTACCTAATTAAACACGGACGCTTGAAACCGGCCTAAAAAAGTGATTCAAATATTAAAATCTAGAGGATATACTAAAAGTAACACCTATAAATCTATGCAGAGAGTAAAAAACATTAACCGCAATGATTTGTTTGGTCAAAATAAAACCACTAATGTTATTTCTAAAAATCAAATCCCCATTTAGTACTCAGTATAGCAACCAATACTATGACATTAAAAAAAATCATTGATAAAAATATTGCCATATTGTACCAGGACGATATATTCAGTAAAAGTTTAGATAATGGACACAGAACAGTGGCCAAAAGGCAATAGTCTTGGAGATACGTTATCATCTAGACTTTTTGTTCAAAATAATGCTCCTAATACTTGGTTATCACTCTGTGGTTTTTTAAATGTGCCAAAAATTGCTCCCTTGCTGTTTTGCTGCCCAATAATAAAACATATAAAAAAGGAAGATTTGAAGAACAAGAACCAATAACTAAAAAGCAATAATAATTTCAAATATTTTATTAACAAATTACATAAAGTATAGTAAAAACAACATACAGGACAAAAGACTAGGAGCGTATAGATGACCCGTACAGATAAAGACAGGGAGCATAGAAAAAAACCCCTCACAGACAGTGCGACCATTAAGTTATTAGAAAGAAAGCTGATCAATAACTGTAGATTAATATTTTTTTGTAATCAAAAACGCCACACAACTGTATGACAAATGATGACAGAAAAGGTCACATATTCAGTATTCAAAAGCTCGTGCAGTAGTAAAAAATATTTGTTTATAGGGTTGCAGCAGTACATGCCAAAGTGCTGGAGTGCATGAAAATATAGCAAAAAGTACAAATGGGGCCCCCTGGCGGTACAAGAAAAATAGATATATGAACCTGTGATAAGAATCAATACAGGTTCCATGGCAGTAACACCCACAAGAGATCTAGTCTAGTAAATAGAAGAAATGCAAATCTACACAGAGAACGGTTTAGACTAATCAGGGCTGATACTGCAATGGAATCATGGCCAAAATGAGACCAGACCAGGTAGAGCCCAGTACCAGGGCAGTCAAGCTGAACTCGGCATAGGAAATGTAAAGTAATTACCTCACGAGCAGAGTGGTTGCAGTAGGTGGGAGGGGTAGATCGCCAATAATAAAACATACGGTAGTATATGAAGTTTTATTAACTGTGACTGGTATCACTTAATATATTGCATTTAATGTACTATATGCAATTTAAAATATATTGGATGTACCACAAGAAAAATAAAACAAAGGCTATCAGAGTTTGTTTATAATATTCTAAAGAAAAATACATACTCAGGGGCAACAAAACATTTTCTTGACATACATGGAGGCAACATAACAGGACTAATATGTAATGGTTTGGAGAAAGTCACCTACCCCATTCAGGGTAGTGAATGGAAGAAAAAAGTGTTTATTAGAGAAATGCATTGGATCCTACTGCTAGATACCAAACAACCTAATGGAATGAATTTCCAATTTCCATAGAGATACTATGTATCTGTACTAATTATCTGTCAGTTATATTCGTGCACATGTTCTGTGATTTTCTATTCGCTGATGATTTTAAATGCGTGTGCTTTGCTGGAGTTCAGTATCTATGACCAAGGGTGCAAGTAGCTCCGGAAACGCGTCAGAGGGTTTTCCAGACGAAGAAGTCCATTTTAACTATGCCTGAATAAAGTATCAAGGATTTTGTTATGGTCTCTCACATTTTTTCTTTTGGAACATTTTTTGTGCTTTACTGCTTGGGGCAGCATATTCATGTGAGGACTATTAAATGTATGGAGTTTGGACTCATATTTGCGGTGAGCTCCCTAAAAACTTTTCTTTTCCTTTTTTCATTATCTGATGTCATCTGGTCATCACATGGTGTCTTCTCATCTTCATCTGATATCTGTTGATTCTTTCAAACAGAAACACAGTCTTTAGATGATAGCTCATTTAGAATAAAGGATTGCATAATTGCATTTATTATTGTTCAGTCCACAAATGTTATTCTTTATTGCAAAGTCCATATTTTAGTCAAAATCCATAAATAAAATGCCAATAACAAAGCAATGTCCATAAATCAAACATATTGTAGCTTTTGATATCTGTGCAGTGTCAGTTGGACTTACATTGGTTGCCTTGGATATTTCTGGAATCCTCTGAGCTGGCGTCATGTCTGGAACAGATGTTGTGACATCTTCGGTCAGCATAGTACGGGTTAAGTTTGACACTTCCCTGCTTTTGGTAGCAACCAAACCTTAAGGCCGCTTTACACGCTGCGACCCCATTGTTGTGCGTCACGGGCGAACAATACCGCCGCTACGTGTCACACATACTTACCTTCCTAACGACGTTGCTGTGGCCGGCGAACAAACTCTTTTTTAAGGGGGAGGTTTGTGCGGCGTCACACAGCGGGCAACCAATAGAAGCGGAGGGGTGGAGAGCAGCCGCATTAACGTTACTCCCACCTCGTTGCTGGAGGACGCAGGAATACTGTTGTTCGTCGTTCCCGGGGTGTCACACGTACCGATGTGTGCTGCCTCAGGAACGAGGAACAACCTGCGTCCAAAATGAGCAACGATATTTGGGAAAGGAACGACATGTCAACAATCAACGATTTGTGCCGTTTTTCGGATCATTACCGGTTGCTCGTAGGTGTCACACGCAACGACGTCGCTAACGACGCCAGATGTGCATCACGAATTCCGTGACCCCAGTGATATCTCTTTAGCGATGTCGTTGTGTGTAAAGCGGCGTTTAGAACAGTCCTAATGCACAGAACATATGTCAGGGTTGCAGATTCCAGACAAAACCATTTGGGGAATTTTTGCAGGTGATAAAAATAACTAAAACTTTATAATATCATTGTTCATTTTAGCACCATAGGATCATCATCCACTTTTGGATATCAGCTTTTTCTTATTGGAAATTTTTAGAATTACTTGGATTTAGGAATAATATAAGCCTTTAATTAACATTGAAGTATTTTATCATAATTCTGGTATCTTAATCATAGATTGTGCTCCGTAAAGGGCCAGTTACACGCTACGATATATCTAACGATATGTCGTCGGGGTCACGTCGTTAGTGACGCTCATCCGACATCGTTTGACATATCGTAGCGTGTGACAGCTACGAGCGACTGCGAACGAGCAAAAATACTTACCTTATCGTTGCTCGTTGGCATGTCGCTCATTTTTCAAAAAAACAATCTAACGTCTTTCTGAGCGCCGGCTATTCATTGTTCCCGAGGCAGCACACATCACTCCGTGTGACACCCCGGGAACGATGAACTGCAGCTTACCTGTGTCCCGCCGGCAATGCGGAAGGAAGCAGGTGGGCGGGATGTTACGTCCCACTCATCTCTGCCCATCCGCTTCTATTGGGCGGCCACTGTGTGACGTCGCTATGACGCCGCACGTACCTCCCCCTTCAGGAGGAGGATGTTCGCCGCCCACAGCGAGTTCGTTCGGGAGGTAAGTACGTGTGACGGGGGTTACCGACTTTGTGCGACACGGGAATCAAATTGCCCGTAACGCACAAACGATGGGGGTGGGTGCGATCACACATGCGAACGCACGATAAATCGACGCGTGAAATGGGCCCTTAAAGGGAACCTGTCATCAGAAATTTGGCTTTCAACCTAAATGTTTCCCCCTCTGCAGCTCCAGGGCTGCATTCTAGTAAGGTTTCTATACTTGTTGTCCCCCCTTTTAAACCAAAATAAATACTTTATAAAACTGTACCTTTTGGTTTGAAAATCTTGTAAATTCTCCATGGGAGCGGGCCGCCTGGCGTCCGTTGCTGTATCTTATGCCGTCCCCCCACGCTTCAAATCATCCCTCAGGATGCCGCCCACTGCGCCCAAGGTCCCGTGCACGCCAGGACACCTGGTGACGTGGTCGCAGGCACAAGAGTATGGGCGGCGCTGTGATTGCATCGCAAGTGCCCGCCCATACTCTCGTGCCCGCCCTTTCCCCACTGCCTCCAGTGTTCTGCGCCGGCCCGACGTCACCTCCTTCCCATCGTACCCTGCATCAGGAAATAGATGGGAGGAGCGGAGAGGATCTACAGAGGGGAGAGCGCGGCTGCGAGAGTATGGGCGGGCACTTGCGATGCAATCACAGCGCCGCTCATACTTTCATGGCTGCGACCACGTCACTAGGTGTCCTGGCGTGCACGGGACCTCGGGCGCAGTGGGCGGCGTCCTGAGGGATGATTTGGAGCGTGGGGGGACGGCGTAAGATACAGCAATGGACGCCAGACGGTCCGCCCCCATGGAGAATTTACAAGATTTTCAAACCAAAAGGTACAGTTTTATAAAGTATTTATTTTGGTTTAAAAAGGGGCACAAAAAGTATAGAAACCTTACTAGAATGCAGCCCAGGAGCTGCAGAGGGGGAAACATTTAGGTTGAAAGCCAAATTTCTGATGACAGGTTCCCTTTAAGTATAGACTGGCAATTTTCCTAACCTACAATATCACAGCATACCATAACAATCAGTAATACCACATCGTTATTGTTATCATCAGAATAATAAAACAATACTGGATAATAAATGTGATTTAACATCCTCCATGTGATATAACAACTTTATGTAATAAACAGAAAAAATCCAGCTTTCTTGTGGTATTCGGTAACATAGTAGAAAACTTTTTTTATTCAAAATTCATTAAAAATCCAGCAGCAAGGACAGGAGAATGTACCAGGATGCCTTTCGAGCACGCAGTGTGCTCTTAATCATAGCAACAAGCTATGATTAAGAGCACACTGCGTGTTTGAAACGCATCATTGTACAGTCTCCTGTCCTTGATGCTGGATTTTCAATGAATTTTGAATAAAGAAGTTCTTTCTACTATTTTACCGGATACCACAAGAATGCTGGATTTTCTTTCCTTGTTTGCAATCAACGATGCTGTGTCAAGTCCATGCAGCTGCTTCCTAGCAGACCTAGCTACTTCTCTTGCATTGTCTTCAACCTTATGTTATAAGTGTAATCAGTAGTAATGGGCGAACAAGCTCAGCACTGCATCGAGCATTAGCGTGCTCAATGTCCTCGATATGATCAAGCATTTTGCTGCACGGATGTCATGCTCGAGTCCCCGCCCCGCATGTTTCCTGGCTTTTTATCAGCCAGTAAACATGCAGGGATTGCCTGCCAATCATGGTATCATTACTCTGATTGATTTGCAGCATAGTATCATCAAGTCTATATGAGACACAGAGACGCCATGTTTGCTGCACTGTACACAGAAATAATGTAGGGCTTAACGAGGGATTCTGCTGCAGTAGGGATAGTGTGTTATAGCAGAGGCATATCTAGGGGGGACTGGAGGGGCATGTGTCCCAGGCCCAGTGTCGGGGGGGGGGGGGGGGCGCTGTTGGGCCTGGCTGATGCATCAACATCCCGCCGAGCTGTATGTCATCCCCCCCACCCCAGTGCTGTATACCCCCAGAACTGTCTGTTCCCCCCACCCCAGTGCTGTATACCGCCAGTACTGTCTGTTCCCTCCACCCCAGTGCTATATACCCCCAGTACTGTCTGTCCTCCTCCACCCCAGTGCTGTATACCAACAGTACCGTCTGTCCACCCCCAACCCAGTGCTGTTTCCCCCCAGAACTGTCTGTCCCCTCCACCCCAGTGCTGTATACCCACAGAACTCTATCCCTCGCACCCCAGTGCTGTATACCCCCAGAACTCTCTATCCCCCCCACCCCAGTGCTGTATACCACCAGAACTGTTTGTCCCCCCCACCTCAGTGCTGTATACCCCCATAACTGTCTGTCTATCCCCCCACCTCAGCGCTGTATACCCCTGGAATGGTCTATCCCCCCCACCCCAGTGCTGTATACCCCCAGAATTGTCACCACACCAGTGCTGTATACCCCCAAAACTGTCTGTCCACCCACCCCAGTGCTGTATACCCCCAGAACTGTCTGTCCCCTCAACCAAGTGCGGTATACCTCCAGAACTGTCTATACCCTCACCCCAGTTGCTGGATATCCCCAGAACTGTCTGTCCCCCCCACCCCAGTGCTGTATACCCACAGAACTCTCTATCCCCCCCACCCCAGTGCTGTATATTTCCAGAACCATCTATCACCACTTCAGTGCTGTATACCCCCAAAACTGTCTGTCCACCCACCCCAGTGCTGAATACCCCCAGAACAGTCTATCCTTGTATACCCCAAAGCTGTCTGTCCCCCCACCCCAGTGCTGTATACCCCCAGAACTGTATCCACCCACCCCAGTGCTGTATACCCCCAGAACTGTCTGTGTCCCCTACCCCAGTGCTATGTACCCCCAGAAGGATCTGTCCCCTGACTTCAGTGTTGTATTCCCCCCCAGAAGTGTTTGTCTCCCCATTCCAGTGCGCTATACCCCCCCTGAGCTGTATGTCCTCCCCACCCCAGTGCTGTATACCCCCCAGAACTGTCTGTCCTCTAATCCCAGTGCTGTATACCCCCCAAAAATAGCAACAAGCCTGGCACTTTACCCGGCTCTTCCCAATTGCCCTGGTGCAGTGGCAATCGGGGTAATGAGGGGGTAATGGCAACCCCCAACTGCCACTAAGTCCTGAATTAGTAAGGGCAGGCATCTATGAGATACTCCTATCACTAATCTGTAAGTGAAAGTAAATAAACACAAACAGAAAAAATCCATTATTATGACTTAAATACAAAAAACACCCTCTTTCACCACTATATTAATCCCAAAACACCCCTGCAGGTCCAACGTAATCCACATGAGGTCCCACGATGATTGAGCTCTGCTACTTGTAAGTTACAGCGAGCAGCCATAGAGCATGACTGCCCGCTGTAACTGCAGACAGAGAATGACTGAGCCGCCTTTTCAGGCAACGTCACTCCGGTTATTTGCAGTCACAGCTGGATGTTACCACGGTCCTCCACCTGTGACAGCAGGTAACCAAACCTCAGTAAAGTCAGTGACCACACCTCACCTGTGTAAAAAAAATGCTTTTTTGCCAAGAGATGTAGATTTGGTGCTGAAAATTTTACACCATATTCCTGCACCCAACCTACACCTGCTGGCAAAAAAAAGCATTTTTTTTTTTAACACATTTTATGACGCGGTTTTTATTGTGGTTTTAATTTGCATTTTTGGGTCAAGAGATGCAAATTTAGTGATGACATTTTACACCATATTCCTGCACCCAATCTACACCTCCTGGCAAAAAAAAAGCAAGTTTTTGATGCATTTTTTTTGCCGCGTTTTTGCCACTTTTGTTTTGCATTTTTGGGCCAAGAGATGCATATTTAGTGATTACATTTTTATACCATATTCCTGCACCAAATCTGCATCTCTTGCAAAAAAACCACAGTTTTTTTGTGCCAGGAGATGCAGGTGAGTTCACTGAGTTTAATGAGGTCATCTGAGGTTCTATGAGATCCGGTTACCTGTGGTCACATGGGGAGGACTCCATCTGTGACCGCAACTAACCTGAGTGATGTCACTACTGATCGCTGCAGCTCATTCATTCTCTGGCGCTCACAGTGGGCAGTTATGTTCCATGAACGTGCGCTGTGAGGTTTAGATGTAGCATTGCTGAATTGTCGTGGGATCTCGTGTGGATTACATTGGCCCTACAGGGGTGTTTTGGGGTTATTAAAGTGGTGAAAGAGGGTGTTTTTTGTCTTTTATTCCAAATATAGGATTGTTTCGGAGTTTGTGTTTCTTTACTTTCACTTACAGATTAGTGATGGCCGTGTCTCATAGATGCTGCCATTACTAATCCAGGACTTAGTGACAGCTGTGGGCTGCCATTAACTCCTTCTTACCCTGATTGCCACAGCACCATGGCAATCGGGAAGAGCGAGATAAAGCACCTGGCTTTTCGCATCTAATGGAAGCGACAATTCCAAGGCAGCTGCAGTTTGCTATTTTTAGGTTCGGGGCAGTCCAATGAGCATGGACCTCTCCAGTCCGAGAATACCAGCCCCCAGCTGTCGGGCTTTATATTGGCTGGGCATCAAAATTGGGGAGACCGCAGGTCGTTATTTTAAAATTATTTATTCAAATAATAATGATTTAAAAAATGCTTTATTCGGTTCCTCTTAGGCCGGAGTGACACTTGCGAATGATTCGTGTGTGACTCGCACGAGTCTCACCTTGCATCACCTGGCACAGCCACACATTCTCCTGACGGGAGCAGGTCGGCTGCATGTATTTCTATGCAGCTGAGATGCTCGTGTCCGGAGAGCATCATGCCATCTTGGGTGATGCGATGCGAGACTCGAGCAGGTCCCTCGTAAGTGTGACTCCAGCCTTATTTTGATACACAGCCAAGATAAAGCCCGACAGCTGGGGGCTACAGCTTGTAGCCTTGGGCTTTATCTGTGCTGGTATCATAATACGGGAAGACTCTATGCCAATTGTTTTATTTATTCATTGCTTTTTATACCACGATACTGACCCGCAGACATTTGCACTGCTTTTCCCGCCCATCGGCCATCCTGGCGACTGTGAAAAATGCTGAATGCGGTTCCTCATAATTTTGATACACACACAAGATAAGCACATGGCTGGGTGCTGCAGCCTGTAGCCATGGTCTTTTTCTGTACTGGGTATCATAATATGGGGGTACCCTACGCTAGATTTTTTATTTATTTTTGTACCATGATAGATTGGAAGCAGTCAGCTGACACTCAGGGTGGTGGTGCATCTGAAAGCAACAAATTACATGTGGCGGTGGGTGGGGAAAGAAGTAAATATTCAATGAGCATTAATTATCAGCTCCAGAAGGGAATGCGTGACCTTGAAGCAGTTAACCACCATGACGGATTCTCAGTAAGTACAGCATGTGCTCCTACCCCCTATCCCTTCTACCAACATTTTTAGTCTCCGGATTCTGATCCTCATAGACTTATATGGGGACTAGATTCGGGACCAGACCCGGATTTAAAAAAAAAAAAAAAAAAAGATCAGGGACCTGCCGGTCCCGGTTTCTGCGCGTCCGTTCATCTCTGTTCAAGACGCAAAAAATAAGCCATCACTGAGCCCCAAATACAGAAAAATTAGAATTCTACACATTTTTTGGGCAAACTTCGGATTTTTTTTAACTTCTTAGAGAAAAGTAAAAGTATACATATTTGTTATCTACAAACTTGTACTGATGTGAGGCATCATATGGAAACATCAGTTTTACCATATGGTGAACATGGGGAATAAACGTCCCCAAAAACAATCGTGCAATTGCTCTTTCTTTGCAATTTCACTGCATTTCGATTTTTTGTACCATTTTCCAATACGCTATATGGTAAAACTAAAGGGTACTTTACACGCTGCGATATCAGTACCGATATCACTAGCGAGCGTACCCGCCCCCGTTGGTTGTGAGTCACGGGCAAATCTTTGCCCGTAGCGCACCACATCGATTACACCTGTCACATGGACTTACCTTCCATGCGACGTTGCTGTTGCCGGCGAATCGCCTCCGTTCTATGGGGGCGGTTCGTGCGGCGTCACAGCGACGTCAGCCATCCAATAGCAGAGGAGGGGCGGAGATGAGCGGCTGGAACATGCCGCCCACCTCCTTCCTTCCTCATTGCCGGTGGACGGAGGTAAGGAGATGTTCGTCGTGGTGTCACACATAGCGATGTGTGCTGCCGCAGGAACGATTAACAACATCGCTACAGCACAAACACTGATTTTTGGTAAATGAACGACCTCTCCAAAACCAACGATTTTTACCTCTTTTGCGATCGTTGAAGGTCGCTCCAGCCTGTCACACGCTGCGATGTCGCTAACGACGCCGGATGTGCGTCACAAACACCGTGACCCCGACGATATATCGTTAGCGATGTCGCAGCGTGTAAATGGCCCGTAAGGCCTTGTGCGCATGCTGTGTTTCTTGTTGCGTTTTTGTGTATTTTTTGGGTGTAGTTTTGGTACGAAAACTGCATGCATTTCCTTCCCCAGCAAAGGTTATGAAATTTCATTTTTGCTGTTTGCATGTTGTAGTTTTTTTGGGCTGCATCTTTGAGGTGTCCAGAAAGATACGGCATGTCAATTGTTTTTGCCTGTTGTCCCTGCCTTTTTGGAGGACTACACATCAATCCACCACTGACTCAGGGTCGGCGAGGGATTGATCCCTGGTATCTGGCCAGATGCTGGTCCCCATATAAAGTCTATGGGAATCAGAATCAGTCATAAGGGGGTAGGAGAAAGTGCTTCATACTTACCAATTCACCAGGACGGCTGTTGACTTGCCCAACCCAGGGCTCTTTGACACTCCCAGTGCCGGGCCGGACTAGTCCGGGGGTAGTCAGTGGTGGCAGGGCCCGGCTCCGTGACCCTGGCAGGGTCAACTAATATGACGGCTGTGGGGATGGTGATTAATAATAAAGTTTATGGAAGATTCGTGATGGCACCTGTGGATTGCGGCTATGGAGCTGCCGCTGCTGGATAGGGCCTCCAGGGCTGATGTAATGGCAGCTGGGATGGTTCTGCTCCCCACAGGTGGAGCGGTACCCCGGGGCAACCGTTGGTGCTTGTAAGAGTCTATGGAATGGTGGTGCGGTGTAGAACAAAAGGGAGTCCAGGTGTCGACAAGCCAGTTGCCCAATGGTATGCTGGGATCCACTGTCAGGGACCTCCGCCGATCCCAGGTAATTCTTAGGGTTAATACTGGTGCACCACTTTGATGTCTCTTTCCTCGACTGACTTCACAGCCTTGACTTTGATAGATGAACTTGTCTTGGCCTCTACTATAGAATCTGGTCAAGGGGGCTTGCCTGACTGGAATCTTGCCCTCTTCCCAGGGATCTACGGCAGGATGTGGCCCTGGGCGCTTGCAGCCACCCGGGGCCTCGGTGTCACTTTATGAGGAAATGTCTTTTTTCCCTCTGTCTGGGGACCGTCCCCGAATGCAGCCAGATCCCTCCACCCGATCTTCCTGTGGAGCAAGCCACGAGCAAATATGCCCTTCCGTGGCCCTGGGATCCTTTCTTCTCTGTCTGTGGTGTGACCTGGGCCTAGCTGGGCCCCAGGATCTCCACGAGGAAACTTCTCTGTCACTTTCTCTTCACTTTGCTGAGGTAACTACCTCCCTCTCCTTCTCCCTCTCACGTCACTAGACTACTATGTACTAGAACTTCCTGTTTCTACTCTTACTTTCAGTTGGCTCCTCCCACTTTCCTTGTTGCTAGGCCCCCACCCCATGGGAGGAGAGATGGGTCTTACGGCCCCCCTGACTACAGCACGGGGGTAGCTGCCACTATCTCTGGTCCCTGTATGTGCCTAGCAATGAGTGTTTGTGCAGATTTGCCTGTGAACCGATATGTACCCTTGTCCTTACCTAGGATGGGACATCACACCTCTGGCTTAGGTGCAATGTCTCTGTGGCGACAGAAGCCTCAGGGGCGCCACACTGTCACACTGCTCCCAAGGCCTCTCATTATTATTCCCTGGCTGCTCATTGGGCTCATACATTTCCCGGCTTCCCCAGCGTCTGTGATGTGTTGCAGTCAGATTAGCCCCGATGCTGAGTGACAGCGTGTCTGAGGCTTCCAATTACAGACGCCGATGGGTGGGTTTATGAGGTTCAGGCAGCGACTGAGCTGTGATCAGCATTGATGTCACTCAGGTTAGTCGCGGCAACAGCTAGAGTCTTCCCCCTGTGAACACAAATCACCTAAGTGATGTCACCGCTGATCACGTGGCTCACTTCATTTGCTGCCTGGAGCTCACAGCGGGCAGTCATGTTCTATGGCACTTGCTGTGAGCTTCAGATGTTGCAGTGCGGAAGCGTCGTGGGACCTAGTATGGATTACGTCGGACCTGCAAGGGTGTTTTTGGGGTTAATAAAGTGATGAAAGGGTGTTTTTTTGTCTTATTTCAAATAAAGGATTTTTTGGGTGTTTGTGTTTATTTACTTTCACTTTCAGATTAATCATGGGGGTCTCATAGACGCCTCATATTACTAATCTAGGGCTTAGTGGTAGCTGTGGGCTGCCATTAACTCCTTATTACCCAGATTGCCACCACACCAGGGCAATGGGAAGAGCCGGGTCCAGATCCAGAATTGGTGCATCTAATGGATGCGCTACTTCTGGGGTGGCTGCGGGCTGCTATTGTTAGGCTGGAAAGGGCCAAATAACAATGGCATTTCCCATCCTAATAATATCTGCTCTACCTTGGCTGGTTTTAGAAAACTTATGGGGACTCCATATTAAATAAATCAAACAATTTTTTTTAAAAAAAAGGGTGTGATCCCCTCTATTTTTCATAACCAGCCAAGTTACAACTGCTGCTGTTCCTGTGCTGGATATGAAAAAGGGGGGACCCCATGTCATAAATTTTACCAAAAAATAATTTAAAAAACAGCTAGCCAAGCTAGCTATTGCTCTATTTGTTAACCTATTCTATTATTTATTTATATTTATTCTGTTCTTTATTATCTATTCTATATGTTCTTTCTATCCATTGCACATGTTATATAAGTATATAAGTATAAGTCTATGGGGACCAGAATCCGGTAACTTAAAACGGTGGTAGAAGGGATGGGAGGGTAGGAGAGCGCGCGCTGTACTTACCGAGAATCCGCTCTATTTGTCAACCTATTCTATTATTTATTTCTATTTATTCTGTTCTTTATTATCTATTCTATATGTTCTTTCTTTCTATCCATTGTACATGTTCTTTCTAGGTATCTATTATTTCTATCAATAGATTTGACTTAAAAAAACGCATTGGGCAAAAACGCAGTAAAAACGCAGTAAAAAGGCGACAAAATACATGCGTTTTTTGGTTGCGTTTTTGCCATGAATGCGGATTTTAGGCCAAGATCACGCACGTATCAAGAATGCAGAGTGCGCACATGGCCTAATGATTTTTTTCAAAAGTACAATTAATTGGTCCTGCAAAAAAAAACAAGCCCACATATGTAGTGATAGGTGGACAAACACCCCGGACTGACGAGTCCAACTGGATTTTTCTGGTTCAGTCTTGGATACTGGTCCCCATAAGTCTATGGAGACCAGAATCCGGTAACTAAAAACAGTGGTAGAAGGGATGGGAGGGTAGGAGAGCGCGCGCTGTACTTACCGAGAATCTGTCATGGCGGCAAACTGCTTCCAGGTCATGCATTCCCTTCCGGAGCTGAGAATTACCTCTCATTTAATATTTACGGTTTTCCACACCCAGCGGCATCTGTGATAGGGTAGTGGCGCTTCTGACTGCAACCAGAGTGTCAGCATGTCAGTTGACTGCTTTCAATCTCAGGTGCTGTCTGTCCATCTATTGGTATCCTCAAGCTGGGGATATCCATGCTTATTAGGTCACCCACAGCCTAAAAATATCAGCCTGCAGCCATCCGGATCACACATTAGATGTGACAATGCCGGCGCTTTACCCAGCTCTTCCCGATTGCTCTGGTGCTTCGGCAATCAGGGTAATAAGTGGTTAATAACAATCCACAGCTGCCACTAAGTACTGTATTAGTAATGAGGAGCGTCTATGAGACACTACCTTTACTAATTTGTAAGTGAAAGTAAATAAACAGTGAAAAAATGCTTTATTTGAAATAAAGAACAAAAACATCCTTTTTCACTCTTGTATTAACCCCAAAACACCCCTGGAGGTCCAACGTAATCCACACGACGTCCCACGAACATTCTAGCTCTGCTACATCTGAACTGACAGCGTGATCATGGACTGCCCACTGTGAGCTTCAGATAGCGAATGAATGACATCATTCAGGTTATTTGTGGTCACAGCTGGAGGTTCTCACAATCTTCCACTTGTGACCGCAGGTAACCTGACCTCAGAGGACCTCAGGTGACCTCAATAAACTCAGGTTCACAGACCCGCATCTCCTGTCAGAAAACTATGTTTTTTTCCCAAGAGAAACAGATTTGGTGGTGAAATTTTGACACCATATTCCTGCACATAATCTACACCTCCTGTGAAAAAAACGCATCACTACCGCATGCGATTTTGATGTGTTTTTATGCCACGAGGTGTCGATTGGGCTCATGAATATGGTGTAAAAAATTCATCACCAACTTTGTATCTCTTGACCCAAAAGTCTAAAAATAAAATTTTTTTGGTCAGGAGGTGCAAATTTGGTGCTGAAATCTGGTGCAGACATTCAGATTTGCACCCCCTGGCAGGAAGCGTAACCTAAGTGGCGTCAAAACTTTTTTTTTTTTTTTTTGCACTTTTGGGCCAAGAGATGCAGATTTTCATCTGTCCCCAAAAAAACACATCAAAAGCACATATGGTGTATGATGCAGTACTGATGCACTTTTTTTTGCCAAGAAGTGTAGATTGGGTGCAAGAATATGGTGTAAAAATTTCAGCTCCAAATCTACATATTGTGGCAAAAAACCCCGCAGTTTTCTGCCAGGAGATGCAGGTCTCACCTGAAGTGAGATCACTGACTTTGCTGAGTTCACCTGAGGTCAGGTTACCTGCGGTCACATGTGGAGGACTGTGGGAAATTCAAGCTGTGACCGCAAAAAACCAGAGTGACGTCACCGCTCATCGCTGTGGCTGGAATCGTTGTGGGTCCTTGCATGGATTACATTTGACCTGCAGAGGTGTTTTGGAGGTTAATAAAAGTGGTGAAACAGGGTGTTTTTTTATATTTTATTTCAAATAAAGGATTTTTTTGATGGTTGTGTTTATTTACTTTCATTTACAGATTAGTAATGGGGGTCTCAGCCACCCCCCTTATTAGTGCTAGGGCTTAGTGGCAGCTGTGATTAACCCCTTTTTACCCCAATTTCTGCAACACCAGGGCAATCGGGAAGAGCCCGGTAAAATTCCGGGACTGCTACATCTAATGGATGCAATAATCCTGAGCGGCTGCTGGTTGCTATTTTAAGGCTGGGGGGGCAATAAGCCATTTAACACTGACAGGATATCACAAGAGTATCACAACACCATTAACCAAAGAAAAAGCCTTATTAATAAAGTTATAGATTTTAATGACTACAAAGTCGCACACCAAAAACCAGTGTATATGTTAACTATGATATTGCACACACATTGGGAGGCGTTCAGGGCAAATTCCTTAATATATCCCTTCCTAACCGCGGAGATTGGCACCCTAATATAGCGATGTGTCACCCCCTCTCGACGACGACTAGCCCTTCAAAACCTTATGCTGAGACGCTCTTCGGTACTATACACTACATTACTTGCTTACCTAACACATATCTTTGTCCCCACTGAGGGATGCCCCTGATGAGCCCAAGTGATTGTCCTAGGGGAGAAATGTGTTGGACGCTGTGCTAGTATATATGCGCTAAGTACTAGCCATCATGCTTCTGCTTACTTTTTCTGTGGCTTAAAAATGACCTGTATGGATAATTTACTGCACACATGTGGTCTGTTTATGTGAAACTATGTTTAACCCTGTCTATATATCTGGGATACTGTGAATCTTGACAACTGTAAACTTTCAAATACCTAGTGGTTCTTCCAGGATTACTAATTAGATTTTGCTGTACTTGATTGGATGCAGCAGAAGATCTATAAGTGGCCCTCTATGTATTTACAGCAGTGCCACTATGACTGAGGTGTCCCAGGGTGGCCCACTTAAATCTATTTTTACTTTGTTATCTCTTCCATCTCTGTGGGGAAAAATATATATGTGTGCATATATATTATATATAACTGCAACCAATATATATATAACTGCAACCAATCACAGACGCTGGTGGGTGTGGAAAGCAGTGAATAGGCAACGAAGGTAATGTGCTGTCCAAGAAATGAAAGAGTGGGATCAGTTACAGCCACGCAGGAGCCTCGGTAAGTATGAAGCACTTGTTTCATTCTTATTCCTTAATTTTTTTGTTTTTATTTCCTGAGTTGCCAGATGCAGATCAACTCCCTCAATCCCAGGCCCGACACTTGGGCTAGTTTGAAACTGTGTGGCTCTGGACTTTTACAGTCCGGGTCCACCTATCACTACTCATATGGCAAAATTGACAGAAAAATAAAAAGGTTACGGCTCTTGGAAGAAGGGGAGGAAAAAAAGAAAATGAAAACTGGAAACTCGCCCGGGGTTAAAAAGATGTTATCGGTGTGGAAAAAATATAAAAATTCTATAAAAGTAAATAAATTGGAAATAATTATTCTAGAATGTGAGACTTCAGGGTAAACATTTGATGCGTGTTTGCACTTCTTCAGTTAGCTTCGTCCAGATATAATAATTTCTAAATATATATATATACAGTATATATATACAGTGCTGGCCAAAAGTATTGGCACCCCTGCAATTCTGTCAGATAATACTCAGTTTCTTCTTGAAAATGATTGCAATCACAAATTCTTTGGTATTATCTTCATTTATTTTGCTTGCAATGAAAAAACACAAAAAGAGAATGAAACAAAAATCAAATCATTGATCATTTCACACAAAACTCCAAAAATAGGCCAGACAAAAGTATTGGCACCCTTCGCCTAATACTTGGTTGCACAACCTTTAGCCAAAATAACTGCGAACAACCGCTTCTGGTAACCATCAATGAGTTTCTTACAATGCTCTGCTGGAATTTTAGACCATTCTTCTTTGGCAAACTGCTCCAGGTCCCTGAGATTTGAAGGGTCCCTTCTCCAAACTGCCATTTTGAGATCTCTCCACAGGTGTTCTATGGGATTCAGGTCTGGACTCATTGTTGGCCACTTTAGTAGTCTCCAGTGATTTCTATCAAACCATTTTCTAGTGCTTTTTGAAGTGTGTTTTGGGTCATTGTCCTTCTGGAAGACCCATGACCTCTGAGGAAGACCCAGCTTTTTCACACTGGGCCCTACATTATGCTTCATAATTCCATGCACATGGTCAAGCAGTCCAGTGCCAGATGCAGCAAAGCAACCCCAAAACATCAGGGAACCTCCGCCATGTTTGACTGTAGGGACCGTGTTCTTTTCTTTGAATGCCTCTTTTTTTTTTCATGTTGATGGCTTTTCCCAAAAAGCTCTACTTTTGTCTCATCTGACCAGAGAACATTCTTCCAAAACATTTTAGGCTTTCTCGGGTAAGTTTTGGCAAACTCCAGGCTGGCTATTTTATGTCTCGGGGTAAGAAGTGGGGTCTTCCTGGGTATCCTACCATACAGTCCCTTTTCATTCAGATGCCGACGGATAGTACGAGTTGACACTGTTGTACCCTCGGACTGCAGGGCAGCTTGAACTTGTTTGGATGTTAGTCGAGGTTCTTTATCCACCTTCCGCACAATCTTGCGTTGAAATCTCCCGTCAATTTTTCTTTTCTTTCCACATCTAGGGAGGTTAGCCACAGTGCCATGGGCTTTAAACTTCTTGATGACACTGCTTACCGTAGACACAGGAACTGTCAGGTCTTTGGAGATGGACTTGTAGCCTTGAGATTGCTCATGCTTCCTCACAATTTGGATTCTCAAGTCCTTAGTCAGTTCTTTAGTCTTCTTTCTTTTCTCCATACTCAATGTGGTACACACAAGGACACAGGACAGAGGTTGAGTCAACTTTAATCCATGTCAACTGGCTGCAAGTGTGATTTAGTTATATATATATACACACACACACACATACACCGTATTTTTCGGACCATGAGACGCACTTTTTTTCCCCCAAATGTTGGGGGAAAGTGGGAGGTGCGTCTTATGGTCTGAATATAGAGCTGCAGGGAATGAGTGTGCTGCGGTGGAGCAGGTCATCGGGGGCACGAGCAGGCTGTAGCAGCCTGCCGTGACCACGTGGGCCCGCTCGCTCATTTAATATGCACGCCCATCCTTCTGCCCATCATCTGTCAGCGCTGAAGCCGGCACTGACAGGTGGGCGGGGTGATGGGCGAGGGATAAACAGCCGGCCCACATGATCACTCCTGGCAACTGCAGCCTGGAGTGATCATGTGCAGCTGTATTCACTGCCCCCCGATCATCATCAGTGCGGGGTGCAGTGAATCAGTACACAGGGTGCAGTGAATCAGTACACATTACTCACCGTTCCCCTGCAGCACCGCGATCTCCTCCTGTCTGTGCCGGTCCGCTGACTTGCGTGGAGACTAGCGGCGCGCACAGCGATGACGTCATCGCTGTGCGCACGTGTCCACACGCAGCAGTCGGCACAGACCGGAGGATATCGCGATGCTGCAGCCTGCAGGGGAACGGGGACGGCTGCCGCTGACATAGACGGTAAGAGGAGCGGTGCTGCAGGGAGTGAGGTGAGGGGAGTATGAACATTTATTTTTTTTTTTATGTGCCACAGGATGCGGCCATACACCAGGATGATGGGGGTATATGAGCAGGATAGGGGTATATTATGAGCAGCATGGGGAGTATATGAGCAGGCTGGGGAGTATATGAGCAGGCTGGGGAGTATATGAGCAGGCTGGGGAGTATATGAGCAGCATGGGGAGTATATGAGCAAGCTGGGGAGTATATGAGCAAGCTGGGGAGTATATGAGCAAGCTGGGGAGTATATGAGCAGGCTGGGGAGTATATGAGCAGGCTGGGGAGTATATGAGCAGGCTGGGGAGTATATGAGCAGCATGGGGAGCATATGAGCAGCATGGGGAGTATTTGAGCAGGCTGGGGAGTATATGAGCAGCATGGGGAGTATATGAGCAGCATGGGGAGTATATGAGCAGCATGGGGAGTATATGAGCAGGCTGGGGAGTATATGAACAGGCTGGGGAGTATATGAGCAGGCTGGGGAGTATATGAGCAGGCTGGGGAGTATATGAGCAGGCTGTGGTGTATATGAGCAGGCTGGGGTGTATATGAGCAGGCTGGGGAGTATATGAGCAGGCTGGGGAGTATATGAGCAGCATGGGAAGTATATGAGCAGGCTGGGGAGTATATGAGCAGGCTGGGGAGTATATGACCAGGCTGGGGAGTATATGAGCAGCATGCGGAGTATATGAGCAGGCTGGGGGGTATATGAGCAGGCTGGGGAGTATATGAGCAGCATGGGGAGTATATGAGCAGCATGGGGAGTATATGAGCAGCATGGGGAGTATATGAGCAGCATGGGGAGTATATGAGCAGCATGGGGAGTATATGAGCAGCATGAGGAGTATATGAGCAGGCTGGGGAGTATATGAGCAGGCTGGGGAGTATATGAGCAGGCTGGGGAGTATATGAGCAAGCTGGGGAGTATATGAGCAGGCTGTGGAGTATATGAGTAGCATGGAAAGTATATGAGCAGGCTGGGGAGTATATGAGCAGGCTGGGGAGTATATGAGCAGGCTGGGGAGTATATGAGCAGGCTGGGGAGTATATGAGCAGGCTGGAGAGTATATGAGCAGGCTGGGGAGTATATGAGCAGGCTGGGGAGTATATGAGCAGGCTGGGGAATATATGAGCAGGCTGGGGAGTATATGAGCAGGCTGGGGAGTATATGAGCAGGCTGGGGAGTATATGAGCAGGCTGGGGAGTATGTGAGCAGGACATTACCCCATAACAGTGTCAGCAGCAGATCCTCGCCCCATAAGTGTGTCATGACCACATTTTTTGCTTAAAATTTTAATTTTCCTATTTACCTCCTCTAAGACCAGGTTGCGTCTTATGGTCAGGTGCCTCTTATAGTCCGAAAAATACGGTATATATATATATATATATATATATATATATTTTGTGAGACAGGGAATATAGCTCAGCTGGAATCTTTGCTTTGGTCCAAGCAAGTGGCTATGGATTCACAGATGACAGCGGCAGACTGGCATTTTCCACACAGATACGGCCACTGCCGTGTTTATTGTATAAACTTATCTCTCAGTGTTACACATGCAAAAAACAGGAAAATAAATGTCTAAGGCCGTCTGGCCACTAACTAACAACAGAATGCTAACTACAAAATAAACCTATGTAACAAACAAAACAGTATTCTCTTACTGTGTGGGTTCCTCAGCACATCCAGTGGAGGTATGGAGTCTCAGCCCCAGCAGCCATGAGCCTGTACCTCTCCTCAGCAGCCTCTCTGTTCTGAATGCCTCCTGATTATTTCAGCTGATCCAGTGAGGAATCAAAACCCTGGATTGAATGTGGAGAAGGAAGCAACCAGTCCCACTGCCATTCCTACTGATTGCTCCAGGAAAAACCGAGCCCAAAATTACAATGAAATAAACAGGCTTCAGTGACTAACTTATTGCTGAGCCAGACATAACTTTCCCAACTTTTCCCAACCGCTCCACAATCAATACATAGAGACGTATGAAATGAACCGAGGGGAAACATACCTGTTCTCTAGTACTTCTCCCCTCGGCATCTCACTATATATATATATATATATATATATATATATATATATATATATATACACATATACATATACACACACACACAGACATATATATATATATATATTATATATATATATATATATATATATATATATATATATATATATATATATATATATATATATATATATATATATGTACATATACATATACATACACACACAGTATAGGAATAATATATTTTGGATAGATTAGGTTTCACTATTTCTTTTAAAATTCCTACCGTTGAAACGGATATCTAATATAGTATTAACTTATTAGTAGCTCAGAGGTGAAATGTCACATGCTTCAGCAGTTAATCATGCTTTAATAATCAAAATGCAAAAGGAAAATTCTGCAAACGGCAAATATTTGTAAGCACCTCACACAAAAACTTAAATTTTGACATGTTATTTTAATAGTTTAAATTTCAACATCAAATTTATATAAAAACAAAACAATTGAAATGGAACTAGACCCATTGTTATGGATTTTCCACCACAGGACTAAAGAAAAGGAAGGAGGGGGAGATACACAGGGGACCACGATTCCAAGACTCTTTCATAATATTGCTATGATAAGGAAAAAGGCCCTACTACGCAGATGGCTCGAGGAATCTGTTCCATCAGAGGAAGAGGTGGTCAATCAGATTAAAAAGCTGCTCAATATTGAACAGTTGGAAGCCGAAAGAAATAAGGACAAACTAACGGGAAACTTTTTTAAAAAATGGAAGAGATTTATAGTACAACAGTATGGAGTTGCAGAAATACGGAAAGTGGTATCTCCTTTCACTAATACAGAATGGTACCTACTGGGAGACTTGCAAGGCACATTGGGAAAGCTGAAAATACACACACAGTAGAGACACGACAGTAGGGCGAGACGAAGGTTTCAGAGAAATAGGGCTTCAAACGGGAATCAGAATATAGAGGAGCTGTGTGTTCCTTCGCGACTTATATCTGGTGTTCTGTGTATTAAAAATGTTGGGGGGGATAAAGTGGGAATAAAAGAGGGTGGGTTAAGACAAGGGTGGGTAAATTGGTAAGGTGAATTTATTTTTGTTCAAATGTTAGATATATTGTAATGATTCTGAAAACTGCAAAAAAATTTGTGTTTAAAAAAACAAACAAAAAAACCCAAAACAATTAAAACATCCTATTTTATTATCTCTTATTAACCTCTTCATGACACATGGATCGTGTGAAGTTAATCCCCGCTGCCCGCAGTCCACTGCGATCTGCGCATATGTCAGCTGATTTAAACAGCTGACCTGTGTGCCTGCCAGGCGCAGGGTGGAACGTGATTCATTAATCCCTTATATTACGCTGTCAAAATCTGACGGCAAGATGTAACAGCGCGCCACCATAAGCATAACTTACCCAGAGCCATCGGAAGCCACGTGCCATCATCACGTGACTTACGGTGGTTGCCATGGTAGCAGAGGGTCATGTATATACACATATAGCAAAAATGGTTCTGTTAACAATGTCAGCTTGAGACGCAAAAAATAAGCAATCACTGAGCCATAGATCCCAAAAAATGAGAACGCTACGAGATTCAGAAAAAGGCGCAGAAAGTGCGCCACTTTTTTTGGACAAACTTGTGAATTTTTTTTAATTCCTTAGATAAAAATAAATCTTTACATGTTTGGTGTCTACAAACTTGTACCGACCTGAGACATCACACCAACACATAATTTTTATCATATAGTGTACATGGTTAATAAGATATCCCAAAAACTATTGTTTATCACACTTTTTTTGCAGTTTATCCGCACTTGAATTTTTTTGCTGTTTTCCAGTACAGTATATGGTAAAACTTATGGCTTCATTTAAAAGTACAGCTTGTCTTGCAAAACACAAGCCCTTATATGGCAAGATTGGCGGAAAAATAAAGAAACAGTTATGGGGAGGGGGAGCAAAAAACAACAAAAAAAAACGGAAAATCGCCCGGGGTAAAGGGGTTAATGACTTTCACTTGTAGTTGTGCCTCTTCTATTTTTAGTGACCTTTCTTCATCATTTTCTCTATCTCCTCCATCATCTCTTCCTACCTCATTTCCTCTGTCTCCTCCATCATCTTTCCTTTCGTCATTTCTTATGTCCTCACTGACAAGGTCATCTTCAGCAGAGACTACACACACATCTCCCGCAATATTGTAGACTTTCCTCATTACAGACAAAATCACTGACATTACAATCAATATTACTAGAATCTCCTGACACTATAGTTTCTACACAATCTTTGCATTCCTCTGACACAAACTCATGAAACATCAACCAAATGTAAAATATTTTTAATTTCTCTTATTCTCTGTTAAAGACACCAGCTTAGAATCTGACTTTATATTCTCTATTTCCCATTCTGTATATAATCTAAGCCAAAAAACCTTCAAAGTTAAGGCCACGTCACACTAAGCAACATCGCTAGCAACATCGCTGCTAACGAACAACTTTTGTGACGTAGCAGCGATGTTGCTAGCGATGTTGCTGTGTGCGACATCCAGCAACAATCTGGCCCCTGCTGTGAGGTCGTTGGTTGTTGCTGAATGTCCTGGGCCATTTTTTAGTTGTTGCTCTCCCGCTGTGAAGCACACATCGCTGTGTGTGACAGCAACAGAGCAACAACTAAATGTGCAGGCAGCAGGAGTCGGCTTCTGCGGACGCTGGTAACCACGGTAAACATCGGGTAACCAAGAAGCCCTTACCTTGGTTACCCGATATTTACCTTCGTTACCAGCGTCCCCGCACTCACGCTGTCAGTGCCGGCTCCCTGCTCTCTGCACATGTAGCCGGAGTACACATCGGGTAATTAACCCGATGTGTACTGTGGCTAGGAGTGCAGGGAACAGGGAGCCGGCACTGGCAGTGTGAGAGCGGGGACGCTGGTAACGAAGGTAAATATCGGGTAACCAAGGTAAGGGCTTCTTGGTTACCCGAAGTTTACTGTGGTTACCAGCGTCCGCAGAAGCCGGCTCCTGCTGCCTGCACGCATAGCAGAGTACACATCGGGTAATTAACCCGATGTGTACTGTGGCTAGGTGTGCAGGGAGCCAGCGCTAAGCGGTGTGCGCTGGTAACCAAGGTAAATATCGGGTTTGTTACCCGATATTTACCTTAGTTGCCAAGCGAAGCATCGCTTCCACGCGGCGCTGCTGGCTGGGGGCTGGGACACTGGTTGCTGGTTAGCTCACCAGCAACTCGTGTAGCGATGCTCCAGCGATCCCTGCCAGGTCAGGTTGCTGGTGGGATCGCTGGAGCGTCGCAGTGTGACATCTCACCAGCGACCTCCTAGCAACTTACCAGCGATCCCTATCAGGTTGGATCGTTGTTGGGATCGCTGGTAAGTTGTTTAGTGTGACTGGGCCTTTAGACTTATCTGAAGATGTAAATTTTCACTCACTTTGTTTAGAAAGATAAGAAAAAAAATGTATTTCTTTACCTGGAGATAACTCAGCTTGTAGCTACTCTGTGACTTCCCTGGCTCCTATCCTCAGCACATCTGACACTTGTAGTATATCTCACGTCTCAGTACGTCTACCTTATATGGTAGTACTTTTCAATAATTCTGGCACATATAATCCTCTCATCAGAAGATTCTGGGCTTACCTGCAGTAAAAGCTTGACATATGTGGTTGAGTATTCACCCATTATACTCTCCCTTTATTCTTTGAGATCAGGTATCACAAGGGCTCTCCATATGTGTCACAATGTGACTGCAGCATAGTGAGAGACAGGGGGCTCCTATACTGTCCCTTATGCTAGGGGACCCTAGGCTATCCCTGACCTCCAGATTACCCCTAAACATGGAGATGCTGGAGCCCGTGGCTTACTATTCTACTGGCAAGATAAAATCTGTCATCCACACAGAGAAGGAAAGGGCAGGAGAGTGATGGAAACACAAATTAACACAGAAAGGGGAAAACCAAAGCTCAGACACACTGCAAACTTAAAAGGAATAAACAGTAAGAATCTAAAATGAAAAGCAACAGTAGTAAGGCAGCAACAAAAAGACAACAAAGGTTAACACCACAACCGCTCACAACAATAATGCACAACAACCACCAGTAAGTCTGGAGCACAACACATCACGAGGCCAGTATAGGTAAACTATAGCTGGCATTAATGGAATAGTTCAACCAGCATACATAGGTGGGGAGCAAATGTGATTGGCTACCCACAGCATGAGATAAGAGACTAAAGGGGGCTTTCCACGCAGCGACATCACTAGCGATGTCGCTCGTGAAAACACCCGCCCCCGTCGTTTGTGCATCACGGGCAAATCGCTGCCCGTGGCGCACAATATTGCTAACACCCGTCACACGTACTTACCTTTCCAGTGACGTCGCTGTGGGCGGCGAACAACCTCTTCGTTAAGGGGGAGGTTCGTGCGCCGTCACAGCACCGTCACACAGCGGCCGACCAATAGAAGTGGAGGGGCGAAGAGGAGCCGCATTAACAGCACGCCCACCTCGTTGCCGGGGGACGCAGGTAAACTGTTGTTCGTCACTCCCGGGGTGTCACACGTACCGATATGTGCTGCCTCTGGAACGACGAACAGCCTACACAACGTACACGTACACAACGACCAACGAAATTTTGAAAATGGACGTGTCAACGATCAATGATTAGGTGAGTATTTTTGATCGTTAACAGATGTTCGTAGCTGTTACACGCAACGTCGCTAACGACGCCAGATGTCCGACACGAAATCCGTCAACCCGACGACATATCGTTAGAGATATCGTTGCGTGTAACGGGGCCTTAACAAGCAGCCCAGCAAAGATTAACTTTTGTTAACCTGCCTAAGTCTGTGAGTCGACGCCCGCATCTTCCTGCGCTGATCACAGACATCAGAGAAGTTAGCAGGCAGAGTGCCAGAATATATAGTTTCCACAGATCTATGATGACAGCTGGCAATGCCTGCAAAAATCTCCTTGTGACAATATGTTAAATATACTTTCTGTGTATGTATGTATTTTTAAATTTCAGAACTTAAATCAAATTCTGATAGTTAAACTAACAAGATGTCCAAACGAAAAAAAAAGAAAACAATTTAAATTATATATATATATATATATATATATCTATATATATATATATAGATATATATATATATATACACACACACACACACACACACATACACTGTATATACACACGTTTTATTTAATGATATTTAAAAAGGATTGTTATAGCGAAATACAGAATAAATAGTTGCAGCAAAATAATCCATTTCTCTATTACATTTTTTCATGGTGCTGGCTATATCAGCTGTGCGGTAGCCACCTTGTCATATACAAAATATTTTCTAGTTAAAATTGCTTATTATCGTCCAAATATATGGTATGTTCTAAGGTAATATTCCTTCCTCATTTAATTATACAACGTTCTGTCATATGATTTTGTATGCAATTTGGCAATTAAATCTATAATTTCTCCTCATGTAAGTTATTTCTGATGGTTAACAAAATATGATTTTCCAGTAATTCATTTTTCACATTCTAGTTATGATAAGGACTTCTCAACTGTGTGACTTCTCTGATGTGTAACAAGATTTGATTTGTAGCCAAAACATTTCCCACATTCTGAGCATGAAAAAGGCTTCACCCCAGTGTGGGAATTTTGATGTTTAAGAAGATCGCCTTTTTTGTAAAAACTTTTCCCACATTCGGAACATGAAAAAGGCCTCTCTCCTGTGTGAATTCTCTTATGTGTAACAAGACTTGATTTGCAGCTAAAACATTTCCCACATTCTGAACATGAAAAAGGCTTCACCCCTGTGTGGGAATTTTGATGTTTAAGAAGATCACATTTTTGGTAAAAACATTTTCCACATTCTGAACATGAAAAAGGCTTCACCCCTGTGTGGCTTACCTGGTGAAAAACAAGATGCGATTTCTGGTAAAAATATTTCCCACATTCTAAACATGAAAATGGCTTCTCCCCTGTGTGGGTTCTGTAGTGTTTAGTAAGTTGTGATTTGTGGTTAAAACATTTCCCACATTCTGAACATGAAAAAGGTTTCTCCCCTGTGTGAGTTCTCTGATGTATAATAAGATATGATTTCTGGCAAAAATATTTCCCACATTCTGAACATGAAAATGGCTTCTCACCTGTGTGTGTTCTATAATGGACAGTAAGATTTGATTTCTTGTAAAAATATTTCCCACATTCTGAACATGAAAATGGCTTCTCACCTGTGTGGATTATCTGGTGAGAATCAAGATGTGATTTCCTTTTATAACATTTCCCACATTCTGAACATGAAAATGGCTTCTCCCCTGTGTGGGTTGTCTGATGTCTGATAAGATATGTTTTATCTCTAAAGCATTGCTCACATTCTGAACATGAATATGGCTTCTCCCCTGTGTGGGTTCTGTGGTGTATAACAAGATGTGATTTGTGGTTAAAACATTTCCCACAATCTGAACATGAAAATGGCTTCTCCCCTGTGTGGGTTCTCTGATGAATGACAAGATTTGATTTAACTCTAAAACATTTCTCACATTCTGAACATGAATACGGCTTCTCTCCTGTGTGAATTCTCTCATGCTTAACAAGACTTGATTTATGGTTAAAATATTTCCCACACTTGGAACAAGGAAATCTTTTCTCCTCTGTGTGAATATTTTGATGTTTAGCCAAAGATATTTCAAGAGGAAAACTATCTCCATATTCTGAGTCTGAAAATGGCTTCTTTACTTTAAGAGCATTTTGTATTTTAATGCCCATTTTCTGACTTTCGTTTTTCTTAGTATTCTGTAATGATTCAGAAGATAGGACCTGTTTCATAGGATCAAATGATAGATCTTTTCTGTGAAAGGATGATTGGATATCTGGAGTAATGGCATTCACTTCAATTGTATCCTGTGTGATATCAAGTTCATCTGATTTATAAATTGAAGAGTTCAGTTGTCCTGATTTCCTGGTACGGTCATCTGCTAAGAATAAAAGCGGTTATTATTTTTAATAAAATATCCTTGAAATGTATATTTTTGAACATTTCTACCATAAAAATGGCAAGTTATGTAGCAAAATCTATCACTAAGACAAGAGCGTGGTGTTCAACTGTTAGTTCATTTGCCTCCCAAATATTGGAATAAAAAGCCACCAAAAATATTGTGTAGGCGAATATGATACCAATAAAATGTTCTACCCATCCCACAAAAAGCCCCCACTCAGTTAAATCATCTGCAATAGAAAAAACAGAGGGTTTCCACATTATTAGTGGCTCAGAGGCTGTTGAAAATAAACAAGGCTTCCACAATCCAATCCAGCAAAATCTGATTTCCCAACATCAAATTTCCCACTTGCTTCTGGGCCTTGCAGTGTGCCGAAACCACATCTAGCAACCATGTATTTTCCATTGCTTTAGTGAGAAGAACCTACTGAATTTACAGTGTACATGTCTCTTGGAGCACAATCTGGGCACTATGTATTAGGCAATAAAATGGCATAATTGCAATTTTCATTCTCCAACATCCACTGCATGCTAAATCCTGGAAAGTGCTTCAGGTGTCAAAATAATCAGAACAACTATGGAGAAATTCGCTGAGGGTTATAATTTCCAAAATGGAGTCACTTTATGGGACTTTCTACTGCTTTGATTTTCTGCCTTTTCGTCAGATTAGGGCTTCTACAAATGGTGTGTCACATCTCCTTGGATCTGCTCCAGTGACTTATGTTTCTGTCACCAGTCATCATGCATTTTGCGTGCAGTGCTGATGATAAAGGGGACATGGGAATGAGAAGCTCTGGGCAGTGCAGGCTCTGGCAAACACTAAGATTAGGCTGGCTGGAACCTGTAGTACCTTACAGTTTATCAGTATGGGTGTGTGTGCAGTCCAGGTAGAGGAATCATCTTTCTGCTTCAACCAACTGGAAAGGACCACACCCTACTAAAGCTCAAAGCATATTGCTGAAAGATGCCAGATATAGCCTTGTTCTGCTCTGGTTTAGTCCTGTGTGCTCTGCTCTCAGCTTGTGTTTTTATTTTTTTTCCTGTTGTGAGCCCGGCCCATTTACTGACTACTCTTGCATCTTCTGTTTAGATTTTCTATGTCCTCCTGGTTCTGTCCTTGTTACCTGTCATCTTACACCACCGAACAGTAGCTAACTATGTGGTCCCAGCCTAGTGAACTATGTAAGTCTAGACCAATATATAGTGCGTTATTATATTATTATTATAGACCCATTTATTCTATGGCGCTTTACATGTGAAAAGGCGTATACATAATAAAAACAAGTGCAATATTCATGAACAAAACAAGGCACACATTGATACAGGAGAAGAGAGGACCCTGCCCACGAGAGCTCACAGTCTACAAGAGATGGGTTAGGATACAGTAGGTGAGGGTAGAGTTGGTCATGCAGTGGCATAGTGGAATGAGGGTTACTGCAGGTTGTAGACATGTTGGAAGAGCTAGGTCTTCAGGTACCTTTTTAAGGTTTCCACAGTAGGCGAGAGTCTGATATGTTGGGGTAGAGAGTTCCAGGGTATGGAGGATGCACGGGAGAAATTTTGTATGTGATTGTGGAAAGAAGATATAAAAAAGGAGGAAAGAAACCTTGTGAGGCTTAGAGGTTGAATGTAGGTGAGTACGGGTAGGTCACAGATGTATGGAAGAGACAGTTTTGCGGGTGTCTTTGTATGTAATAGTTAGAGACAGTAATAGTTAGAGACAGTTTTGCGGGTGTCTTTGTATGTAATAGTTAGAGATTTGGAGTCTTTGGGCAATGGAATGCCAGTGGAGGGATTGGCAAAGAGGAGAGGCCTGGGAATAGCAGGTGGACATGTTGTTTAATCGGACAACAGCGTTTAAGGTATATTGGAGAGGTGCGAGAGTGCTAGAAGGGAGCCCACAGAGAAGAAGGTTGCAGTAGTCAAGGCATGAGATGATAAGGGCATGCCAAGTGCTGATTCTTGGTTAAGGAATGTATACATCTGTGAAATATTTTTGAGTTGGAATCAGCAGGAGGTGGAAACGGCTTGGATGCTTGGACTGAGACTGGGGACAGTGAGCAACCATCAACTATGATGGATAGGTCTGTTAAGGGGTTGAGTGACATGGGGCAAACATGATGAATTCTGTTTTTTCCATGTTAAGTTTTAGAAATAGAGCACAGAAAAAGGAAGAAATAGCTGATAGACATTGTGGGATTCTGGTTATTAAGACGCAGATATCAGGTCCAGACAGTTAGATATTGGCTTAGAGATGATCTAAAAGTCATAGAGGTCTATAAGCTGTCCCAGGCCGAATGTTTAGATGGAAAAGAGGACGGGTCCAAGACCTGAACCTTGAGGGGCACCGACAAATAGGGGACGAGATGATGAGGTGATTTGTGAGTGGGAGAAGCTGAATGTCTGGTCTGGTAGGTATGAAGAGATCCAACATAGGGCCAAGTATGTGACACCATGAGATGGGAAAATCTATAATAGGAGGGAATGGCCAACTGAGTCAAAGGCAGAGGATAGGTCGAGGAGGAGGAGGACAGAGTAATGTTGCTTGGCCTTGGCGGTTAGTAGGTCATTGGTGACTTTAGTTACAGCAGTTTTAGTTGAATTATTTGGTTGGAAGCTAGATTGTAACTCATCAAAGAGAGAACAGGAGGAGAGGAGGGAGAACAGTTCAAGATGGACAGTGTTTCAGTAGTTTTGAGGTATAGGGGAGAAGTGATATGGGGCAATAGCTACACACCGAAGGTCAAGAGAGGACTTTGTGAGGATGGGTGAGATCAAGGCATTCTTAAAGCATGAGGGGAAGACACCAGTTGTTAGTGATAGGTTGAAGAGATGTGTTAGGGTTGGGATGAAGACTGCAGTGAGGTTCAGAATGAAATGGGACTAGAGCTAGTCAAGTGCACAGGTGGTTATATGTAATCTGAAGAGTATACAGGAAAGTTTATCTTCTGTAATAGTGGAAAAACTGGTTTTGGAGGAAGAGGGCTGAGTGGTTATGAAGGGGGCTGTGGGGACTTTAGGCCAAAGCTTTTTCTGATATTATCAATCTTCTGCTTGGACAAGTCTTCAGCTCAGATGAGAGGGAGGAAGCTGCTGGGGACAGGGGAGAGAATTGAAAGTGTTGAATAGCTGTTTAGGGTTGTGAGACAGGGAGGATATTGGACATAAGACATAAGTTTGTTTTGCAGCAGTGAGTGTGGACTTGAAAATGGTGAGGGTTGTTTGTATGTGTTGAAGTGCTCATGGAATGGGATCTCTTGCATCACTCAGCAATACTGGAAGCTCATCTTAGTTCTTTTTTCAATCTGGTGTGCCAGGGTTGCCTGTTGATTGTGTGAGTTTTAGTATGCGTGGAGGGGTGGGTAATTTCAAAGCTGCAGTGATTGTGGTATTATATTAAATTGAAGGGTGAAGGGCAAGGCCATACCTGGGACCTGGAAATTAGAGTAGATAGTGTCAAGTTTGTTCATGGTGGCCATTTTTGAGCTGTGAGGTGACCACAAACCCTACCTTTGTTACTCTGTGCCTGTAAACTAGTTTATAATGGTAAAACCTGCGTTCTAAAAATAAAAAAATGGGTTTAATGCAAAATGTTATTGAAAAAAATATATTTTTGCATTCAACTTTGTATTAATTCCTGAATGTGGTTTTTGATACTATAAAACAGTGCAATTTTCTAAAATCTAGGACCCTCAATGCAATTTTAAAAGTGATTTGTCACACAAAAAATAGGTTTTGTAGATTTAATTAAACATAAAAACTTGTTGCTAAACTTGTAAACCTTGTTTCACCGAAAATAAGAAAAGGATGGTGGAAAAATGTTGCCAAACTAAAGTAGGAATATGGTAAATACTATTTATTAACGATTTTGTGTGGTATCAGTATCTGTTTTAAGAGCATAAAACTTTAAATTTTGAAAATTACAACCTAAGATTCACAGAAATATAAAGTATATTGATGAGTGAGCACTAACTTGGTATTTGTTACTCGAGCTGAGCAATTTCTAATGCTTGGTGCTCATCTTGAGTAATGAATGAGTAAGGAAGTTAATGGGAAACGCGACAATTTTTTCGTCAGAACCCTCGGGAGATCTGAGGGGGGCCTGGAAGTCACTAAAATGGGTGCAAACACCACTGAAACGAAATGGTAACAGCATGGGGAAAATGCCTGGACACATCTGACTCCCAAGTCGATGCTGAAAACAATGTTGTCAAGGAGTGACAAGAAAACATACAAAACGGATGTCAAAATAGATTTTAATGGACAAAATGTTAAAGAAAATTTTTCCTGTATACTGCCATGTTCCTAAGGCAAATTTAACTAGAGATAATATCATGCTCCACCCCTTTGGCTATATTTATACCAAGGGTATACAGTGCTGGCCAAAAGTATTGGCACCCCTGCAATTCTGTCAGATAATACTCAGTTTCTTCTTGAAAATGATTGCAATCACAAATTCCTTGGTATTATGATCTTCATTTATTTTGCTTGCAATGAAAAAACACAAAAGAGAATGAAACAAAAATCAAATCATTGATCATTTCACACAAAACTCCAAAAATGGGCCAGACAAAAGGTATTGGCACCCTTAGCCTAATGCTTGGTTGCACAACCTTTAGCCAAAAAAACTGCGAACAACCGCTTCCGGTAACCATCAATGAGTTTCTTACAATGCTCTGCTGGAATTTTAGACCATTCTTCTTTGGCAAACTGCTCCAGGTCCCTGAGATGTGAAGGGTGCCTTCTCCAAACTGCCATTTTGAGATGTCTCCACAGGTGTTCTATGGGATTCAGGTCTGGACTCATTGCTGGCCACTTTAGTAGTATCCAGTGCTTTCTATCAAACCATTTTCTAGTGTTTTTTGAAGTGTGTTTTGGGTCATTGTCCTGCTGGAAGAACCATGACCTCTGAGGGAGACCCAGCTTTCTCACACTGGGCCCTACATTATGCTGCAAAATTTGTTGGTAGTCTTCAGACTTCATAATGCCATGCACACGGTCAAGCAGTCCAGTGCCAGAGGCAGCAAAGCAATCCCAAAACATCAGGGAACCTCCGCCATGTTTGACTGTAGGGACCGTGTTCTTTTCTTTGAATGCCTCTTTTTTTTTTCCTGTAAACTCTATGTTGATGGATTTTCCCAAAAAGCTCTACTTTTGTCTCATCTGACCAGAGAACATTCTTCCAAAACGTTTTAGGTTTTCTCGGTAGGTTTTGGCAAACTCCAGCCTGGCTTTTTTATGTCTCGGGGTAAGAAGTGGGGGTCTTCCTGGGTATGCTACCATTCAGTCCCTTTTCATTCAGACGCTGACGGATAGTATGGGTTGACACTGTTATACCCTTGGACTGCAGGGCAGCTTGAACTTGTTTGGATGTTAGTCAAGGTTCTTTATCCACCATCCGCACAATCTTGCGTTGAAATCTCTCGTCAATTTTTCTTTCCCTTCCACATCTAGGGAGGTTAGCCACAGTGCCATGGGCTTTAAACTTCTTGATGACACTGCGCACCGTAGACACAGGAACTTTCAGGTCTTTGGAGATGGACTTGTAGCCTTGAGATTGCTCATGCTTCCTCTCAATTTGGATTCTCAAGTCTTCAGACAGTTCTTTGGTTTTCTTTCTTTTCTCCATGCTCAATGTGGTACACACAAGGACACAGGACAGAGGTTGAGTCAACTTTAATCCATGTCAACTGGCTGCAAGTGTGATTTAGTTATTGCCAACACCTGTTAGGTGCCACAGGTAAGTTACAGGTGCTGTTAATTACACAAATTACAGAAGCATCACATGATTTTTCAAACAGTGCCAATACTTTTGTCCACCCCCTTTTTTATGTTTGGTGTGGAATTATATCCAATTTGGCTTTATGACAAATTTGTTTTTTTTTTTCATTCATTGAAGACAAATTAAATGAAGATAATAATACCAAAGAATTTGTGATTGCAATCATTTTCAAGAAGAAACTGAGTATTATCTGACAGAATTGCAGGGGTGCCAATAATTTTGGCCAGCACTGTATGTGCACGCGGATTATTTGGTTGCAGAAATTTCTGCATCTCTTGACAGAAAAACTACCAGATCCCATGTTTTTGATGTGTTTTTTTTTATGTTTTGAAATGGTGAAAAATGCTGGAAGAATTGACATGCTGCAGATTGCATCTTCAGGGGAAAAAACAAACAAATGCAGTGCCCTTCACGATTCTCATTGACTTTGATGGCATAAGGATTTGCTTGCTGCTTTGTGACCAAACTGCATTAAAAAAAAAATTAAAAAATGCCTTAGGCTATGTGCCAACGCTGATTATTTGGTTGCAGAAATTTCTGGACCAAATCTGCATCACTTGGCAGAAAAAAAGTGTGTTTTTACAGTGCGTTTTCTGTACTTTTTTGATTAGTTTTTTTTGCATGTTTTTTTTCAATGCGTTTTCTATACATTGCGGGGTGGAAAAACACTGCAAAAAACTATGAAAGAATTGACATGTTGCACATTTATTTCTGCACCAAATCTGCAAGGAAGAAAAAAAAAGCAACGTGCGTAAAACTTCAGTAAAAAACCCCACAGTAAAAACGCACTGTGTGCGCAGACCCTTAGACTTCTTACAAAAACGCAGAGGTTTCCCATTTTAGTCAGGCAAAATAAGCAATCGTGTTCCTTAGCTTTATGAAATCTCATTGCTTTTCCTGGGACTGTAAAATCCGCTTTTGAATGCAGCTGCTGAACATCACCTTAATAACTTGCCCATCACTCACCATATTTCCCCATCGCCTAGGACTACAATAGAAGGTATAGACCAAGGAAAAAAAACAAAAATAATCCAGCTGGGAATCCATGCAAAAATAAAAATGTTCTTATATTCTGATTTTAAAAGCAGATTAGAACACTGGCATATCCATACTGACAATTTGGTATGCCTGAGTGTGAGGACAACGCGGTTCAACGGTAGCGCCTTCCTTGGGACCCGACATATGCCTGAGTATGCTGATGGTGGTCAGGCTGGTAGTGGTATGGCCCCTACTGAACGTAGTATTGCACAAGTTACAAATGACAGTTTTCTTATCTTCTGCCTCTTCTGTAAAAAAAGCGCCAGGCTGGGGAACATTAACTCTAGGCCTCATATCTTGCCATATATGGGTACTCTGGGGTATAGATGTCCACTTTCTCCCTCTACCCTCCCCTCCCGCTTCTTGTTGCCTGTTTTGATGGTGTCGATCTCTCACCCTCTGAGCTCTGTCCTCGCTCTTCATGCCACCTCACCATGTTGGGTCAGTGACTTAATCGTCCACCACCTCATCCTCCACTTTCACACTCTGTTCCATCTCGTCACTTCTAGACTTCATGGCGACTGTGTCTCATCATCATCCGTCTTGAGACAGTAATTACTGTTCTCACCACCGTCGCCTTCTTCTGACTGTGGCTGCTTAAATATTTGTCCAACATAGCACACCATCTACTCATCTGCCTCTTGAAACAAGCAAGTTGAGTGGTCAGAAGAAGCCATAAATATGAAAAGGTAAAGAGCTCCTTGGAAAGTCCAGTGTGGGGTCATTTGTCTCCTTAGACTCACTATGGTGGGAAGAATCAGGATCAGGGTGAGAATTATGTGGTCCTGAGTGTTGATTAGTCAGAATCCATGTGGAAGATACAGTGGTGCTGGTAAACAGACTGGATGCATTATCTGACATCCAGCCCACAACCTTTTCGCACTGTTCTGGCTTCAACAGTGGTGTCCCGTGCCACCCTACAAGGCGAGGCAGGAAGATAGGTGTAGATGATGTATGCATTTGCTGTGCTCCCACAGCAGGCCCAGTTTGCCCTTGCTCATGGCCACACCCTCTGCATGCACCACCAAAGGTACACACACTTCCATGTCCCTTATCACAGGCCTTGCACATTTTAATTATGTACCCAGCTAAGAGCAATATTATTAGAGAGTAAATTACATTTTATAGGTATCAGCAGCACAGTCTGTAAGGGTAGAATCCCTGTCTACACTAACCCTTCTCCAGAAGCTCACCCTACACTAAATGCAGAATAAAAGCGGTATCATTAGAGAATAGAATAGCTTTCAATTTGCCCTGAAAAGTCCTGTTGATTTACTGTTGCACCAGCAGGCACGGTCACGCTATAACACACTGTCCCTACTCCAGCAGAATCTCTCCTTACACTGTTTCCTGGTACTGTCTGGCAGATATGGCGTCTTTGGGTCTAATATAGACCTGTTGAGGCAACGTGGCTAGGGTATTACCATGATTGGCAAGCAATCCCTGCATATTTATTGGCTGATTAAAAGCCAGGAATCATGTGGGGAGGAAACTCGAGCATGGCTTCTGAGCAGAAAAATGCTTGATCAACTACTGAACATATTGGCCCAATGTGTCTCAGAAAAAATATATACCAGAATCAATGGATTCCCAAGAGGCATCCAAAGTTATCAGCTAATAAAGTGACACGTGTTAGGAGCACTTTGCACACTACGACATCGCAGGTGCGATGTCGGTGCGGTCAAATTGAAAGTGACGCACATCCGGCGTCGCAGGCGATATCGTAGAGTGTAAAGTCTTTTTGATACGATTAACGAGCGCAAAATCGTCGTAATTGCATCATCGGTGTAGCGTCGGTCATTTCCATAATTTGGAAATGACCGATGTTACGATGTTGTTCCTCGTTCCAGCGGCATCACACATCGCTGTGTGAGAAGCCGCAAGAGCGAGGAAGATCTCCTACCTGCGTCCTGCGGCTCACGCCAGCTATGCGGAAGGAAGGAGGTGGGCGGGATGTTTACGTCCTGCTCATCTCCACCCCTCCGCTTCTATTGGCCGCCTGCCGTGTGACGTCGCTATGACGCCGCACGACCCGCCCCCTTAATAAGTAGGTGGGTCGCCAGCCAGAGCGACGTCGTAGGGCAGATGAGTGCATGTGAAGCTGTCGTAGCGATAATGTTCGCTATGCCAGCTATCACCATGATATCGCAGCTGGGGCGGGGACTATCGCGTTCGGCATCGCAAGCATCGGCTTGCGATGTCGTAATGTGCAAAGTGCCCCTTAGATTTGAAAAATGGGGCCTGATTAGGAACAGATAACCACATGAAAGAAATGTTTAAAGCAGAGTATTTTGAGCACCAACTACTCTAGTCAAAAACTGTGAATATAGACAATACCAAATCTAGTGAAATGATCAAACTCAACAGTCTTCATTGGTAAAAAAAAATAAATAAATGAATAAATAAATAAATAAATAAATTGTGAGTGACTAGTAGTGGAACATCTCTGGGATAATTACAGGATGTGACTCGCTAGCTCTTATATGTACAATTGAAACCAGAAGTTTACATATACTTTCTATAAAGACACATCTCCATGTATTTCTCACTATCTGACATGAAATCAGAATAAACCTTTCTTATTTTAGGTCGATTAGGAACCAAAATTATTTATATTTGTAGAATTCCAGAATAATGAGAGAGAGAGAGAGAATTTTTAAGGCATTTTCATTACTTTCTGCAAAGTCAAAAGTTTACATACTGTTCATTATTATTTTGTACCCTTGCCCTTACACTGTATGACTTGGGTCAAACATTTTAGATATCCTTCCACAAGCTTCTCACAATACTTGGTAAGAATTTGGGCCCATTCCTCCTGACAGAACTGGTTTAACTGAGCCATGTTTGTAGGTCATCTTGCTCGCACATGCCTTTTCATCTTTGCACATAAATTTTTCAATAGGATTAAGATTAGGGCTCTGTGATGGCCACTCCAAAACATTTGCAAAGACCTTGCTATCCTTAAGCCACTTTGTAACCAGTTTGTCATTATACTTCGGGTCATTGTCCATTTAGAAGACCCATTTCTGCCCTATCTTTAAGTTCCTGGCTGATGTCTTTAGATGGTGCTTCTGCATTGCCACATAATCTTCTTTCTCCATGATGCCATCTATTTTGTGACGTGCACCATTCCCTCCTGCAGCAAAACAACCCCACAACATGATGCTACCACCTCCGTGTTTCACAGTTGGGATGGTGTTCTTTGGCTTCAAAGCTTCTCCCATTTTCCTTCAAACGTAATGATGGTCATCATGGCCAAACAGTTTAATTTTAGTTTTGTCAGACCACTGGACAAGTGTCCAAAAATTAAGGTCTTTGTTCAGTTGTGCATTTGCAAACATTAATCTGGATTTTTTATAACTTTCCTTTTGAGTAATGGCTTTTTCCTGGTGCCTTTCAGCCCACGTTAATACAATACTCGTTTCACTGTGGATGACACAATCTTACCAGCTTTCGCCAGCATCTTCAAGAGGTCTTTTGCTTCAGTTCTTGGGTTGATATTCACATGTCTGACCAAAACACGTTCATCTCTGGTACATAAAAACCTGTCTCCTTCCTGAGCAGTATGATGGCTGGATTTTCTCATCTTGTTTGTACTTGAGTATAATTGTTTGCAAAGATGAACGAGGCACCTTCAGGTATCTGGAAATTGCACCCAAGCATGAACCAGACTTGTGCAATTCCACAATTCTTTTCCTGAGATCTTGGCTGATTTCTTTTGACTTTCTCATGATGCTACATAAATTAGCAGTGTGTTTCAGGTGGGCATTAAAATGCATCCACAGGTGTGTCTCTAATTCAGATGTAGCCAATAAACCTTTTTTTGTAATCTTCCACGGTTACCGGATCATAACAGTCTACCTTCTTTCCGCGCACTAGTACTGTTAACGGACTTAAACATCAAACACCATCATTTATCTCCTGGGGCCTAGCCCTACTTGTGGAGGGCAACAACATCCAGGCTGCCATTAACACCAGCCCCAGCAGTGAAAGACTGTGCAGCGGTGGCTCCATCCACATAGCCGCAACCCGCAAATGGCGTCACTACAAAAACTTTATTATAATACCTGTAAATATCCCCCTTTTAAAAGCACCCCCCCCCAGGGTCACTGAACCACCATTACACCCGTGACATTTCCCAGTGAAACCAGGCCCGGGACAGAGTACCCCAAAGCCCTGGGATGTGACAGGCATTTTTTGGTGTCACGAACAGGGTCCAAGCTAGACCCGATAACACCGGGTGATGTGCGCCTTGTGAACTGTATTGTGCTTGGACTTGTAAACCTGTCCACCATCTTGGGTGGCAGATAACTAAAAGTGTGCCATAGCTGTGGTGAAAAACGTGCAAAAAGAAACCCTGCCCCCTGGGTGTGATGTCACGCTGGTTTCTTTCCAGCGAGACTTGTCCTCATATTTTCCTTTTAGGTGCTCTAAGTTATCTATTAGGCTGGACCTTTAAAAGGTTCCAGCATCCTTCACACAGTGCTGGTTATTTTCTCTCCACAGTTGATAGAGACAACCTGTGTGTTTGGTCATGTTTTATCCTAGTTCGTGTAGCCTTCTGCAAACAAGGTGAAGTTTGCAGGAGTGACGTTATTTTGTTGTTTTTCTTTATTTTATTTTTTTTGTGCTGTTCCCTGGAGTTGTCCCGTTGAACAGGTAGGGGGTCCCAAGATCAGGGTCCGTGTAGGAGACAAGGACAGGTCAGAGGGTCACACCTCACTACCTTCAAGTGTACATGAGGCTTGAGAGCATGTCAGAGTTCGCCAGCTTACAGGGTTAGAGAAGCCCCTGTCCCTGGGTAGCGGTCCATACGCGTGACATAATAACCAGCCCACCATTTTTTTTCCCGTGGTTCAATTATGGATCCTGCTGCACCTGCTTTTGCTGATCTTGTGTGGGTGGTGATCTCCTTGCGCACAGCATTCGTGCAGCAAATGCAGCTCATCTCGGGGCTCTTATTAGTCGAGCCCCAGATGGCATTCACTGACAGGTTTTCGGGGGATTGGGACAAATTTTTCGTGTTCCGGGAGTCTTGTAAACTGTATTTTAGACTCCGTCCCCGATCGTCAGGGAGTGAAGCCCAGCAGGTTGGGGTGATAATCTCCCTGTTGCAAGGGGATCACCAAGCACGGGCTTTCTCTCTGCCGGCCGATTCCCCGGCTTTGCAGACGGTAGAGGAGTTTTTCACGGCTCTGGGATTGGTGTATGGTGATCCGGATGGGGTCTCTTTGGCGGAGTCCAAGCTCCGCCAACTCCACCAGGGAACACGACTAGCGGAGGAGTACTGCTCGGAGTTCTGGAGATGGGCCACAGACACCCACTGGAATGACCCGGCGTTGAGGAGTCATTTCTGCCGTGGGTTATCTGGTAGGCTCCAGAACTCCATGGCGCAGTACCCTGTCCTTGAGTCTTTGGGACCCAGCATGTTGCTTGCCATCCGGATCTACAGTCGCTTTAGGGAGCGTTGGACCCGCTCCCTGCTCCGCGTAATCCCTATGGAGGAGTCCACGCAGGTGGAGGAGTACGAACCCATACAGTTGGTCGTCCTCTGTTGGGGCAATTTAACATGGACTGTTTTTATAAGTTTGATAAATAAATATGAATTTTTAATGAAGATTTTTCCATGGACTTGTTGCTGGAATTTTTTCTTATACATGAAATGAGTTCTGCTACCTTCCATTCCGTGCACGGTCCTGGATAAGCGGTCTCCGGCAAATAGCAGGTGAGCTGGACTAAGCAAAATTGTTTGTGTTTTGGAGCCTAAGGATATAAAGTACAATAAAAAATGCAGTCTAGTGGACCAGCCAGCGGTATATCCCGACAAATGGTGGGAAATGCTTATATCGCTCCACCAGTCAACTTTACAAATTATGATACATCAATTATTTAACATTCATTGCAGAAACATTTTTAATATACAATTATTATCATCCAGATCCAATAATTTACCATGCATTGAAAAAGAGACTTATATAAAATGTAAATTTATAGATAGATTTGGCATATATCTCTCAAATACAGAAACTTGGACTATATGTATTATTTGTAGAACAATGTAAAAAATATAATTATAGAGTACTGTAGTAAGATAAAGTAAACATACAGTATTCTTTTCATGTCAAAAAAAGCATAAACAATTTAGCCCCAAGAAATGTTATCCATGGGGGAGGTAGCAACCAGGGCGTCCATTTGTCCTCCGTGTTTCCCTCTCTCCCAGTTCATTCCAAACCGAGGCGGAGTAGGGTTGGTGCTCCCACTTCTCGGGGTAAGGTCCGCCTCCCTGAAAGTGCGTCTCCCAGGCCGGTTTTGCCTAGTGTTCCCTTGGCTGGCAACCACCCCCTCCTGGTCGTGTAGAGGATTGCGTCCAAGGAGTGTGCTTGCCCTTCGTCTTTCCCTCTCTCATGGCTGCTTCCCCTCCGGGACGCAGAGGGGGTAAGCTTCCCACTCCTCAGGCTCCTGTCTGCTGCCTGAGTGTAAGGTCCCTATGGCGAGTTTACCCGGTGCGCCTTGCTCCTTTGCGTCTCCGGAGGATTTGTTTCCCTCAGGTCCCAGGGAGGAGGGTGGCCTGAGTGTAACTGTCTCCTCTGGTGATAATGCACTTCCGTGTTGTGAGTTTGTGATGCCTGTGAATACCATGTCCGTGGGTCGCATGTGCCGTCGCAGACACCGTGGCCTTACTATTAAATGGACAGGTCCAGACCTGGTTGTGGGTGACTGCGTGTGGCTGCCCGCTAGTGCCATCCAGTTGAGTGGTCAGGTTGGGGAGGTTGGCTCGGGGTTTCTGGGTCCGTATTGTGTTCCTAAGGTGTTGTGCCCCTCAACGGTCCGGTTGGAGTTGCCCCCCATGCTTGGTTCCTGTGTGTTTTTTCCGGTCTCCCGACTCTGGAACTTTGTTGCCTCTTCGGGGTCTCCGGTCTCTCTCTAGTCCTTCCCTTCTTGGTCAGGTGGCTGTGCCTGATCTTGAGCGTCCAGTGACTGCTCATTATAGGGAGGGTACTATCACGCTGGTTTCTTTCCAGCGAGACTCGTTCTCATTTAAGTGGATGTTTTTTCCTTTTAGCACCTGGGTGTTTAATGCTTCTTTTGCAAATCTGCTTAGAGGCATTCCCTCAGGTGCTCCAAGTTATCTATTAGGCTGGACCTTTAAAAGGTTCCAGCATCCTTCACAAACTGATGGTTATTTTCTCTCTACAGTTGATAGAGACAGCCTGTGTGTTTGGTCATGTTTTATCCTAGTTCATGTAGCCTTCTGCAAACAAGGTGAAGTTTGCAGAAGCGATATTATTTTGTTGTTTTTCTTTATTTTATTTTTTTTGTGCTGTTCCCTGGAGTTGTCCCGTTGAACAGGTAGGGGGTCCCAAGACCAGGGTCTGTGTAGGAGACAAGGACAGGTCAGAGGGTCACGCCTTGCTACCTTCAAGTGTACCCATGGCTTGAGGGCAAGTCAGAGTTCTCCAGCTTACAGGATCAGAGAAGCCCCTGTCCCTGGGTAGCGGTCCATACGCGTGACAAGTGACCATCATGTGAAAACGAAACTAGCAGCAGGGAGACCAAAAACTCTGCGACAGAATGCCCCTTGGAACGCCAGGGAAATGTCAGCTCCAAAGGACCAGGAGAATGAACAAGATCGCCCAGGAACCTGGACTGCGGAGAGGCTTGAGGAAAAGGACCAGCAGCTGTGCTATGTCATGTGGGCGCAGCACCTCCAGCAGATAAGAGCATTGGAGAGATGGTATGACAGAGGTGGTGGCGACCGTGCGGGCCCACGAGTACCGGGCACCGCTTGCAGAGCTGCAGAGGGAGGAGGTGACACCGGAACCCTCTCTTGTTGCATCAACCTGTCTGCCAGAATCCATCCTCGACCAGGCCACATCATCGCCACCTGTCCCAGCCGTGAAGGACCAGACCGCACCGCCTTCCAACCCGGCCAGACCAGGCCACACCGCCTTCTGACCCAGCTGTGACAGACCAGGCCGCACCTCCACAGGGAGCCGCGGAGGAGGACGCTGCCCCCGCTGTCAATAACTAGGTACTGCCCCAAGCTGCTGTCGGGGACCCGGCAGGAAGCTACCCAGAGGCCTTCGAACCGGACTCGGAGCGAGCAGCGATTATCGCTCGAGTACAGGCTAGGGACAATGAGGACACCTGTGAGGCGTGCCAGGCGATGGACACACAGCTGACCGGGGAGCGAGAACAGCGGGAGACTCGGCGGGCGCAGGCTTGTGATCTTCAGGAGAAGCAACACCTGCGGCATGCTAGCTACAAGGCACAGGGACTGCTGTACCGGGGGGTAGTGGAGCAGTTCAACATAAAAAGGGGATGGGGTTTCATTGCCAAACTAGGCCTGAAAGAAGGAATCTGCATCTCCCAGCGGGATGTGAGACCCCATCTCCCTAAGGGACACCCTGGACAGGATCGGCACTCGGGTGGGGTGCTACTCCAAACCGACACCAGCCATTATGGGGAGCAGGGCTGGTACGCCCTGGATGTGGTGATATGTCCAGCAGAGGCCGCTGCAGAAACACCAGCCCCTGCTCCTGTCCCAGCACCAATCCCCCAGCTGCCACCAGGAGGCAGTAGAGGTACGCGAGACCAATGCACCCAAACCCAGAGTGCTGATCCCAGGAGGCCATTTGATCCAGATGGCCCCTCTCCAGTCCCTTGGTAGCTGTAACCTGTCTTGCTACCAGAAAGTTGCCTGTTCTAGTTAAACCATGATAAATGTTGATATAGTGTTTGAAAAATGTTGATTTTGCTTTAACCTGGTTTTGCATAATGTTGATACAAAAATAGACCAAAACTACTGGACTGGTAGTAGTTAAAACTTTCCATTGTAGAAGGCGTGTCCTGGCTATGGAGGAGTGAGGACGTGTTTGTCTCAGCTCCTGCCACCGGACTACATTACTGACAATTAAACCAGCCCAAGAGCCTGGAAGAAAAGGATATGCAGCAGAGGAGAAGGGAGAGCTCCCAGGGGCCCAGCAGAGGAGCGTCACGGACAGAGGAGAAGGGAATCAGAGGCTTCCTTACCGGGCCGAAGCAGAGGACAGCACCGCAGACATCTCCTAAGATGGAGAGGCAGGGGAAGCCCCAGCAGCAGCAGAGACAGAGGGAGAAAACCACCCGGGCAGTGGAGGAGAGGCAGCTGATAACCCCAGACGGCCAGCGTGCAAGGTCTCAGGTACAGGGGATCCCTGGAGCAGGGAGCATGGGTACAACCCCCACCATTGCTGATTGCAGACCTGCAGTGGGGAGGCCTCAGGAGGGGGGAGAGGTATCCTTACCCCTGTCACAGAAGGAGGACAATAATAAATCTCAAGCAGAGGCTGTTAATGCTGCAAATAGGGAACAGGGCCCTGCTAGTGGAAATCCCCTATCTTCAGTGAGACATAGCCTGAGTCAAAGTGTGTATGATATGGAAATGCAAGCAGAGTTAGAGCCTGCCACAAGTACAATAAGATCACATGAACCAGGAGTGCTGACAGACCTTAATGAAATCCGGGCACACATCTCTTCTATGCCCACCAGAGAAGATATGGAGACATATATAGCAAGGCTGGAACAGGCATACCGCACAGAGCTGTCGGCCCTGAGGGGGGAGGTGGAAAGAGTGGACACTCAGAACCAAATACAAGCAGTTAAAGGACAGAATATAGAAGACACCACTCAGGCACAAGGGGCCATTTTGGATGAACACTCCCGCCAAATATAATATATGGGGGAAGCAATGGACGATGCTGAAAACAGGGGCCGGAGAAACAATTTAAGGGTCCGGGGTTTACCAGAGTCTGTTGCACCTAAGGATCTCCAGAGAGCCCTCCAAGTGATGTTTAATGAGATCCTGGGTGAACCATCAAGCCAACCCCTGGAGCTAGACCGAGTGCATAGAGCGCTTGGCCCTAGACCTACACAGAATGACAGACCTCAAGATGTGATTTGCAGGGTCCACCGTTATGTCCTTAAAGAGGCGATCCTGTTTAAGCTGTGCAGTGGAGTTTCACCAGCATACAAGGGGAGCAAAGTCCAGATTCTGCAGGACTTATCCCGTTTCACTTCACAAAGAAGGAGAGTACTGAAATCTCTCCTGGACATGCTCTGTTCGTATGAGTTTCAATACAGCCGGGGATTTCCCTTCCGCCTGCAGGTCCGATACGCGGGAAGAATGCATGTTCTTAGGAACCCGACTGATATGCCATCGTTTGCTGCAGCCCTGGACATTCCATTGGTGCCTATAGAGGAATGGCCGGTGTTTCCAATGGGGGGATGGGGTGCTGCCCCAGATGGTGATCGGATGCGTGGCCCTTGAAGAAGAAGACCAGTCTGATGTTTAAGGAGTTATTGGTTTATAAACAAAAATTCATTGGGTTGTTTCTCAATAGAATGTACCTCCTAGTTTTGCCATAATCTTTTTGCCAGGGGGATTAAGTCTTTCTGATTATGAGGGAGGGGTGTTCCCTTCCGCCTTCCTCGAAGTGGGGCGGGGGGGCACCCATTGACGGTGTATAACACAATATTCTCTCTAGACTTTGTGTCCTCACATTATATAGGGCTCTGGCTGACAAACTAAGTTGAATAATTGCTTATTGTTAGTCCGGGGCAGGGGGCTCCTTTGTAGAAAGTTCCCTCCCTGATTGGGATAACACGCCATAAAGGAGTGGCGTAGTCTCACCATCCCTAGGTTAGACAGTTTGGTATTCTCTTATACCTATACAGTTACTTTTAGTCTTTTTAGACCCGACGTTAGGGTCTTGTTGTGACCTTGCAGGCGGGAGGCACTCTGACCTCCTTGCCTTTGGTTTCTACTGCTTTGTTGGTAGTTTCTTTTGTATTCTCGACCTTCTTACCTCTTCTCTTTTATTTTCTCTTCTCTTTCCCTGGTCTTCCTATCCTACTTGCCTGCACATCTCTCTCTCTCTCTCTCCCTAATCCCCGAACCTATCCCCAGAGTCCCCATCGTTCCTCCGCATTGGAATGACGCAGATTAATTGGGGTTCACTAAATGTGAGGGGACTTAATGTCCCGCAAAAGCGCTCCCAGATATTTTTTGACATGCACAAAAAAGAATCCATATACTATTGATCCAAGAAACACATTTTAAAACGGGCCACCTCCCCATCTTTAGAGACAGATATTACACTAACTGGGTGCACAGTTCCAACCCAGAGTCAAAATCCAAGGGAGTGTCCATAGGCATCCATAAGTCCCTAGTGCACACAGTTCTAGATACACGGGTGGACACAGAGGGAAGATTTATATTCCTGAAAATGAATGTTAACTCATCCATTTTTACCATTGTCAATTGGTATCTACCGAATAGAGATCCGGCAACGACCTGCTCCTCTCTCCTGTCATCACTGGATGAATTCGCAGAAGGGACCGTGATCGTGGGCGGTGATTTAAACTTCACTTTGGACCCTAAGGTAGACACAACGTTGGGACATAGTTTCCTTATTGAGAGAAAGTAAACGTTGTATACAGGAACTCAGATTAGTGGATGCATGGAGAACACTACACCCAGTAGACCGTGACTACACATATTTTTCCCGGCTCACTCTTCGTACAGCCGCATAGACCTATTTCTTCTAAGTCAGAAGGCCCTGACATGGCAGATACAGGCCTCTATAGGCAGTATCTCTTGGTCAGATCATGCCCCCATATTTTTGAGCCTCACTATCCCGGATGGGCCTGGGAGGCCGTGGTCTTGGCGGTTGAATGATAGTCTGCTGAGGGACCAGGGATGCTTGAAAGACCTGCAGAACACAATAGATGAATTCTTGGAGATACACTCAGGAGACACTACTACCCTACCTGTTCAATGGGAGACACTCAAGTGTGTGTTGAGAGGGATCCTGATCAAATATGGGGCTAGGATTAAGAGGGAGAGAGCCCAAACCATTCTGTCTCTACTTCAGACCTAGAGAAGATCCATAAGCAGACATTATCCCCGGTGACACTGACAGAGCTAGTTAAAAACAGAGAGGAACTTAAATCCATTCTGGACTGACAATACGAGCGCCACAGGAATAGACTAAAAAGATTTATGTATGAATATGCGGACAAATGTGGCAGCCCACAGCTAGGTTATTACATCCGAGGGGGGACCCCAGTCACATCCCTACGATCAAAAAAATCGGACGACCTTTTGACTCAGAACCCAATCCACATAGCGGAGCAGTTTCAAAAATATTATAGTGACCTTTACGACATAAGGGGAAAATTTGGGGGATATGCCACAAGAAGCTTTGGATACTAAAATAAATGATTACATACTTAAAACAGCCCTGCCAACTATACCCAATACTGAGGTTGAAAACCTAGAAGCAGACTTTACAGAGACAGAAGTGGCATCTATTATCAGTGATTCTCCCTCAGGCAAAAGCCCAGGTCCGGACGGGTTTACCCCTAAGTTCTATAAAATTTTTCAGACTCAGTTATCCCCGTTCATGACCAAAGTATTTAACTCCATATCTGAAAACTCCCAGTGGGTAGCACAGTCTCTTGAAGCACACATATGTTTTATCCCCAAACCTGAAAAGGACCACTTGCTGGTTACAAATTACAGACCCATCTCACTGATTAATTTAGATTTGAAATTTTTCTCTAAAGCACTTGCCAACAGACTTGCCCCATCCCTGCCTGGGATAATATATATGGACTAGGTCGGATTCGTAAAAGGCCGGGAGGCACGGGACAACACCAACAAATTGTTTCTCCTGATGGCTCAGTCGAAGGCTCAGTCTCTTCCCATGTGTTCACTTTCAGTGGACGCGGAGAAGGCCTTCGACCGTGTCAGTTGGAGCTTTATGATGGCAGCCTTGGTGGGTTTGGGTCAGAAATTTTTGGGTAGAATTGCGTTGGGTTTCTAATGGGTTTCTATCATCATCCTTTCTGGTCCACAATGGAACGAGACAGGGATGTCCACTGTCGCCCCTCTTATACGTCATAGTCATGGAGCACCTTGCGGTCGCCCTGAGAAACAACACAAGCATCCACGGGATAGAGGCGGGGGGGGAGAACCGTAAGCTGGCTCTATTCGTGGATGACCTTCTCATGTTCATTTCCCAACCACACATATCCTTCCCGTCCTTGCTCAAGGAGTTCGAAGAGTTTGGCAACTTAAGCAACTTCAAAGTAAATCTTTCCAAATCAGAGGCCATGAACGTGACTTTATTGGCAGAAGATCTTGCGAGAGTATCACAAACTTCCTTTTTAAGTGGCAACCGTCAGTTTTAAAATATCTGGGAGTTATGGTACCTATGGATCCAGCAAAAATTGTACAGCACAATTTTTTCCCCTTATTAGAAAGGACAATCAGGGACTTAAAGAAATATGACAAAAAGAGATTGACGTGGTTTGGGCGTATAAACGCGATAAAAATGGATGTGTTACCGAGGTTCCTGTTCCTGTTTCAGACAAAACCCACACAGCTACCGCTAAGTTACTTTTCCAAGATCCACACAGCCTTGTCTGGGTTTGTCTGGGGGAACAGGAGACCCCGAACAGGAATTAAAACTCTGACCAGACACAAAAGTGACGGGGGGGGCGGGGCTCCTAAATTTTCAGTTATATTACAAGGCAGCTATCCTATCGAGATTACTGGACTGGCATTTTCATGGTAATTCGAAACAATGGGTGGTGATTGAACAGGATATGCTGGGAACTCACTTACATTTAAGCTGGTGTCACACACAGCGACAACGACGTCGCTGCTACGTCACCATTTTCTGTGACGTTGCAGCGACGTCCCGTCACTGTCGCTGTGTGTGACATCCAGCAACGACCTGGCCTCTGCTGTGAGGTCGCCGGTCGTTGCTGAATGTCCAGCTTCATTTTTTGGTCGTCACTCTCCCGCTGTGACACACACATCGCTGTGTGTGACAGCGAGAGAGCGACGAAATGAAGCGAGCAGAGAGCAGGAGCCGGCGTCTGGCAGCTGCGGAAAGCTGTAACCAGCGTAAACATCGGGTAACCAAGGGAAGACCTTTCCCTGGTTACCCGATATTTACCTTCGTTACCAGCCTCCCCTCTTGCTGCCAGTGCCGGCTCCTGCTCTGTGCACATGTGGCTGCAGTACACATCGGGTTAATTAACGTAACAGCGACGTCGTTGTCGCTGTCGCTTAGTGTGAACCCAGCTTTACTCCCATGGTTAGAGAAAGAAAGTAGGATCCAGATAGCGAAGGGAATGGAGTTCACGCGGACAGCGATGGGGATGTGGGATGGAGAGATAAAAAAGGGATCTCTCTCAGGAGCGGTGCCCACTTACCCCAGTATTCGGTAATAAGAAGTTTCCCCCCGGGACTCCACTCCCATAGATTCGGGGGATTTACTCGGGTGGATGATACTCGTTTTTGTCACGTGCTCCAGGGACACACCCTACCAACTTATACTTCCATGCAGGCCACAGGGAGAGAGATCTCCTGGATGGAATATATGCAGTTGAAATCTTTCCTCTCGTACCAGGACAGGGAGAGAAGGATGAGGACACCCCCTACTCCTTTTGAGAAAGTATTTTTACAGGGGTCATCCCCTGGACATGGCATCTCACTCATTTATAAAATGCTGAACCAGAGAAATAGGGTGGATAAATCTCACTTTGTCTGTAGGTGGGGAGAGAAACTGGGAGAGGATATTCCAGAGGACGATTGGAGCAGAGCGTACCTGTGGACCCACAAGCTTTCCTTGGCGTGCGCCGCTCAAGAGAAAAGTTATAAAATTCTCTCAAGGTGGTACCATTACACGACTAAATTACATGCTATATTTCCCTCTGTGTCTGATGTGTGCTGGAGGTGTGGCACAGACACAGGTACAATGCTACACATATGGTGGAGCTGTACTAAGCTGCAACCCTTTTGGGACTCAGTGTTCTACCTGTACAAAAAGATGAGCGGAGGTGAAATAGAAAAGTCCCCCCCAGGTTGCCCTTCTTTCTATGCTCCCAGGAGCTATTAAAACACAAAAAAGGGACATGTTGCGATTTTGCCTGGCGGCTGCCCGTATGATTATCCCACGATTTTGGAAACAGACTAGATGCCCTATGGTGCTGGATTGGTTGGTGGAGATGACAAACCTCCAGAGAATGGAGGAGCTGACAGCAAAACTAAATGGGAACACAGAAAAATTTACTACAGTTTGGGGACCATGGATTATGTTCATGGAGTCCCCAGAGTTTGTGGAGAGTTTTGCGAGCTTTTTGAACTGAGAAACGGTGGGGAGTCTCATTCCTCCCCCCCCTTTTTTTCTTTTCTTGCTTTCCCCCCTCTCCCCCCTTCTCTCTAATTTCCTCTTCTTTATGCTTGTATCTTTCCTCTTCTTTCTTTCTTTTCTGAACATTAATCTGCATTTTTCTAGTTTCATTTTTTATATGAAAAGATTTATCAATAATTCATAAGACAATAGACATACAAGGAGAATGAGTACATTAGGATACGGGAAGTCAAAAGAAGTGGGAATTCTGACCTATAATTTATAAGTGGTTGTATGGTAATAGCACAAAGATAATTTGAAGAATTACAAGAAATTTAGTAATGTAATAATTTCTGGATGTTATCCTGGCATTGAGAAAATAATGTTTATGTATTGTAATTGCACAAATGGTATGTTTGTATATTGACAACAGTTTCATCAATAAAACAGATTTGAAATAAAAAAAAACAAAAAAACTTTACATTGTAAATAGTTGCACCAGTTGTGCACACTACAAGAGTAATACTGCAGCAAAGTCTTTTGAAGAGGATCTGTGATCTGCAGCAAAGTCTTTCGAAGGGGACCCTTATTTTTGCAACTAAATTTTGGGAGAGGAAAGGTCGCAGGAAGGGTCTGTGGCAGACGCGGCCAAGACCTGGTCGCCATAGCAACCGGCGACATACCTCCCAGGGACACCAGGTTATAGGTGGCAAGAGGGGTGCCTCATGTTTTAGTTTAAAGAAACGTTTAAGAAAACTGCCTCCCTTGCATGGGAAGGAGGTTTTTATGTTTGTTCACCTTACAGCCCGAGGACGTGTTGGAATTCACCAAGCGGGATTGTAGCACCCCTGAAGTTACCAGGAGCTACAGGGAAGTGCATCCTGTCAAATATGCTGGGCCTACCCCCCAGGGACCCAGGAGACCAGTGCCGGTAACACCAAAACACACATATAATCCCTGTTTTTCCCATCCCCAAGAACTGGTGACATGCTAGGGTTGGACCGAATGGATGGCCACCTAAGGGTGGAACCTATCCAGTCCACTAGATGACAACCAGGGAGGAGGGGTCAGATGTAACAATACTGACAGGAGAGTGTCACAGTGACCTGTCAGGCTCAGGCGTGTGGTTGCTTAAAGAGTACGGTGGAGTACTCTCGGAACCATAGCACCGGTGGGGTGCATAGCCCTAGGTCAGGAAAATGCTCCAGGCAGACCAGATAAAATCTGCACGGTGAGGGGACCATCCAGGACCTCACCGACCGTAGAGTCCGGGGCACAGCAGTGACGGGAGAACAAAGGGGCCGGGAACTGAGAACCGAGCCGACAGGGTTCAAACTGCCTGCCATATGGACCAGAACTGAAAGACAACCAGGAGGGGACCCCCAGACACTCCAAGCCATAGGGACCCACCAACCAGAGACAGGTGCAGGGGAAAGAAGCCACCAGGTCACCACACCGGTACTGGAAATAAGGGGACCAGTGGTGAGGACCAGCCTCCATTGGGTTACAAGCATCACCTTCGTGAGTAAAGAACCAGTTACACTCCAATCCCTTGTGTGGTCTACCTTCTTTCCGCGCCCTGGTACTGTTAGCAGACTTAAACATCAAACACCATCATTTATCCCCTGGGGCTTAGCCCTACTTGTGGAGGGCAAGTGCAACAACATCCAGGCTGCCATTAACACCAGTTAATCAATTTGTCCTTTCCATATGATCAGTGCACACACACGACAAACGTTAAACCCAACCTCCAAACCCAAAGATATAATATTCCAGGGGCAGAATTATGCGATTACACTAATAGCATTTATTCAAATTTATTTTTATTGTACTGAAATATTCACAATTTATTCAAAAATATAGCAAACAAAGGAGACCACCACGAGGGGCACACAGAATTTGCAGATGCCAAATATATATGATGTCACTGAGTTATAAGAAACGCTAATTATTTATATATGCTGTTTGTAAATACTCTAATGACACCAATGGCATAAAACTGGCAATGTCAAATTACCCAGTACAGTTACTTATAAATCATCAAGGAATTTGTACAATTATTGTTTGTGGCATATCCAACCCATCTGTAGCATATTAGCAGATGTACATCCAGCTACTACTTCAATAAAGTCCAAATATATAAATGCTAATTTTAAAATAATGCAATAAATTACAGGACTAAATAATATGCATCTTGAGAGTGAGAGAGAGAGAGAGAGAGAGCTCCAGATCCCCTGAACCATGTGTTCTAAGTGAGCTCCCCAACCAAACCTCGCATTCGTAATGACCATGTCTGGCACCGCAGCTATCCAGGGGACCTGTGATGATAGATTGTTCCAGTGTAGCCACCACTCCAGGGAGTGCAAGGTTTGTGGGGATAGAACCAGTTTACCCTCTAATCAATTTTTAAATCATTTCTGCGCTCTCAACTCCTCCCACTGCAGGTGACAGGAGTGGAGCGGAGCCCATAGAACTGCAGGAATGCACACGATGAGGGAACTTAAGGGCACTTTACACGCTGCGATATCACTATCGATATCGCTAGCGAGCGTACCCGTCCCTTGTGCGTCACGGGCAAATCGCTGCCCGTGGCGCACAACACTGCTTACACCCGTCACACGTGGTAAGTACACCTGGTAAGTACACCTGCCTAGCGACGTCGCTGTTGCCGGCCCCGCCCCCGTCGTTTGTGCGTCACGGGCAAATCGCTGTCCGTGGAGCACAACACTGCTTACACCCGTCACACGTTGTAAGTACACATGGTAAGTACACCTGCCTAGCGACATCGCTGTTGCCGGCGAACCGCCTCCTTTCTAAGGGGGCGGTTCGTTCAGCGTCACAGCGGCATCACTAAGCGGCCGCCCAATAGAAGCGGAGGGGCGGAGATGAGCGGACCGAACATCCCGCCCACCTCCTTCCTTCCTCAATGCCAGCGGCCCCAGGGACGGTGATGTCCCTCGTTCCTGCGGTGTCACACATGGGCAAAGTTAGGCATAAATTTTATGCGACACGTTTTACAAGCTACTTTGACACAAAATTGTGGCCGAAATATTGTTTTGTCATAGCCGGTAATAATTTTATCGTGTTTAGCAGCAAAAGTTGAGCTAGTATGCCAAATTTCAGTATCATAGCCAGTATAGAACTCTAATGGCTATGTGCCAAAGTTTGCAAAATCCTCTTAGCTGAAGCCACAGGCTTGGTGGGACCTCCAGTGAAAGGTCAACAGTGCCCAATGTATTTGAGATCTGGCCCTAAAAATTTACAGAACCTCTTTTCAAACATACATGTACATCCTTATAAATTTTCAGCAAAATCGGAGAAGGTCGAGTGGGGACCACTGGTCCACTTGACATGGAATGACCCCATAATAAGAGATGGCTTAAGACTGGAATTTCTCTCGCCCCCTCAGAAGCCCTTAATTGTAATATCAGTCAGAAAAAAATCGCAGGACAGTCGTCTGACACTAGAAGAAGATGCTATGTCCCTGATACACAAGAATGTTTTGACCCAGATTCCCAAGAAGCATGAGGGGACAGGCTTCTTCACCCTTCTTTTTCTAGGCAAAGCAAACAAGATTCTAGGGTGTATAAAAAGAGAGATTAGATCCCGTGATCCCAACGTATTGTTACCCCTCTCTAAATCACTTGTAAGACCACATCTGGAATATGAGATTCAGTTTTGGGCTCCACATTTTAAAAAGGACATTCAGAAGTTAGAGTCAGTTCAAAGGCAGGCAACTAGACTACTACAAGGAATGGAAGGCCGTTGAAAAAGTTAGATATGTTTAGCTTAGAAAAAAGACGTCTCAGAGGAGATCTCATTTATATGTATAAATACATGTGTGGTCAATATAAAGGACTGGCACATGACTTATTTCTTCCGAAGACAATACTAAGAACCAGGGGGCATTCACTGCGAGTGGAAGAAAAGCGATTCCGACAGCTAAATAGGAAAGGGTTCTTTACAGTTAGAGCAGTCAGACTGTGGAATGCCCTACCACAAGAGGTAGTAATGGCAGATACTATAACAGCTTTCAAAAAAGGGCTGGATGATTTCCTCAGTACACACAACATTGTTGGTTATAAATGACTTGGTGACCAGGTGTAGAACTGGTGGAGGAAGGTTGAACTAGATGGACCTAGGCCTTTTTTCAACCTTAGTAACTATGTAACTATGTAGTTAAAAAAAACGACAATTCCTTCAGGGTCATTATCAATTTAAAAAGATTGAATGAGTTCTTGCCCCATCATCCATCCAAGATGGAATAGGTAAAGACTTCTACTCCCGGCTTGATTCATGGCAGTACTGAGCAAGTCCCCTTCACATGGCAGAGAGCATAGCTTACCAACATACCATAAATAAATTCCCTATTAAAAATATCTTTATTCAGTCATCTAAAAAACTGTCAATACAGTGCACAAAATAGCCACTAGGAGGTGGATAAATCATGAGGAAGAGACATGTGCGCCAATCACGGATATTCATAGGGAGATTTATGGTAGGGACGGGCTAATACTCTCCCTGTTAGGGCTCGTGCGCACGTTGCGTACTGACATGCATTTACGCTGCGTATTGCACTTCAGCATAAATTCATGCGTCCTGCATCCCCTGCACAATCTATGAAGATTGTGCATGATACGTGCGCACGTTGCTTTTATGAACGCAGCGATTTGGGTGCTAAAATTTTGACCCAAATCCGTGCGTTCATAAAATGAGCATATCAATTAATTTGTGCGCTATGGATGCAGCTCCCACTCTGTGTATGGTGGGGGCAGCAGCCATAGCGCATGAAATCGTCTTTTTTTTTTTTATAAAAAAACTGCATCCATTATTCAGTGTTTCTGCAGCGATTTGACGCGCACATGTGCTGTCAAAACGCTGCAGAATATTCAGCAGGTAGGTGCACATGAGTCCTTACACTTCCCGGGGATGAGTATTGTATTTTTCAGTGTGCAGCTATAGATGTGCTGTGGGTTATTGCTGATATTTATTAACATGGGGTATTATTTATGGGATGCATAATCCACTGGTATTGAAATGCCTTTTGTCTTGATTGAAGAGTCATCTGTATTATCTTTATGATCTGATGTTCCAGTGGCTATAGTATACATCCATTAACCTGTATGCAATTGTATATTTCACAATACTCATTGACCTAATAGTGCAGAACTTACAATTGACCTGCACACTGCACTGACACGATTTGTGGTGATGGTGGTAGCTTATTGTGGATAATAGGGTCAGTGAGGGACAGCCGACGAGGAGCGGGGGCACCGAGTATTAGGGTGTTTACACTCCGCTGTTAGGTAGAGGGAAGTGTAACAGGGAAAGTATTAGCCCGCCCCTACCATAAATCTTCCTTTGAAAATCCGTGATTGGCGCACATGTCCCTCCCTCACCATTTATCCACCTCCTAGTGGCTATTTTGTGCACTGTATTGACAGTTTTTTAGATGACTGAAATAAGATATTTTAATAGGGAATGTATTTATGGTATGTTGGCAGTTTTAATCCCTAGGGATTATTTTTCTTGGTTATTTTAGAAAGCATAGCTTAGCCTTGGATTGGGCATCCCTCGGACCAACACTTAAGTCACAGGGCTCTACTAGAAGAGTTAGCTAGGGCGGCAGGTTTCGCGCAAAGCTGCATGCTGTCTACCGAGGCATCCGCTAAGAAGGCAGCTGTTCCCTGCAGTAACGGCAGGGCAGATTACAACTCCTTACTGGATGAGCCACCTTTAAGCTGATGCTCCAACTGCCGAAGCCAGACCATCAGCAACCTAGCTACTGAGTCTCTGCCACGGCGGGTCTCAAGGCTCCCGCAGATGCCTCCCAGGAACCCCTAATGTAGCTGTCTGCTCGCCTGTCAAGTTCGTCCTTCAAACTCCCCAGGTCCTTGAAGTGGAGCGTCAGCTTCTTGGCCACTTTAGCGACAGCTACGTCTATCATGGGACTCTTATCCCAGGTTTTAGAGTCCTCCTGTTCAATTGGGTATTTCCTCTTCATGGGAGGAAAACGTTGTTTTTTGACTGACCTATTCCTTTGTGCCCTGATAAGCTTCTGCACCTTCTCATTCACAGGAAAGGAGCACTTATTCTTCTGCTCTAACCCACTGAACATCACGTCCTCTAATGATTCTGGCCCCCTAGTCTCTACCAGCCCTCTAGGAGCTCACGGCTTTGACCAGGCAGCCGGTCTCTGCCACTGGGAACTGAGGCAGACTACACCTACACCTACCCTACACCTTCGTCCGATGAAGAGGACGCGGAGGTACAGGAAGATGAGGAGCAGCTTAAATCCAAGAAGGAACTATCCTCTGGACTAGGGGATTTGTGGCTCCTTTTGTCCTTCTTGCACTTGGCCAGATATTTAAAAGATTCCTTCACCTCCGCCTTAATAATAGATTGTATACTCGAGGTGAAATGTGGTGCCTTCTTACTATGGTCCTCTGAATACAGGATGAACACAAGTCCTTCTGCACCCCTGGTGGAAAATGTTTACAAATGGCGCACTCCCTATTTTTCTGTTTGGACGTGCGCTTTTTAGCCATTACCTGAGGGAATACAATAGGCGGGGGACCCCAGTTAGTGACTACCCATCAGAGATCACTGATCCCTACGAAACCAGGAGATACCGGATCTGAAGACAGGCCAGGATCATAGGGTTGCACCCACCAGGAATCACTGGACTTCTGACTGGACTTGCTCTTGCTTGCTCTGCTGTCCATACTCCTTGATCTAGCTTGCTGCTGCTGCTCTTCCAGGCTCTGCTGGTCCTCTATAACAGGAGAAGACATGAATGCCATTGCTCATTGCTCCTGCAGAGGCCCTTTAAATATTAATAGGACTTGGAGAGGTGCTTCCACGGCTGAGTATCCCGACGCCACGGCCAGGTAAGCTTTGGGACATCCAACGCCACCAGCGTGTGGTCTCTCATCTAGAACAGGAAACCCTAAAAATTGATGAAGAGAAGAGGTTCCTCCCTTATTTTAGTGGATTTCCTGTCCTGGATGGGCAAACTCTGGTTGCGAGGTCATGGGGAAAAATAATGAATATTTTTGTTTTATTAAAAAAAAAAATTAATAATAATAATAATAATAATAATAATAATAATAATAGATGTTACTTTAGCCTCAAAGCAAATTTTGCATTTTCACATGGATAGCATGAAAAAAATGCACCATACAATTTGTTATGCAATTTCTCCCAAGTACATCGCAACTTCATGGGTGGTGAAAATTTACTGTTTGGTCGCATAGCAGGGCTCAGAAGGGAAGAAGCGCCATCTGACATTTTAAACACAAAATCATCTGGAATTGTTAGATGACACCATGCCCTATTAATGCGCAGTACCTTGTAGTGCCCATACATTCTGCCCAGCTCGTGCTTCGGGAGACACACACCCCTTACATTAATCGGGTTCTCCTCACTATAATAATGCCCAACATATGGAAGTTAACTGTCATTTACACACATTGAGGTGCTGAGAGGAGGGGGCATTTGGATTTGGGAGCACAGATTTTGTTAAAATTATTTTTTTTTGGGGTGGGGGGGGCTCAGCTACGAGTAATGTGGAAGTCACCTATATTTCTTTTAACAAATGACGGACCTGAGTAGGGACGTGTTTTTATGAGTTGAATTTAATGCTATTTGGTGTCAATTTGGGTACAGAACATTTTAGAGCAGTTCACATTTATCCTGTGCTTTATCTGGAGCACCTAGATTAGGGTTTCCATCTACATCATCGAAATATGATTTTTGACCAAAGTTCTGCCACAAAAAGGCAGCATTTTGAACAACATAGTGTGAACAAGAAACCCAAATTCCCATAGACTTTGCTTGAATAGAAGAACACATCCATTTTGGCATTAAACAGCGCAGAAGAAAAAGCAGCAAAAAAGCAGGTAAAAAGCAGGTAAAAAGCAACGTGCGCACATACCCTTAAGTCTGGAACCCATGGACATCACCAAACGCTGGGTTTCCTCCTTCTTAATGCTTTGCCAGGCCTTTACAGCCGCAGCCTTCAGGTCTTGCTTGTTTGTGGGTCTTTCCGTCCTAAGTCTGGATTTGAGCAAGTGAAATGCATGCTCAATTGGGTTAAGATCTGGTGATTGACTTGGCCATTGCAGAATGTTCCACTTTTTTGCACTCATGAACTCCTGGGTAGCTTTGGCTGTATGCTTGGGGTCATTGTCCATCTGTACTATGAAGCGCCGTCCGATCAACTTTGCGGCATTTGGCTGAATCTGGGCTGAAAGTATATCCCGGTACACTTCAGAATTCATCTGGCTACTATGGTCTGCTGTTATGTCATCAATAAACACAAGTGACCCAGTGCCATTGAAAGCCATGCATGCCCATGCCATCATGTTGCCTCCACCATGTTTTACAGAGGATGTGGTGTGCCTTGGAACATGTGCCGTTCCCTTTCTTCTCCAAACTTTTTTCTTCCCATCATTCTGGTACAGGTTGATCTTTGTCTCATCTGTCCATAGAATACTTTTCCAGAACTGAGCTGGCTTCATGAGGTGTTTTTCAGCAAATTTAACTCTGGCCTGTCTATTTTTGGAATTGATGAATGGTTTGCATCTAGATGTGAACCCTTTGTATTTACTTTCATGGAGTCTTCTCTTTACTGTTGACTTAGAATCAGATACACCTACTTCACTGAGAGTGTTCTGGACTTCAGTTGATGTTGTGAACGGGTTCTTCTTCACCAAAGAAAGTATGCGGCGATCATCCACCACTGTTGTCATCCATGGACGCCCAGGCCTTTTTGAGTTCCCAAGCTCACCAGTCAATTCCTTTTTTCTCAGAATGTACCCGACTGTTGATTTTGCTACTCCAAGCATGTCTGCTATCTCTCTGATGGATTTTTTCTTCTTTTTCAGCCTCAGGATGTTCTGCTTCACCTCAATTGAGAGTTCCTTAGACCGCATGTTGTCTGGTCACAGCAACAGCTTCCAAATGCAAAACCACACACCTGTAATCAACCCCAGACCTTTTAACTACTTCATTGATTACAGGTTAACGAGGGAGACGCCTTCAGAGTTAATTGCAGCCCTTAGAGTCCCTTGTCCAATTACTTTTGGTCCCTTGAAAAAGAGGAGGCTATGCATTACAGAGCTATGATTCCAAAACCCTTTCTCCGATTTGGATGTGAAAACTCTCATATTGCAGCTGGGAGTGTGCACTTCCAGCCCATATTATATATATAATTGTATTTCTGAACATGTTTTTGTAAACAGCTAAAATAACAAAACTTGTGTCACTGTCCAAATATTTCTGGCCCTGACTGTACATATACATTTCATAGTTATTGGTATAATTTTTTTGCTCTTTATGTTCTGGTTTTTGTGGGGGGGGGGGTTTAGATTTTTTTTCAATTTCTACTTTACTTTCTTACTTTTGTCCCTATATGGGACACTAACTTTTATTGTTCTGATTGCTGTTATAATGTATTGCAATAAACCAGCATTGCAATACATTATACCTGTTAGTGCATCTGTTCTGCCTCATGGCAGCCTGCTAATATTCATTGCAATTTATGTTACAACCCCTAGAGGTCGTTGTTATTCTTTTGAATTGCTGAGTTTCTCTTTAAGCAAAATGTATTCTGGGTAACAAACACCCTCCTCGGAGCTGAGAAGAAGCCTGCAGCCATTTTCTGTTTGGATTTGTTAGGAAAGGACCTGCCGACTTACCTCTCTGTACATTCACCCCTGCCTAGTGTAATCCGGTGAGCAAATCAAATTACATGTGTTAGTGATAGAATCTTAGGCGGAAGACTGTAGTAAATGTATTGTACGTTGTAATTCTACACCTTTAGTGTCATCCCTGCCTTGTTTGTATAGATAAGATTTTCTATGTATTGCAGATGCAGTGACCTTTCCCCTACATTCTCATAAGAACTGTATCTCATGCACTGTTATGCTATGTTAACTCTGTATTAACACTGTACTGACTGTAATCATTTTCTTGTTATAGTTTTTACCCATATAAAACAGTATCTTGGATATACCATATTCCGTATTCAACTGCATCTTGGATATTCCTATATTCACTGTATATTCCACGTATACTGCAATCAAGTTCACGTTATCAGCTAATAAATCAAGGCTACTGAATTCCAGTCTGTTTATTTGAAATGTGAACGAGGGTTTAGCGGTATGCCGGAGATTCACAGCGTTACGTGAAAGAAGGCAGAACTGTAAAAACGGACACTGACCGCAGGTGGTAGTTGAATAGACTGCATGGGACCGCTATCACCCACACTGCACCGCATACGGGTACTACAGCAGCAGGGATCAAGACTGCAGTCCTCCCCAGCAAGCACGACACCTTTCCCGCCACGCGGGACCCGTTCACGTATAGACCCAGCTTTTCCGACCAAGTTATCATCAATCCACAGCTGAGTGCACAATGTCTGCCTCCCGAGCATCCTCAGTCAGGACAAGGTCCTGAGCAAGCTGCTCTAACAAGTCTTCAGTGAAAGAGTTTGCTGCTCTCGCTCGTGCAGAAGCTGAGGCTGCAAAAGTAAAATCCACCTTTGCTGCACAAGAGATGCAACTAAAACTAAGACAAGCAGACCGAGATGCAGAAAGTGCATGCCTGCAAGCAGATCGAGATGTAAAAAATGCACGCTGCAAGCAGATCGAGAAGCAGAAAGTGCACGCCTGCAAGCAGGCAGAACACACTTGGTAGCTGAACAAGAAGCTGAAAAAGCACGCCTGCAGGCCTCTCTGGACAAACTTATTGCAGAAAAGGAGGCAGCAGCGGCAATAGCCAAAGCAGAGTTCCTGGAGGCCGTGGAGTATTCTGAATCCGAGAAACGCAGCAACGTACTTGGACCAGACGTAGAGGAACAAGATCCAACCCAACGTGTCTCATAGTATGTCCACCAGCATCCCGGAACAGATGACAACCCTGATCCACGACATCGATCATCCTATATCGACTACCAGAGACTTCATCCCGAACTGCAGTACTGTAAGCAAGAAAGTATGCAGCAGGTCTACGTCGACTACAACTACAGTTCTACAGATCAGAAGGTATCACCTATATCCCGAATTAGAGGGACACCCTTTGCTTCAGAACGGTATTATACAGACTACCCTGAGACTGAAGCTCCTAATAGGTATGGTTACACACCACACATTAGACATGACTATAACACACCAGCTCGCACCAGCGCCGACCAAGCTACCATGGACTTTGCAAAGTTCTTTGCTCGCCGAGAACTGGTTACCAAGGGACTTGTAAAGTTCACTGACAAAGCTGAGAACTATAGGTCATGGCGAGCCTCATTCCAAAACACCATTCAGGGTCTGGACCTTTCTTGTAGCGAGGAGTTAGATCTCCTAGTAAAGTGGCTTGGGAATGAGTCGGCTGAGCACGCCAAACGACTAAGAGACATTAATATAAAGCATCCAGCCACAGGCCTACATAAGGTGTGGGCAAGACTTGATGAATGCTATGGGTCCATAGAAGCCATTGAAAATGCTTTATACCAAAGAATTGATGGTTTTCCTAAGATAGGGCCTAAAGGTTATCAAAAACTTAGAGAACTGAGTGATTTGTTGATAGAGTTACAGGTTGCCCAGGAGGAAGGAAATTTGCCCAGATTGGCTTTCCTGGACACTGCCAGGGGAGTTAATCCGATAGTGCAGAAACTTCCTTACAACCTACAAGAAAAGTGGGTCACATGTGCTTCACGGTACAAACAAATTCATAATGTGCCTTTTCCTCCTTTCACTGTATTTGTAAATTTTGTTGTTCAACAAGATAAAGGCAGAAATGACCCCAGTTTTGACTTCACCCTGTCGTGTCCCACTACCCCCGGTATCAAACTCAGTAGGACACCCGTGGCAGTCCATAAAACTAACATTGTTTCCACAGGACCCTCTCAACATGCTAGTAAGCCACCTCCAGAAGAGAACAGACCTCAAGATGTCAGTAAGCAGTGTCCGCTACACAAGAAACTGCATCCGCTACTAAAATCCAGAGCCTTCAGGGAGAAGTCTTTAGAGGATCGCAAAGGTTTCCTCAAGGAAAACAACATCTGCTTCAAATGCTGTGCTACAACATCACACCTCGCCAGGAATTGTGAAGCTAGCGTGAAATGTGCACAATGCAGCAGCACGGATCACAATACAGCCTTACACCCTGGACCACCCCCACGAATGTTGTCACAAGCAGAGGAGCACAATGCCAAGCAGAAGGATACTGACGTGGACTCCTCTGAGGTCACCTCTCAATGTACCGAGATCTGCGGAGGACCCGTAGGAGGAAGATCCTGTTCAAAAATCTGCCTTGTCCGAGTCTACCCAGCAGGCCATAGGAACAAAGCGATCAAGACATATGCAATCCTGGATGACCAGAGCAACAGATCGCTAGGCACGTCCATCTTCTTCAACAACTTCAGCATTGTAGGCCCCGGTTCTCCCTATTCCTTGAAGACATGTGCAGGTACTGTCGAGACGGTGGAGAGGAAAGCAACCAGATAAAAAGTGGAGTCTGTAGATGGCCAGATCTGTCTATCATTACCGACCATACTGGAGTGCAATCAGATTCCCGACAACAGGTCGTAGATACCTTCACCGGAGGTAGCTGCTCATCACCCCCATTTGAAGCGTATAGCTCACCTGATACCTGAGTTGGACCCAGAAGCCCCAATAGCTTTACTCTTGGGAAGAGATATACTACGAGTTCACAAGACTAGACAATACATCAACGGCTTCCAAAACGCTCCATACGCACAGAAGCTCGATCTTGGATGGGTCATTATAGGAGACGTCTGTCTAGGAGGAGCACACAAGCCGACCTCAGTCAACAGTATGCTCACCAATACATTAGAAAATAGACGCCCGTCTCTCTTCCAGCCATGTCAGAATAGTCTGCTGGTAAAGGAGTTACCGTGCAGCACCCCTCTGCCTTGCCCTTTCTCAGTTCCTTCCAACGAAGACCACGCTTGTGAAGGTGAACAAAACCACATAGGGTGTGCAGTCTTCCACAGGACAAAGGAAGACAACAAGACAGCGATGTGCATAGAAGATAGGATGTTCTTGGACACCATGGGATCGGGAAATAGTCAAAAACAAATCAAACAGTTGGGTCGCACCACTACCATTTCGACCTCGGAGACGACGCCTACCAAACAACAGGGAAATGGTCTACAATCGCTTCATCTCCCTCAAGCACAAACTTCAGAGGTCATTTGAGACAAAAGAACACTTCTTTACCTTCATGGAGAAGATCTTACAGAACAACCACGCGGAGGTCGCACCCGCACTTCAAGACTCCGAGGAGTGGAGGGGGGTGTGGCCTGCACGCTGATGGCGACGGCTGCTTGAAGGAGAGCTCTGTGCTGAAGCAGGATAAACCGGCTCTTATCAGCTCACAGATAACAGGATTACCAGCTACAGGAGGCGTGAGTAACCCCAGCCCCCAGCGATGCCTAAGGGGAGACCTAAAAAAACTGGCACTCCAGCCAAACTGACAGACTTCTACCCCCGGGATAGGGATCTCACCTCACCAAGCAAGATGGCTCTGGCTTCCCACTCAGCTTCTTCCCACTCCTCACAAGGAGATACAGGCTGCTTGACAGGCTGCACAGGCATTCCTCTGACAGAGGAAACAATGCAATCTCTGCTGAAAACGCTGAGGGCTTCCCTGCAGGCTGATCTCAGAGAAATAGTAAGAGAGCTGAAGGAAGAGATCAGGTCTCTGGGTGATCGCACAGAGCATGTAGAAACTAAAATGGCTGAATTTGCAACATCACATTACAATCTGATAGATGCTAACACAGCTTTGGAAAAGGAGGTGGAGGCACTAAAACTTAAAATCAGTGATATTGAGGACAGATCCCGAAGAAATAACCTAAAAATCAGAGGGATTCCCTCATCAGTAGCAGATAAAGACCTCCGGGAATACTTCCACAAGTTTCTGCAGCTTATACTCCCTGGATGGGACACCAGAGACCTGATAGTGGACAGGATTCATAGAGTCCCTAAATCCAAAGGCATAGATCCAGCTCTGCCTAAAGATGTCCTGGCTAGACTTCATTTCTATAAAACAAAAGAAGCTGTGCTTCACACACTGAGGGGAAATCCAGCCCTGCCAGACACTTTCATGGGACTAAAAATCTTCCCAGATCTTTCTGCTGCAACTCTTATTAAAAGAAGAGAATTTGCCCACCTTTCTAAACTCCTTAGAGATCAAGACATCAAGTACAAGTGGGGTTTTCCGGTGAAGATGATAATTTTCAAAGATGGAGGCACTTACATATGTCATACTCCTTCTCAGCTGGGCAAATTGCTGGATGACTGGGGAATAGCCCACCCACCAAACCCTGGTGAGCGGGAGAATCAAAGAGGCCCTCCAGACAGGAGTAACCCTGAAAGGTCAGTAGCTTAGCTGGGACTCCTTCCTGCTTATGGCACCTGCTGTCCCTGCTCCTGTGACACGGGATGTCACGTAGCCCCCCTGATGTTCTCGCCTATGGCGAGCGGTTATACACCGGGCACCCTACTCGGGGCAAACCGGTGTTGTTGGAATTTTTTTGTTTTTGTTCCTCTTCTCACAAATGTTCCTTAATTTTTTTTGGAAATTTCTCTCAATTCCTTGCTGGTCTAGCCCCTCTCATCCCTGATGGCGTTCCTAGGAATTCAAACCCCCCTGCGGCTCCAATATGAGAATTAAGATATTGTCTATTAATGTGAACGGACTCAACTCCCCAGCAAAAAGGTCAATGATGTGGAGAGAGGTGAAGGCATCTAACTGTGATATAGCGTGCATTCAGGAGACCCACCTTCTTTCCACAGATAATAAACGGCTACTTCATCCAAGGTTCCAACACACCTTTTTTGCTAATGACTCAAAAAAAAGAGGAGTGGCCATTTTAATAAAGAACTCAGTGGCCTTTAAATTGATAAATGTCAGTTATGGAGCGGATAGAAGATATATTATTTTGTCTTGTTATATCAACAGCATCCCTTATACCTTGGCAACGGTCTACTCCCCAAATTCATCACAATTGACCTTTGCTAGGAAATTTTTCCAAGCATTCAAAGATACTGCCACAGGGGCGGAAATCATCTGTGGAGACTTTAATATACCTGTTATACGCTCCATGGATTGCTCCAACATCAGCCTCCCACATGCTAAGGAACTTAAGCATCTCATCAATGAATTCCATTTTCATGACATCTGGAGATATTTGCACGCATCAGAAAGAGACTATACATTCTTCTCTTCCAGGCATCGCTCATACAGTAGAATTGATTTTTTTTTGGTCGACAGCAAATCTATAAGTAATTGTGTGGCAGCTGATATTGGTTTAATTACTTGGACAGATCATGCGCCGATCTCTTTGTCTGTTCAGGGTAGCTTTAATGTTCAAAATTCCCCTAGGTGGAGACTGAATACCAGCTTGCTTGGTAGGCAGAAGGTACATGATGAAGTAGAGTCAGTGTTAACAGAATATTTTAAACTTAATAATAATGGGGAAATTTCTGACGAGACCCTGTGGGCTGCTCATAAAGCAGTAGTCAGAGGGCAGCTCATAAAAATAGCCTCCATCCAAAAAAGGCAAAAAGACGCAGATATTAAATATATATTAACCCGTATTCATCACCTTGAATCCCTGAATAAAGCCAAAGCAACCCCTAACTTGACTAAAGAAATTGTAACCCATAGATTCCAACTAAGATCCCTACTCCTGCAAAAATACGAACATAATCTTAAAAAAAATAGTCATTTTATGCTATGGGGGATAGAGCGGGGTCCTTATTGGCAAGAAGGACGAAAAAACGTGAGATTCAATCTAAAATAGAATTCCTGTGGCACCCAAACGGAACAATCACTAGACATCCCATTGAAATAGCAGAAGCATTTGCGAAATACTATGAGGCCCTGTATAATCTAAAATATGATTCCAATACGTCACAGCCGACTCAAGTGGATATACAGGGTTTCCTAGACACCCTGGATCTTCCCCGGGTCTCAGATGAGCAATTAGAGGAACTTAATCTTCCCTTTACTACACATGGAATCCTAGGTTTCATCAAAATGACTAAGTCTAACTCCGCCCCGGGCCCCGATGGGCTGCCATACGAATATTACAAACAATTTACATCCACTCTCTCCCCCTTTATGTCAAAAACCTTCAATTTTTGGCAAAATAAAGGGTCAATTTCCCCAGATAACTTAGAAGCGATTATTATCACGCTACCCAAGCCAGGGAAACCTGCAGACACCCCGGGTAATTTTAGGCCCATTTCACTCCTAAATTGTGATGTTAAAATTTATGCCAAACTAGTGGCAGATAGACTTCATAAAGTGATCCCGACCTTAGTGGCTCCAGACCAAGTTGGGTTTGTGACAGGCAGGCAATCTAAGGATGGCACCAGACGGATGCTTGACTTGATTGGACTGGTGGAGATATCGGGTGAACCCAGTGCATTCCTGTCTCTTGATGCTGAAAAAGCCTTTGACAGGGTGCACTGGGGATACCCAGTTAGGAGTTCTAACAAAATTCGGGTTCTTGGGGAAAATCAAGTCATCCATTCTAGCCCTCTACTCTTACCCAAATGCGTCAGTGTTGGCATCGGGGTTTCTGTCATCTAAATTTCAAATAAGTAATGGCACCCGCCAGGGGTGTCCATTGTCTCCCGCTATTTTTGCTTTAGTGGTAGAACCTCTGGCGGAAGCTATATGAAAAAACATAGCCATTTCTGGTATAAGAGTTGGGGAATTTGAACATAAACTTGGTTTATACGCAGACGATGTGATAATTTCCTGTTCTAACCTTGCAGTGTCGATTCCAGCAGTGGTGAACACATTATCGAACTTTTCTAAAGTGTCGTATTATAAGCTTAATGCGGCAAAGTCTTTGATACTGCCGTTTAATGTACCGGTGGAGGCCAGGAGTGCACTGGAGGGGGCCTTTCAATTCAAATGGTGCGACAGGGGGATAACTTATTTGGGTATTAAGCTGACACCATCGCAGATGTTAATTAAAGAAAATTTGGAACCTCTGATCCAAAATTTAGGAAAGGAATTGGGAAGGTATGAAAAAATATCATTGTCCTGGATGGCCAGGATACAGTCCTTTAAAATGGTTTTCTTACCCAAAATATTGTATGTGCTCAGATGCCTTCCCATCAAAATTTCTCACAAAACCCTGATGAAACTTCAATCGTTGACTAACAAATTTGTCTGGGGTAATAAAAGGGCTAGGGTCGCAGGTAAAGTGTTATACCCCCCATATGACTTAGGGGGATTGGGCACCCCAAACATATCGGCATATTATAAAGCCTTACTAATTGAATCACTAAAGGAATGGTGGCGTCCAGGTAATTCACATAGATGGGCTCAGATTGAAAATTTCCTGTCCCGCCAGGGCTCGGTCAGAAGAATGATGGAAGCAGAATATTTGAGCCGTTCACGGTTCTCCCCGTGTGTTCCCACCATGTCAGCCTCCCTGGAGGTCTGGCGAAATGACTTGATTCATAAGATTCAGATTCCTCTTTCAGAGATTTCCCTCAAGTCGTTGGAATCTCAAATCCCCTTTTTGAATCTGGCCAGGTGGGAGGGATCAGGCATTACAGTGCTGGCGGATCTATACTCTGATTTGGGTGTTAACCCCTTTAATGAAATAGTACGGGAACACCCCTCTTTAAAGGGCTGTTTCTATCAACACATCCAAATTACCGTATTTTTCGCTTTATAAGACGCACCGGAATATAAGACGCACCCCAAACTTAGAAATAAAAAAAAGGTAAAAAAAAGAAAAATGGGGTCCGTCTTATGCTCCGGTGTTCTCTTACCGGAGGGGGGCAGCAGTGGTGGTGAAGCGGGGTCACAGGAGGCACAGGTTGTGCTGGCAGGCACGGCGGGTCAGTGGCAGCGGGGTCCGTGGTTGCAGGTGCCGTGGCGTCCGTGGTGGCAGGAGCCGTGGGGTCCGTGGTTGCGGCAGCAGCCGTGGCGGGTGAGCCATGCAGCAGGCCGGTGCAGTGAGTGTCCGCGGTCCCGGTTCAGTGGTGGCAGCGGCGGCTCAGTGGTGGGAGCGGCGGCGACGGCTCAGTGGTGGAGTATGTCCGCGGTCCCGGCTCAGTGGTGGCAGCGGCGGCGACGGCTCAGTGGTGGGAGCGGCGGCGACGGCTCAGTGGTGGCAGCGGCAGGGACTGCTCAGTGGTAGAGTGTGTCCGCGGTCCCGGTTCAGTGGTGGCGGCGACGGCTCAGTGGTGGGAGCGGCGGCGACTGCTCAGTGGTGGCAGCGGCAGGGACTGCTCAGTGGTGGAGTGTGTCCGCGGTCCCAGCTCAGTGGTGTCAGCGGCGGCGACGGCTCAGTGGTGGGAGCGGCGGCGACGGCTCAGTGGTGGCAGCGGCAGGGAGTGCTCAGTGGAGGAGTGTGTCCGCGGTCCCGATTCAAGTAATGGCGCCCGGAGCGACGCATGCGCAGATGGAGCTCTCATCCAAGGGCTCCATCTGCGCACGCGCTGACTCCCGGAGCAGCGCGTGTGCAGATGGAGCTCTCATCCAAGAGCTCCACCGGCGCCATCATTTGAAAGTGGGACCGCGGACAACTGGTAACATGCTGCACAGCCGCCCGCACCGCATGCACAGAGTGGCAGCCAGCAGGCTGCCCGCCCACCCTGCGTACAAGCGGCCGGGTACCTGTGCTTGCGTGCGGTGGCAGCCGGGTACCCATGGCTGTGTGCGGGCGGCAGCTGGGTGACTGTGTGAGGGCGGCAGCCGGGTGCCTGTGTGAAAGCGGCACCCGACTGCCGCTCGCACACAGCACCCGGCTGCCGCCCGCACACAGCCATGGGTACCCGGCTACCACCGCATGCAAGCACGGGTACCCGGCTGCCGACCCCACACAGCACCCGCTGCCGCCCGCACACAGCCACGGGTACCCGGCTGCCACCGCACGCAAGCACAGGTACCCGGCCGCTTGCATGCAGCCACAGGCACCCGGCCGCCCGATCGCCTCAGACAGGACCCCCCCTCCCGGTACCGCTTTATAAGACGCACCCCCCATTTTCCTCCCAAATTTTTGGGAGGAAAAGTGCGTCTTATAAAGCGAAAAATACGGTAGTCATTTTCTGGCCTCTAAATTTCCTCCAAAGTCGAATCCTCTGTTACCTACAACAAAGGCTTTGGTATTTAAAAAGATAATTAAATCCAAAAGGTATCTCCTCGACATACAAATGGCTCAATAACCCCCCTGAAGAGCAAAAATCTCCTTATATGAATAAATGGGACGTGGAGTTGAGTGTCTCTACCTCTCCTTCAAACTGGCACACGGCATCAGCAAATATCCAAAACTATTCCAAGTGTATAAATCATCTGGAGCAACTGAAAAAAGTACACCTGCGATGGTATCGGTCCCCAGCCAACTTAGCACAGTTCCTCCCAAATTATTCGCCACATTGTTGGAAGGGCTGCCTCCAAAGGGGTACTCTTGGTCACTGCTGGTGGGCTTGTCCCAAGGTTTTCTCGTTCTGGTTGGAGGTGTTTGGCCTGATGGGTGAGCTGACAGGCAATCCTATTAATCCGAATCCAGGTCTGGCAGTGCTAAATGTGGGTATAGAGGAGTTCTCTTGGGAATCCAGGGGTTTATTAGTTCACATTCTAGTAGCTGCCAGATACTGCATAAGTTTGCACTGGAAATCCCCAAAGACGCCTACATTAGTTGAACTATATAACCGAATTAATCTCCAATGCCAATACGAGTTCTGTCTGGCTCACTCCATCCGCGCCAAAAACAAAATACTTCAGATTTGGGACACGTGGCTAAACTCTGTATATGCAATCCCCTGTCAGGCATCTGTTTCCAGGGCAAACTGTTGATAATTAAAAATGGGTCAAATAGGGTCAAAGAGAGTGTTACGCAGGGAGTTCACCCATACCACATGTCAATATTCAAGGTGTTTAAATCTCTGTTGTTGTTACTGCTCGGGCTACCCCGAAACGCCATCCAATTCCCTCCCTCCCCCCCTCCCCCTCCCTGGTTGCCTCCTTGCAACCATCCATGGTTCTCCCCCTCTCCCCCACCTCTCTCTCCCCTCCCTTTTCTTATCTTCCTTTCTTACTCTCTGGCTCTGGTTGTTTGGAACCCTCGTTTTGAGGATTAAAGAGTAATTTGGTAGGTTGACTCTATACGTATTGGGTATTGATTAACCTAAAAAAAAAAAGTTGCAACTTGCATCAGACATGATTGTTGGTGGTGTGACAGGAAATGTGAATCATAATCAAAGGTGATACTACCACGTGTTACAGCGTTGTTCTCTTTGTGTATTATTGCCAATGATACCTGAATTTCTCCTTTTTGTAATGTAACTTCCTACAATAAAAATTGATTGGATTAAAAAGACTCCGAGGAGTGTTGGTACTTACCTATCTTCGGTGTGTACCATCCCAAAAAGCCAGGCCAGATAAGAGTGGTATTCGACTCAAGCGCCAAATGTGAAGACGTCTCATTGAATGATGTCCTATTGTCGGGCCCAGACCTCAACAACAGACTCCTAGAAGTACTACTCTGTTTCCGCAAGGATTCAGTGGCATTCATGGCTGACATACAACAGATGTTCCACTGTTTTCTCGTCAAAGAGGAACACAGAAACTATTTGAGGTTCTTCTGGTATTGCGACAATGACCCCGATAAAGACATTGCAGAGTACCGGATGAGGGTACACATCTTCGGGAACAATCCTACCCCAGCAGTCGCTATCTACGGCCTCAGAAATTCCGCCAAAGAGGGTGAAGAAAAGTATGGGTCAGATGTCAGATCATTCGTAGAAAAAGACTTCTATGTAGACGACTGCCTGAAGTCCACACCAACAACTGAGGCTGCAATCAGTCTGCTAAAAAGGGCTCAAGAAATGCTTGCTCTGTCTAACCTCTGGTTGCATAAAAATGCCTCCAACAGCTGAGAATTGATGGAAGCCTTTCCCTCTCAAGACTATTCCAATGATCTAAAGGACTTAGACTAAAGCAATGACTCCCTTCCTTTGCAGCGGAGCCTAGGATTGCTTTGGGATTTGAAGACGGATGCCTTCACCTTTCAGATCAACAAAGACGAGAAACCCTTCACGCGCATAGGAGTTCTTTCTTTTGTGAGTAGCTTGTACGACCCATTGGGATTCGTGGCTCCAGTAACCATCCAAGGCAAGATGATGCTAAGGGACTTCACCCAAGAGACATCTGATTGGGATGACCCACTTCCAGCAGAAAAAGCAGATCTGTGGACTGAGTGGAGGAAGTCTCTCGAAGCCTTGACCAACCTTCGTGTAAAACGACCGTATGCTCCTGTGCCATCCACGGAAGTCAAAACACAAAAACTTTGTGTCTTCCGTGACGCATCAGTCAAAGCGATTGCAGCAGTAGCATACCTCAAAACCACAGATGCCAATGAACAGAGCCACATCGGTTTCGTTATGAGCCGGGCAAAACTGGCGCCACTCCGTGAACACACGATACCCAGACTTGAGCTCTGCGCTGCCGTCTTCACGGTTGAATTTGCCGAACTTATCTCAGATGGGATGAGTCTGGCGATCAAAGACGTAGAATTTTATACAGACAGCAAAGTGGTACTTGGGTATATCTGCAATGAATCGCGACGCTTCTATGTCTACGTCAGCAACCGGGTACTAAGGATAAGAAGATCCCCTTGCCCTAGTCAACGGCACTACGTGTCTACCCATCACAATCCTGCAGACCCCGCGACTAGATCCGTTGCACCAAGTCATCTGAGAGACACTACATGGTTCACAGGTTCTGCCTTCTTGCACCGTTCGATGCCTGACATCAGAGAGTCTGATACATTTGAGCTAGTGGACCCAGATGACGATGAAGAGCTTCGTCCTCAAGTGTCTGTTCTACATACAGTGACCTCAAGTAATCACCTCAAATCTCATCGATTCAGCAGGTTCTCGACTTGGAAGTCACTCGTTCGTGCCATCGCCTTTCTGCTTCATGTAGTGCAGTCCTATAAGACAACACTACCTACAAGTCAGAGACCTTGTAGAGGATGGCATCACTGCAAGCATGCATTCACCGCTTCTAATCTGGAAAGAGCTAAGATCGTAATACTCTGTATTATACAAAATGTAGCCAATGTCTTTTGGGACAGATGGAAAAGGCAGTACCTCTCCACTCTGCAAACCAGGACGAAGTGGCAGAAAGACCACCCAAACCTGGCAATGTTGTACTTGTGAAAGACAGTCAAGCACATCGGAATGAGTGGCCACTCGGCCTAGTCACCAAACCTTTTCCCAGCAAGGATTAGAAAGTACGTAAGGTAGAGGTCAGAGTGTGCAAGCTTGGGGAGAACAAACTGTTCCTCTGGCCTGTAACAGAACTTGTGTTACTGATTTCCCCAAAAGAACCATATAGTGGCATCCGTTGACGCCAAGCGGGGAGTGTTCTGCCTCATGGCAGCCTACTAATAGTCATTCATTGCAATTTCTGTTACAATCCCTAGTGTTATGATCCGGAACCATGGAAGACCACCACAAATCATTGGCAAAAGGGGACAAGAGCATTGGCAACTAATCTGGCCGCCATCCACTTACTAACAATCACAACTAGAAGTAGCCGAGGGGTGAACTAACATCCTGTGCACCGCGAACCCAGCCGGAGAACTAACTATCCTAAAGGTAGGAAAGATGAATAACTCTCTGCCTCAGAGTGGCCAGAGAAAAACCCTGCAAAATACCAACTTCCTGATAGTACTACAAAAAGGCCCTCAGATCGCACGATCTGAACTCCGTCCTATACCAGGTGCCCTTGTCATACCAATGAACAGAAAACAAGAATCATAACAAAGTCAACAAGCCACAAACACATGGACCCAAAGGAGCTATACTCGACACAGAACTGCAGGGAGTTCCTCAACAATCCACTGAGGGGGAAAATCCCTGCAAGCAAATAAACTGAAACCAACCACAGCAAATGACAAACCCAGATAAACAAAAGAACCGGACAATAAATAAAGAGCAAGCACTTATCTGGGGAAGATGTGGTGTAGAGCAGGATTAAGCAGGCTGGAGATACAAAGAACAACTGACATCCGGCAACAGCCTGCAATCAGACCAGGATTTAAATAGGCAGAGAGTTAGCAAAGGAAACACCCACTGCACAATACACCTGGTCCAAGTCCAAACCATTCCTGGCCACCAGAGGGAGCCTCCCAGCAGCCAAAACATAACTAACATTCACAACACCCTAGAGGTCATTGTTATTCTTTTGAATTGCTGAGTTTCTCTTTAAGCAAAATGTATTCTGGGTAACAAACACCCTCCTCGGAGCTGAGAAGAAGCCTGCAGCCATTTTCTGTTTGGATTTGTTAGGAAAGGACCTGCCGACTTACCTCTCTGTACATTCACCCCTGCCTAGTGTAATCCGATGAGCAAATCAAAATACATGTGTTAGTGATAGAATCTTAGGTGGAAGACTGTAGTAAATGTATTGTACATTGCAATCCTACATCTTAGCCCCTGCCTTGTTTGTATAGATAAGATTTTCTATGTATTGCAGATGCAGTGACTTTTCACCTACATTCTCATAAGAACTGTATCTCATGCACTGTTATGCTATGTTAACTCTGTATTAACACTGTACTGACTGTAATCATTTTCTTGTTATAGTTTTTACCCGTATAAAACAGTATCTTGGATATACCGTATTCCGTATACCGTATTCAACTGCATCTTGGATATTCCTATATTCACTGTATATTCCACGTATACTGCAATCAAGTTCTCATTACCAGCTAATAAATCAAGGCTACTGAATTTGTCTGTTTATTTGAAATGTGAACGAGGGTTTAGCTGTATGCCGGAGATTCACAGCGTTACGTGAAAGAAGGCAGAACAGCATCACTAACAGAAGCCACTGAGAGCACCCTCCTGGTATGGCCTAAGAAATCACCATGGCAACGATCAGGCCCTCACTAACGTTGACGATAGGATGGGAGAGGCAGCGCACTCCTGTTCACAGGCTCAGAAATGCTGTGATTGATAGCGGCATTTAGTTGGTTAAACAGCCAGGGACAGAGTGGAGAACATCCCTTGCCTTAACAGCCAGGATTTGACTGTCATGTAAGCCGAGCTTCCAACGTAGGTCACCCCGGCCACAGTTGCTCTGTCCACTCAATTGCCCGGACATATCGCTACGTTCAATGGCGAGAACTCTCTGCCAAATAGGATGTACCAGTATGTCTAGGGTTGTGAAGGGGTTAATGTTGTTGATCATAAAAGAAAAGTGTTATCAAAAAGACTGGACTTGGTGTTATAGGGAACATATCATAATCAGCAGCACAAAATACAGAGAAGGAAGATTAATCTTATATGATGCCAGAATTCTAGGAGGGAAACAGCGTCATCAGCCTCCGCTTTCTCAAAGAGGCCCTGCATAAAATTTTTCTTCATGTGGTTTTCTAACTTGTCCTCACATTTTACAAATGCTGTCATTTGGCTTTATATTTTACAGATCTGGGAAGCTGTGAGAACAGAACTTAGAACTCCAACAGAAGGATGTCCAATGCCCAAAGAAATGGGGACAGTTCTAATGCAGTGGTTTTAGTGTCAAAATCGCGACCACTTGATTGTGATATGGCTGAACTACACCACCAATAAAGCAGCCACAGCCGGTGACTGAGAAGAATCTGTGACTTCTCTGCATTCAGTGGTCACTACTCACCTGGGTAGTCATATGTAGGAATCTCCTCTTTACACCACTCATCACCCCTCACATATGTCTCTGTAGTATTAATATGGGGCAGATCTTCCCCCTGAAACAAATATTGTAAAAGTCACAGACAGATGGAGAAGTCCCATCTATGATCAGCTCTAATCCCTCCATCTCCACCGCTCTCATTACACAAGTATAACACATATAATACTGGAGGATAAAACAAGACTGAGCACAAGACCTTCACAGCCGTCTACACATCATAGGGAGATTTCATGGCACCTTCTCTCCATCTACCTGATGATCCTGAGGAACATCGGGATCTTCTTGTTTACAGTCCTGTGGGAGAAGAGGACGGGGACATCTCTCTGGTGTTGTCCTCTTACTGGATAGAACTGGAGGAGACACATACAGGGACTGAATTCATTCCTTACATACAGATAATTATAGGCCGTGTGTATTTAGTGCTGTCTATTACCTGGTGATGTGAGGGGCTGGGGAACCTCTATCATGACGTCCTTGTACAGCTCTATGTGTTCTTCTAAATACTCCCACTCCTCCATGGAGAAATAGACGGTGACATCCTGACACCTTATAGGAACCTGAAACATACAATGATACCGTCACCCCCGATCCCTTCATAGCGTTACTGTATAATGTCCCAGCATTTCCAGAAGTGTCACCTCTCCAGTCAGCAGCTCAATCATCTTGTAGGTGAGTTCTAGGATCTTCTGGTCATTGATGTCCTCATGTATCGGGGGGTGAGGTGGAGGCCTCGTGATTGGGCTCAGGGGTCTTCCCCATCCCTCAGACACAGGGGCCCGACAGCGCTCACTAGAGGTTTTCACTAATATGTAATCCTGGTTATGGAGAGACACAGTAATAAATCTCACTACAGACATTTCCAGAGTCCTCACCTTTCCTGTTCTGTCCATCTGTTATTCCCATAGATAAGAATGATGTAATGTGACGTCATCAGAATCTCTCACCTCTCCAGTAAGCCGGAAGAGGATCTCTAGGGTGAGGTGTAATATCCTCTCCGCCATCTTGTCCCTGTCCATATCCATCCTTCACGGGGCAATCAGGAGAATTTTCTTAATATAGAAGATCTCCACTGAGAGGATCCGATATTGTAGGGACCTGAATGGGGAGAAGATGACGATGTAACATCATAAATAATCCGCTGTAATAATACAATTACTGGAGATAATAAGAGGAAACATTGGAGATAATAAGGGGAAACATATCAGGAGATAGAATAAATCATCTACACATTCTTTGTCTCTTGTGGACTGGAACATAAGTTAAATTGCTAAGTCATCTCCACCATGCTCCCAATCACTGGCTATGTTGGACACTCCTCCGGCAACTAATTGGCTGTGGGAAATAGAATTTTGTTGGAACTGAGCAGGAAATACAGAAACTTGCGGGGAACAAAGGAGTGGTGGCACAGGCTTAGGGGGAATCATGAATATGTATGTTATTATTGTTATGTGATGTGGGATCATTATTGTGTTACTATTTTTATTATATTACAACATTCAATTTTTTTCCTGACATCTACTAATAAATCCTATATATTTAGGCCACACACAACAAGCAGTTTCCTCCTCGGAGTCGGCAGCTGAATACGTTTCTCATAGACTCATCTTCCATATCACTAATTCTCCTCTCATTTACAGACACTGGAAATGGCATCAACAAAACTGCAGGAGAAATTAATTACACATGAGAGAAAAAATAACGACTTCATGATATGGACAACATCTTCATTTTCTACTATGTCTCTATAAACATATTTGGCTGGAGTCCATCACTGACTCCATCACCACCAGCCGCCTATATGAAGGTTTCCTGTCTTCCCAGGGCTGTAATATTTTATATTAGATCTTGTGCTCAAATCACACACAGTTTGATGCATTCATAATTATATTTAAATACAGTATACGGTATATTTTCCTTTTCGGCATCCCTATATTACATGAAAAACACCAAAAAAACAAACAAACAAAAGTATCAAAATGTTGCAAAATAAAATTAGCACCAGCAACATATGCAAAGCACAATACAATTGTGAGACAGATGGTGCACCTTGTATGCCAAATGTTAAACATTTGTTTAAAAAACAAAAAGACTTATTTTCCATTACATAGTACATGTCTGTTACAGGAATGTTACGGTTACTGCCGCAATGCTAATCCTGCCAGTTTAACAACTTGTCAAATGCAACCATGGCATCTCTGAGGAGTTGTCCATGGACTAAAGACTATTGGAACAATGTACATAGAGCTGACTTCTTACAACATGCAGCACGTTACATTGATCTTATTCTTCTGTTTTATTAGAGATTGCTTGTTCATTTGTTTACGGTACACAATTTAAAGAGGGAAGGGGTTGTAACAGTTTGTCATTCTAGTTGGCCTCCATGGACTCCAAAGGCCCCTTTACACACTGAGACTTTCTAGCGATCCCACCAGCGATCCCGACCTGGCCGAGATCGCTAGAAAGTCTCTGGTGAGCTGTCAAACAGGCAGATCTGGCCAACGACGCACCAGCGATACGGACCTGCAGAATGACCTAGCTGGTCGTTGGGGACGTGTCAAAGCAGCTATTTGAAAGGGAAGTCGCTAATGAAGTCATTGTAACAGTGTCAAACACACCGATGCAGACTGCACAGCGGGAAACAAAGGACTAAAAAATGTTCCTGAAAGATTTGTAGTGATCAGCGACCTCACAGCGGGGGCCAAGTCGCTGATTTGCTGGGGAGGTCGCTATTACGTTGCAAAACCGGTGATGTTACAGCGATGTCGCTAGCGATGTTGCAGTGTGTAAAGGGGCCTTTACACACTGCAGTAGGTCTGCAGTAGGATTCATTGTCCTGCATCTGGTGGAAGGTTGTGAGTCTTTTGTTCCTCTCTGCAGGGAGCTTCCGTAGTAAACAATCCTACAGACAGGGCTGGAGACTGGGCTTGTGGAACCTTCATGCATTGATATACATGTAAAAAATGTCTAATAGAGTGGGTGTGATGAACACGTCTGCCCATCCAGGGGACTGATCCCAGGAAAGGTAGAACAAAAAGTGTCATATTTGGTGAGTGAGGCAATAGGCGCTGTGAGGTGGAAAAGCGGGGATCTGTTGCTGTGGCCAGGTCCTGTGCCCATGAATGAACTATAAAGATTGGGGCTGCATACACATGCTACGTTCATGATATCCTTCATAAGCATAAGGACTGTTTTCCTGGTTGAAGCTGAATAAATGTGCTACGATTGAGAAATCCATCGTCTGGATTTGAGGAACTATCCTAAGGATGATTGTTGGCAGCTGGAGCAGGATACACATGCTACGTTCATGACATCCATCATAAGCCTAAGGACTGCTGTTGCTGACTGGAGCTGGATACACATGCTATGGGTACGGTGTCCGCCGTCTAGAGGAGCATAGGCTGTGACTGCAGAACATACACATTGGATTAACATCAGATGAAACCGCTGATTTCAGGGGTAATTGGATGACTATGAAAAATAAATGGGGCCTCCCGACTGATTATTTCAAGTTAATGCCCCTGCCCCAGTAATGGGGAATCTCCACATACCTCCTCCTGCAGAGCCGCACACTAGATATATGGCTGCTCTGTGCTTCCAGGACCTGTGATGATGTCACATGGAGGGGAGGAGTCAGGGGTCACATGATCAGCTCCTCAGTGTATGCAGGACTCTGCTGTGCTGGGTGTCATGGTGCTGGATGAGGGGAAGGTTATGTGTGGGGTCAGGAGGGGTTTACAGTGTGGATGGAGCAGAGCCGTGTGTATATGACATGTGTGAAATGGAGACACTTGTGTACAACATGCACTGAGCGAAGCCGTGTGTGCGATGTGTACTGAGTAAAGCTGTGTGTGTATGAGGTACAGTTAGGTCCAGGAATATTTGGCCAGTGACACAAGTTTTGTTATTTTAGCTGTTTACAAAAACATGTTCAGAAATACAATTATATATATAATATGGGCTGAAAGTGCACACTCCCAGCTGCAATATGAGAGTTTTCACATCCAAATCGGAGAAAGGGTTTAGGAATCATAGCTCTGTAATGCATAGCCTCCTCTTTTTCAAGGGACCAAAAGTAATTGAACAAGGGACTCTAAGGGCTGCAATTAACTCTGAAGGCGTCTCCCTCGTTAACCTGTAATCAATGAAGTAGTTAAAAGGTCTGGGGTTGATTACAGGTGTGTGGTTTTGCATTTGGAAGCTGTTGCTGTGACCAGACAACATGCGGTCTAAGGAACTCTCAATTGAGGTGAAGCAGAACATCCTGAGGCTGAAAAAAAAGAAAAAATCCATCAGAGAGATAGCAGACATGCTTGGAGTAGCAAAATCAACAGTCGGGTACATTCTGAGAAAAAAGGAATTGACTGGTGAGCTTGGGAACTCAAAAAGGCCTTGGCGTCCACGGATGACAACAGTGGTGGATGATCGCCGCATACTTTCTTTGGTGAAGAAGAACCCGTTCACAACATCAACTGAAGTCCAGAACACTCTCAGTGAAGTAGGTGTATCTGTCTCTAAGTCAACAGTAAAGAGAAGACTCCATGAAAGTAAATACAAAGGGTTCACATCTAGATGCAAACCATTCATCAATTCCAAAAATAGACAGGCCAGAGTTAAATTTGCTGAAAAACACCTCATGAAGCCAGCTCAGTTCTGGAAAAGTATTCTATGGACAGATGAGACAAAGATCAACCTGTACCAGAATGATGGGAAGAAAAAAGTTTGGAGAAGAAAGGGAACGGCACATGATCCAAGGCACACCACATCCTCTGTAAAACATGGTGGAGGCAACGTGATGGCATGGGCATGCATGGCTTTCAATGGCACTGGGTCACTTGTGTTTATTGATGACATAACAGCAGACAAGAGTAGCCGGATGAATTCTAAAGTGTACCGGGATATACTTTCAGCCCAGATTCAGCCAAATGCTGCAAAGTTGATTGGACGGCGCTTCATAGTACAGATGGACAATGACCCCAAGCATACAGCCAAAGCTACCCAGGAGTTCATGAGTGCAAAAAAGTGGAACATTCTGCAATGGCCAAGTCAATCACCAGATCTTAACCCAATTGAGCATGCATTTCACTTGCTCAAATCCAGACTTAAGACTGAAAGACCCACAAACAAGCAAGACCTGAAGGCTGCGGCTGTAAAGGCCTGGCAAAGCATTAAGAAGGAGGAAACCCAGCGTTTGGTGATGTCCATGGGTTCCAGACTTAAGGCAGTGATTGCTTCTAAAGGATTTGCAACAAAATATTGAAAATAAAAATATTTTGTTTGGGTTTGGTTTATTTGTCCAATTACTTTTGACCTCCTAAAATGTGGAGTGTTTGTAAAGAAATGTGTACAATTCCTACAATTTCTATCAGATATTTTTGTTCAAACCTTCAAATTAAACGTTACAATCTGCACTTGAATTCTGTTGTAGAGGTTTCATTTCAAATACAATGTGGTGGCATGCAGAGCCCAACTCGCGAAAATTGTGTCACTGTCCAAAGATTTCTGGACCTAACTGTACGTGGAGCGGAGCTGTGTGTGTATGAGGTACGTGGAGCGGAGCTGTGTGTGTATGAGATACGTGGAGCGGAGTTGTGTGTGCGATGTGTACTGAGCGGAGCTGTGTGTGTGTGAGGTACGTGGAGCGGAGCTGTGTGTGTATGAGGTACATGGAGCGGAGTTGTGTGTGTATGAGGTACGTGGAGCGGAGTTGTGTGTGTATGAGGTACGTGGAGCGGAGCGGTGTGTGCGATGTGTACTGAGCGGAGCTGTGTGTGTGTGAGGTACGTGGAGCGGAGCTGTGTGTGTATGAGGTACGTGGAGCGGAGTTGTGTGTGTATGAGGTACGTGGAGCGGAGTTGTGTGTGTATGAGGTACGTGGAGCGGAGTTGTGTGTGTATGAGGTATGTGGAGTGGAGTTGTGTGTGTATGAGATACATGGAGCGGAGCGGTGTGTGCGATGTGTACTGAGCGGAGCTGTGTCTGTGTGAGGTACGTGGAGCAAAGCTGTGTGTGAGGTACGTGGAGCGGAGCTGTGTGTGCGATGTGTACTGAGCGGAGCTGTGTGTGTGTGACGTACGTGGAGCGGAGCTGTGTGTGTATGAGGTACGTGGAGCGGAGTTGTGTGTGTATGAGATACGTGGAGCAGAGTTGTGTGTGTATGAGGTACGTGGAGCAGAGTTGTGTGTGTATGAGATACGTGGAGCGGAGCGGTGTGTGCGATGTGTACTGAGCGGAGCTGTGTGTGTGTGAGGTACGTGGAGCGGAGTTGTGTGTGTATGAGGTACGTGGAGCAGAGTTGTGTGTGTATGAGATACGTGGAGCGGAGCGGTGTGTGCGATGTGTACTGAGCGGAGCTGTGTGTGTGTGAGGTACGTGGAGTGGAGCTGTGTGTGTATGAGGTACGTGGAGCGGAGTTGTGTGTGTATGAGATACATGGAGCGAAGCGGTGTGTGCGATGTGTACTGAGCGGAGCTGTGTGTGTGTGTGTGTGTGTGTGAGGTACGTGGAGCAGAGCTGTGTGTGAGGTACGTGGAGCGGAGCTGTGTGTGTATGAGGTACGTGGAGCGGAGCTGTGTGTGCGATGTGTACTGAGTGGAGTTGTATGTGTATGACATGTACTGAGTGCAGTTCTTTGTGTAAAGAACAAAGCCATGTGTGTACAGAGCAACACCGTGTATGTGTACGTTTTTCTGTCTAAACAGCCAAACACAAGTCAGACTAGAGAACAAGTAAGCCTCTGACTGGACACCTCCTTCTGCCCGCAACACCATTTTGGATCAATATATTGACTTATTTAGATATTCGGTACAGTCCATGATATTGGACAAAAAGCAAAGGAAACCTCTAATATCAGTGTGCAGGAGAGAAGGGCAATTCACTGTCTGAAGAAAAACAAGATCACTATTAAGCCAGCAGATAAAGGGGGCACCATAGTTCTCCTGAATACAACGGACTACATTAAAGAAGCACACAGACAGCTGACGGATATACAGTACTACACCAGACTGGATGATGACCCAACCCCAAAATATATGAAGGAGTTGACAAGAGTCATCAGTTATCTAATAATAATAATAATAAGTTTTATTTCTATAGCGCCAACATATTCCGCAGCGCTTTACAATTCAGAGGGGGACATGTACAGACAATATGAGAAAATACAAAATAACAAAATTAAGATACCAGGAGTGAGGGCCCTGCTCGTAAGCTTACAGCCTATGAGGAAATAGGGGAGGCACAAAAGGTGAATGGGGGCGAGAAAAGCTTGTTATATATGGTCCAGCCATCGATTTAATAGGGGATTCAAAAGCAGCTGCATGAAACAGTGATTGGCCAGAATTTATACAGGTACAGGGGACAAGAATTGTAAGTACATTTTTGGGAAGGGCAGAAAGGGACTAGATTAGATCAGGGCAGTGAGGTGATAGGCTAGTCTAAAGAAATGAGTTTTTAGGGCCCGCTTAAAGGTGTGGATGTTGGGAATTAATCGGATTGCTCTTGGTAGTGTGTTCCAGAGCATAGGCGCAGCTCGTGAGAAATCTTGAAGATGGGAGTAAGAGGTTCGAATTGTTGAGGATGTCAGTCTTAGGTCATTAGCAGAGCGGAGGGCACGGGTGGGGTGATAGACAGAGATGAGGGAGGAGATGTAGGGTGGTGCAGAACCATGGAGAGCTTTGTGAGTGAGAGTGATAAGTTTGTATTGGACTCTGTAGCGGATAGGCAACCAGTGCAATGACTGGCAAAGAGCAGAGGCATATTCATACATATTCCACAAATCTTCTGGACTTAATACCTGAGAATCCAAGCATGGGAATCTTCTATATGCTTCCCAAGATTCTGTATTAAAAATCACCAGATTTATCCTCACGCATAACTTTTTCTCTTTTCTTAAGGATCTATATCTACAATGCACCAGAACTGCTATGGGCAGCAAAATGACACCGCAGTTTGCAAACCTTTTCATGGCTAAACTAGAAAATGACTTTATAGCATCCTGTTCCATCAAACTATTGGCCTATTTCCGTTACATCGATGACATCTTCATAATCTGGATAGAGTCTGAACAAGAATTTCTAAAATTCCATGACAAATTCAATGCATTTCATACTACCATAAACTTGTCATTGGACCACTAAAAAAAGAAAACAATGTCCTGGATACCACCATAAAAATTCAAAATGGTTCAATCCAGACATCGTTGTATCGAAAACTAATTGACCGTCCTACATACCACAGGTGGGACACCTTCCACCCCAAACACATTAAAAAATGTGTTGTCTACAGCCATGCCCTCACATATAATCATATCTGTTCCAGCCCAGCAGACAGGGAAGAACACTTAACCCATCTTAAAAACAAGACATTTTTAAACCAAGGTTACCACCCCACCTTCATTGATGATCAGATCATTAGAGCCACAAGGACCCGTAGAAGTGAACTGCTTCAATACAAACAAAAAGAGGAAAAAATAGTCATGAACCTCTAGTGGTGACCTATTACCCACATCTTGAGGTACTGAGAAAAATGATTTCACCATAAACTTCACCATGTTCTACACAAGGATGACTAGTTGAACACAAAATTAAAAGATCCTCCCTTGCTGTGCTACAGGCAACCTCTTAATTTAAGAAACATCATGATCCAAAGTTCAATGCCCTCAGATACACCAAGAGGAACTTATCCTTGCAATGTGAATAGCTGCAAAATCTGCACTCATGTAGAGAGACCAAAGACCATATACAGATCCCTAACACACAGAAGGATTATAAAATTCCTGGGACATTCACATGTTTCTCTTTCAATGTGGTGTACTTAATCCTGTGCACTATGTGTCCTATTGGGGGGAGTTAATGTTGGACAGAGTTGGAGAGCAAGAATGAGGTCTCATTGTCACAGCCACTAATCTGAGTGATACATTGTTAGATTCAGGATCTCTTAGACTACATCATACTGCTCTTAGATGAAGTAGCAAAAACCTGCTGACAGATTCCCTTTAAGGCGGTGGCTGTACTTTATATTGGTAAAACCTGATGACCGGTTTAAGAATGGGTTGCTACTCATGGGCTCCTGTGTGCTTCGCCTCCCCAGTGCAAAGTTTGCCAGCCAGCCCCTGCAAGTAACCACCAAGTTCACATGACTGTTACCAGTGCTGAGTACTGGGTGGCCACCTTGCTGGATGCTGATACTATGTGAAGGTGCCATGGTTACTTCCATTAGTGAAGCGTGGCTGAGTCTCCACTTCATCATGGCCACAGTATCACCAAACCCAAAAATGGAAACAAGAGTCTAATTCCATTATTCAAAGCTGTCGTATTCAGACATAGCTGCCTGCTTTGAACAATAATATTTTTTTCAAAATACATGCTTCACATTCCCAGGATAGACACTGATTAGCATGGGTGAGCCGCATTAAGTCTAAATGCCTGAGACTGGCAGTAGCAAGTCTAGCTGCTGTACCTCCAGATCAATTCCAAATCCAACTACAGTGCCTTGCGAAAGTATTCGGCCACCTTGCATTTTTCAACCTTTTCCCACATTTCAGGCATCAAACATAAAGATAAAAATTTTAATTTTAAGGTGAAGAATCAACAAGTAGGACACAATTGTGAAGTTGAACGAAATGTATTGCTTATTTTAAACTTTTGTAAAAAAGAATAAACTGAAAATTGGGGCATACAATATTATTCGGCAACTTTAAAGGGAACTTGTCAGCAGAAATTTCGCAATAAACCTAAAAGATTCCCCTTCTGCAGCTCCTGGGCTGCATTCTAGAAAGGTTCCTGTTGCTATTGTGCCCCCTTTGAGACCTAAATAAATACTTTATAAAGTCTTACCTTTTTATATGCAAATCTTTTTTTATGGTCACAAGGGCGGGCTGTCTTGCGTCCGTTATTCTTCCTCCTGCCACTTTACGCCGTCCCCCATTGCTCATTTCCATACCTGAGGACGCCGCCCAGTGCTCCAGAGGTCTCGCGCATGCCCAGTGCCACTCTCGCGGGACTGAGCACTGTGCACAGTGTGACCGCTGGTGACGTGATTTCGCACGTGTGAGATTATGGGCAGCGCTGTGATTGTCATCAGCAGCGTCATCCAAGTACCCGCCCATAATCTTGTGCCTGCACTTTTCACTCTGCCTCCACCGTTATGCGGTTATGATCGGTGGTGTGCTGCTCCTCCCATCTATTTCCTGCTCCAGGGAAAGATGGGTAATAGGTGATTTGGGTTCATATGTCCAGCGCTTGCACAGAGACACAGAGTTGCACACTCTTGGCATTCTCTTGATGAGCTTCAAGAAGTAGTTAAGTATTTCATTCCACATGTGTTAATTCACAGTTTTGATGCCTTCAATGTGAATCTACAATTTTCAGAGTCATGAAAATAAAGAAAACTCTTTGAATGAGAAGGTGTGTTCAAACGTTTGGTCTGTACTGTATATATATATTGGCCATTTTTTTGGTGAAGTTTAATTTAAAATCTAGGTCTCAACAAAGCCTCTGTAAACAGTTGCAGCACACAGCCAGGTTTGCCAAAGTTTAACCATAGAGGGTAAGTTTAAAACATAGGCCTCAATAGAGCCTCTTTAAACAGTTGCCCCACACAGCCAAAATTGCCAGACTTCCCCCACAGAGCAAAGTTGCCCTATGTAGCCTGTATTCCCAGTTCACCACAGAGCCAAGATTGACAGAGTTCCACCACAGACCAATAAATTGTAAAAAAAAAAAGGCCCCTAAACAGCCTCTTTTCCCTGTTGACCCTTACAGCTATCATTGCATGAGATAAAACACACAGCACCTAACTAAAACAGAGATGGGCCACAGAACGAAGAGGGAATTGCAGGACGTGTCGCCGTGTCGATCGATCCGGTGGCCACATGACAGAGCGCACAACACAGAAAATGCAAGGTAAACTGTCACACATCAACCTCCTCCAACTTCAAAGGAGGGGGCAAGGGTGAGGAGCGACGAACCACCCAGCAGACCAGTCCGTAGCAAAGAAAAGAGAGGAATACTCACTTGGAAAAAAGATTTCAATGAACATTACACAAGAATATAAAATAAATATATTATATGGTGCAGTGCAATTAATTTAAGAGATTAATGAAGTAAGAAAATAGAAAAAATAAACAAGTGTGTGTATACAAGTGCCTTGCAAAAGTATTCGGCCCCCTTGAATTTTTCAACTTTTTCCCATATTTCAGGCTTCAAACATAAAGATAAAAAATGTTAATGTTATAGTGAAGAATCAACAACACGTGGGACACAATTGTGAAGTTGAACGATATTTATTGATTATTTTAAATTTTTGTAAAAAATAAATAACTGAAAATTGGGGCGTGCAATATTATTTGACCCCTTTACTTTCAGTGCAGCAAACTCACTCCAGAAGTTCATTGAGGATCTCTGAATGATCCATGTTGTCCTAAATGACTGATGATGATAAATATAATCCACCTGTGTTTAATGAAGTTTCTGTATAAATGCACCTGCTCTGTGATAGTCTCAGTGTTCTGTTTAAAGCACAGAGAGCATCATGAAGATTAAGGAACACAGTAGGCAGGGCCGTGATACCATGGAAAGTATGCAAATGCCCACAGGGCGATGTGACGCCCATGTGGCTAGAGACGTATGCTATTTACATGGGGCTTATGGAAGTAATAAAACATTTTTATTACTTTCATATTACACAATTTTACAACACAGGGATGAGTAGGGAGGTGTAATTAGGGCACAGATGCGTCTGCTGATAGGTCAGAACGCATACTCTACATGACAGGTTCCCTTTAAAGAAGCACACAGACAGCTGACGTATATACAGTAATACACCAGACTGGATAATGACCCAACCCCAAAATATATGAAGGAGTTGAAAAGAAACATCAGTTTTCTGTGTACAGATTCCACAAACCTTCTGGACTTAATACCTGAGAATCCTAGGATGGGAATTTTCTATATGCTTCCCAAGATTTATAAGCCAGGTAACCCAGGAAAGCCAATCATCTCAGGGGTGGGAACACTCACAGAAAAAAATCTCTGAGTGGGTAGAACATTTTCTTAAAGGGAAAGTGTCGCACTTTTTATTTTTGGTATTAATAATAGGGATCATGAAATTAAGTATTTTTAATACAAAATTAAACTCACTGTTTATTTAGTTTTTATTTAATTCTAGTTTTACTGAAGCACTGGTCGCTGCCATCTTGGATCTACTGTGAGTATCGACAGTTACCTCCGTTATGGCAGCCACCAGGGCATTCACTCTGTGAGTCGGACTGTGACCCTATACTTGATACAGGACAGCTCCCTGCTGTCATCTGGACACTCCACCTGGGCTGTCCAGATCACAGCAGAGGGAGGAGATCAGCGCCGTTTTTGTGGAGCTCACAGCTTACGATGATGATGATGATCCAAACCCAAAATATATGAGAGAGTTGAAAAGAGACATCAGTTATCTGTGTACAGATTCCACAAACCTTCTGTACTTAATACCTGAGATTCCTAGGATGGGAATTTTCTATATGCTTCCCAAGATTCATAAGCCAGGTAACCCAGGAAGATCAATTATCTCAGGGGTGGAATTTCCTTATGTCGCTGGTAAGGAAGACAGCCAGCTATATACAGGACATCACTGACCTTTTAAAAAAGCTATCTACAATAGATCCCCTACCCAAGAGTACCATATTAGCCACCATGGATGTGGCTTCCTTATGCTCTAACATATCCCATGAAGATGAAGAAGTGTGTGTGAGTGTATGCTGTCTGATGTGTGAGTATTGGCAAGAGGCAGAGGAGGACGGCGTGCAGTACAGCTGCCTGGAGCGCCCTCTGGAGATCAAAGGGAGGAATGATGTGACATCTGATGTGTGTGTGTGTGTGTGTGTGTCTGTGTGTATGCTATCTGATGTGTGAGTGTGTGATCTGATGTATGTGTGTCGGCCAGATGCAGGGGAGGCGTGCAGCATACCTGCTGGGAGATCACAGTTAGATCTGGTAGCCATTCAGATGCCCGGGGTTTGTAAGAATGACGATCCTGGGAAGGGGGGTCTGCTTTTTGTGAGGGGTAAACTTACCCCCAACGATGTCTCTTCGAGAATGAGACACCCCCTGAAAATAAGACCTAGCACTTTTTTCAGGGCAAAAAAAAATATAAGATAGCGTCTTCTTTTCGGGGAAACGGTATATCTACGACGCACCGGAACTGCTATGGGCAACAAAATGACACCGCAGTATGCCAACCTTTTCATGACTTTAAAGCCTCCTGTTCCATCAAACCCTTGGCCTATTTTCATTACATCGATGACATCTTCATAATCTGAACTCAGTCTGAACAAGAACTTCTAAAATTCTATGTCAAATTCAATGAATTTCATCCAACTTGACATTGAACCACTCAAAAACAGAAATCAACTTCCTGGATACACCATTCACTTTTAGGATCGCTACTTCCAATAGGTGGCGCTGCGCTAGAGTTTGTCTCCTGTCCTGGAGAGAAAATTTGGATACACCATAAAAATTCAAAATGGTTCAATCCAGACATCGGTGTATCGGAAACCAATTGACCGTCCTACATACCTCAGGTGGGACACCTTCCACCCCAAACACATTAAAAAGTGCATTGTGGAGACTTATTTTAAACTCATGCACACAGCGCTGTATGGATTTAACATCCCGCCTTCTCTTAGTTGCCTGACAGAATTGCAGCGTGTCCTAAATATAGGGTGCCATTTACAAACCTTTGGCACGGGTTGTGGGAATGCACAGAAGTAGTAACATACTGGAAGCAAATAACAGACCAGATCCAGGCATGTTGGGGAACAGAACTTCCACAAACGCCACAGGCTTTGCTTTTCCATCAGCTTCGTCCCCCTGAATTTGAATCTCAACTTGGGATAGACAAAGTGAAGATCCCTAGAAATATTCACACATTTTTAAATGTGGCTTTACGAAATCTTTTTAGCGAGTGGCTTAAACCAAATATTCCATAAATGGGATCAATAATATCTCAAATGAAACAATTATTAGGACTAGAATTGATAGAAGCTGAAAGGAGCAAATAAAAATCAGCAGGGAAAGTTTTTCCGCTGGAAACAGTTTATAGGGTTCCACTATTGTCCTCAGGAAATTCTGAAAATAGTCAGTCCTTTTCGCCATATGGAATGGTACTGTCTGGCTGGCAGACCTGGGGGGGACATTGGGTGCTTTAGGGACATCAACAATTACTTAATGTGCATTATATGGAATCAGAGGCTGATACCATCACAGAGGCATAATTGTGGAAGGGTTCACATTCTCATTCATTATTCATTGTTTGTTTGTGTACGTCTTCTTTCCCTTTTTTTTTTTTCGTGTGTAAATACTCTATCTTTCCTTCTCTTTTTTTTTTTAATAGCTTAAATTAAAAAGGCTGTAACTACCACTATAGTAATCTGCAAGGTACACTGCTCGAAGGTTGAGCATATCAATCTAATGTACACTGTTTAATTCTTTGAACAAGTTATTGCTTCCCTTTCTGTTATGTGTAAAACATTTAAATAAAAAAGATGTTTTAAAAAAATAAGTGCATTGTCTATAGCCAGGCCCTCAAATTTAATCATATCTGTGCCAGCCCAGCAGACAAGGGAGAACACTTAACCCATCTTAAAAAAAAAGAAATTTCTAAACAGAGGCTACCACCCCACCTTCATTGATGATCAGATCATTAGAGCCACAAGGACCCCTAGAAGTGAACTGCTTCAATACAAACAAAAAGAGGAAAATAGTCGTGAACCTCATGTGGTGACCTATAACCCACAGCTTGAGGTGCTGAGAAAAATGATTTCACCAGAAACTTCACCATGTTCTACACAAGGATGACTAGTTGAAGACAAAATTCAAAGATCCTCCCTTACTACGCTACAGGCAACCTAATTTAAAGGGAACCTGTCAGCAGAAATTTTGCAATAAACATAAAAGATTCCCCCTCTGCAGCTCCTGGGCTGCATTCTAGCAAGGTTCCTGTTGCTATTGTGCCCCCTTTGAGACCTAAATAAATACTTTATAAAGTCTTACCTTTTTGTATGCAAATCTTTTGTTATGGTTACGGGGGCGGGCTGTCTTGCGTCCGTTATTCTCCCTCCTGCCTCTTTACGCCATCCCCCATTGCTCATTTCCATACCTGAGGACGCCACCCAGTGCTCCGGAGGTCTCGCGCATGCCCAGTGCCACTCTCGCGGGACGGAGCACTGTGCACAGTGTGACCACTAGTGACGTGTTGCGCAGGCAAGAGATTATGGGCGGCGCTGTGATTGTCATCAGCAGCGTCATGCAAGTACCCGCCCATAATCTCGTGCCTGCGATTTTCACTCTGCCTCCACCGTTATGCGGTTATGATCGGTGGTGTGCTGCTCCTCCCACCTATTTCCTGCTCCAGGGAAAGATGGGTAATAGGTGTGATGTGGGTTCATATGGCCAGCGCTTGCGCATAACGGAGGAGGCAGAGTGAAAAGGGCGGGCACGAGATTATGGGCGGGTACTTGGATGACGCTGCTGATGACAATCACAGCGCCGCCCATAATCTCACGCCTACGCAACACGTCACCAGCGGTCACACTGTGCACAGTGCTCAGTCCTGCAAGAGTGGCACTGGGCATGCGCGAGACCTCGGGAGCGCTGGGCGGCGTCCTCAGGTATGGAAATGAGCAATGGGGGACGGCGTAAAGCGGCAGGAGGGAGAATAACGGACGCAAGACATGTGCCCCCGTGACCATAAAAAAGATTTGCATACAAAAAGGTAAGACTTTATAAAGTATTTATTTAGGTCTCAAAGGGGGCACAATAGCAACAGGAACCTTTCTAGAATGCAGCCCAGGAGCTGCAGAAGGGGAATCTTTCAGGTTTATTGCGAAATTTCTGCTGACAGGTTCCCTTTAAGAAACATCATGATCCAAAGTTCAATGCCCTCAGATACACCAAGAGGAACTTATCCTTGCAATGTGAAGAGTTGCAAAATCTGCACTCATGTAGAGACCAAAGACCGGTTACAGGTCCCGTCTCCTTTTGTATTTCTTTGTTCTCAGCCTTTCTCACTTTGTATATGTGTATATATGTATCTGTAGATATGTGCATATATGTATGTATATACAGTATATGTGTGTGTATGATTTTTATGTGGTGTTATACAGTATTACTGTGTTTGCAGATTTATAACCAGGCAATTAAAATTGCCAAGAACCACTTTTTAGATACTTCACTTGCTAATTTTTTAGGCTAGGGAATAACAAGTATCAAGACCTTTGACTGTGTTTGCATACTTTTCAGCAGCCAGTAATACGTGGCAATACTTATTTACATGCTTAACTGGCAACTCTTTAGCAGGTACTACAAGTACCAATCCCATTTTGATCATGAAATGTGCTGATATGCGACACACACACCTTTCCCTACACTGCACATCCCTATTGCTAACTATCGCTCTCCTATCTGAACTACCTAGCATATTTCCCCTAGCTAAGCTCACTGTCTAACAGCACCAGTGGCAGCAGCTTCCAAGGTTTCACATTCACATGTCCTCGATTTATATGCACATGGACATGTGACTTAGGCAACCAATCACAAAAGCCCTTCTGTCTGAACCTTGTGGATCTTTGCTGCACAGTGATTGGCTGCAGCAACATCAAAAAATTAAGTTAAGAGAAAAAAAATGAGAGTCCTCATCTCCTGAACTGATGTTACACATTCCCACATAAACAGCACCACTGTTGAGGAGAGCCATAAAAATGAAATACTTAATTAACCTCTGGATATAGAGCATTGTGGGAAATATGTCGATTTGCCTTACATAATTCAGGTTTCAGATCATATACATGACACAGATCTAAAGATGGCCACCATTTCCTGTTATCCACACCTTGCTTGGAATGCAAGGAATGTCCAGATGAAAGAAGACCACCATATAAGGGAAGACCCCTGGTCAAGCTAGAAGACCAACCCACAGATCAGATGACACCACAGACCAAACCATCTGCATGGATCTAGTAAATGACGTCCCTCCCATCGTCATGGTTTCATCCACTGGAGTCAGACCTGCCCATCAACAGCAACACGGTTCTCCCCATTCGCTAGCCCATGAACTGTCCCACTAAATGGGCATATCTGAACTTGTGTACGCCCCTAGCCTATATCAAGAGGATGCATGAGTCTCCTCTGTCTGTTTTGGTGCCTTTTCTACTGTGACCAAGAAGAGATTAAACATCCGACTGTGTCTGGTGTGGATTCTTTTATGCATGCACTTGGCCCATATCAATTCGGCCAGGCAGTAGGCAACTAGTGATCTCTGGTTAAGAGTTCACCTTAACATTATTGGCGCCCAACGTGGGGCCAATAGACGTAGACACCTGAAATCCTGATGAACCGGCAACTGGAATGGCATGACGTGCTGGACACCCCAGGAAACTGATCACTTCCAAACGAGAGTACGGTAGGTCTGCTGATTTTTCATAATCTGTAGTCTTCCCGTGGTCTCGGTGGGGTGTATGGCACTGATTGTCTGACTGTGTCCGGTTTGTTGGGGTATCTGTTGACGGGCAGACAGGTCTCACGGCTATTGGCCATATTAATCTCGGAAGAACCGTCACGTATTCAGTTGCCTGCTGCCTGTTGTGTATTTGTGAAGAGAGCATGTGGGTTTGTGAGTGGTGTCTGTAAAACGTGTAAAGTATATGGTTTGTGGTTGCCTGTGATACGGTTTGTGGTTTTTGAAGTGCCAAGCTAGACTGAGTGCAGAGCTTTTTATAGTGCCAAGCTCAGATTAAGTGCAGAGCCAGATGTAAGTGCCAAGATCAGCTAGACTTAAGTGCAGAGCCATATGTAAGGGCCCAGCTTTAGCTAGACTGAGTGCAGAGCCAGATGTAAGTGCCAAGATCAGCTAGACTTAAGTGCAGAGATATATGAAAGGGCCCAGCTTTAGCTAGACTGAGTGCAGAGCCTTACGTTATACATAAATCTAACCTTTTTAAAGTGTTTTCCTGGAGTGAATCGGCCGGTATAGACACCTTGTAGTCAGGGGTGATACTAGGTGGTTTTTTTATTAGGCTAGTTATAACTCCTCCAAGAGAGGCGAATCGGCCGGTATAGACACCTTGTAGTCAGGGGTGATACTAGGTATTTTTTTTGTATATTACGGAACGCAGAAATCAGACAGGGACCACGTGGCAGTATAAGGAAGGATTTGGAAGTGTGTGCTGCAAACTGCAGGTTTTCTTTAGTGTTTCAGTTATTTGTCATCGTCTTTTTGTTTGTCTGTTCTTATCTGGTATGCATAGAGAAAGATTGCTTGTTTGGTGTTGTTTATCTTGAGAGAATCTTGATGAAGTTGTGTGTAGTTGTGGTCGGAAAAATCCGGATGAGTGGACTGTGTTGAGATGTGGGGACTCTAGGCCGCAATCCTGTGATAAGCCATGTGCTAGTCATGGAGGCAGACATTTTAGGTAAGATTTTAAAATGGTGGACAAAGCACATGGCTACAGCATGATTGAGACAAAGAAAACAAAGTGAGTCAGGGGTTTGTGTGAAGAAGACCATGTGCTCTGTAAATGTTTGAGCAATGGATTGGATGGAGTACTATATACTTAGACAGAAAAATAAGTGTTTTTATCTATAATTAGACTTAGATCTAGGACATATGTGTGTGTATAAATATATATATATGTATAAGTACAAACTATAGAAAATGGGGAGACAGAGTTTGAGCAGATGTGAGGTCAGTTTTCCCTTTTCTCTGCCACATGTTCCTATAGATTTTAAAATGGTGGATAAAGCACATGGCTGAATGGAGTAGTACATACTTAGACAGAAAAATTAGTGTTTTTAACTGTAGTTGGACCAGGACTGTGGATATGTAAATCTGTGTGTATATGTATAGAGTATGGAATATAGGCAGGAAGGATAATTGGTTAAACTTGTAAGTTTAGCAGAAGTAAAATCAGTTTCTCCCTTCCCCCTCTCATGTGGTTCAACCGCCCTTACACAAAGAAGCCATGTGCTATTCTGGCAGTGGCTATTTTGTTAGTAAATCTGTATGGAGCCCTCCAGTGAAGTTGACAAAACTGCTCTCACTGAATAACCTATGAAGTGTTAGTAAATGTTTATAGTACCTCCTGCAGCTGAAGAAGCCTCTTTCCATCTGGTTTTGGGGGGAGGAGCAATCTTAAAAACTTGTGGAACAGGGTTTTTTGTCTCCCCTTGGAACCTATTGTGGGCCTGCTGTGAAAGGAGAGAGCAGCCCAAACATGGTCATGTTTCTTTTTAAAAAAAAAAAAAAAGAGGGCTTTCTGCATTTAATTCATGGTAAAGTGTTTTTTATTTTACTAATTTTATCCCAAAGAAATAAAAGTTAACTGTGGACATGTTTAGATTCATTGATAGCTTTTCAAGCATAGAAGTCTGTTAGATGATTTTTCTATGGCAAATCAACATTTTGTTTTCCCACATGGCCAGTTTATTTGTTCTAGATTCTTTTATCCCTTCAAGTTATAGGACAGTATCACAGAGATGCTGATAATGTCCTCTGATTCAAAAATGAACGCCCCTACATCCAATATCCAAGGGTGTGCTACGTTATTATAGTTATTAATAATAATAGTAATAATAATATAATAATAATTTATTAATATATTTATTAATAATTACAATAATTTGTTTTAAGGAATGTGGATGATTTATGGAATTCTGTGTTTTATATTTAATGTATTGAATAATCTGCTTTCTTTTTATAGAAAGAATGATTGCAATGCAGATTTCTGTGGTTCAAGCAAAGGTTATAAAAGCCATTGAAAGGGTTTTCCATTATTACGTTACAGATAAAAACAATATTTCTGGTGTTCCCGATTAGGTACAATCTATACAATGTGACTTTCATGCCTAAATGTAGAGCTCCGGGGCCACGCATTTTTTGAATCTAATTATGTTTTGGATAATAGATTCAAAAAGGGGGGGAAAGATGATGTGGAAAATCACACATATTATTTAAGGTTTTAATTTGTTCATCGATTTGGGTTTTTCTATTAAGTGTTCTTTATATTTTTATCTGTAAGGAGGATACAGCAGACAGACATATCTCATGATTGCTCTGATGTAACAAGAATTGTCAGGTTTTGAACATGTCTCAGATGAGCCCATTGCTAATGCAGATTTTGAGTTTTTCTGTAGATGGATCCAGATACCAAGATGCTGGTTGATTCTGCACTGGATATGCTGAGGTTACGCAACATGAGGTATTAAAAATCAAACCACTCCTCTCTCATCGGAATAGGAGAATGAGTTGAAGAATTGCGATCACTGTGGTTTGTAGAGCGGAAAGGGGTAAGATAGTCAAAATGTGGATATAGGCAGCACCCGGAGGAGATACTCGCACAGGTGCACAACAAAGAAGCAGTGAATGGGCCTAGAGTTGAGAGTCCAATGCAGACCAGTACCAGTACCTCGGTGGCTCCTGTCACGTCGTCCGTGACATTGGTCACTCCTTGTGTTCTTAAATCCTTACAGGAACAAGCGATTCAGCAAGGAACGGCGTGTGAGACGCAGGGAGCCAGTGACTGAGGAAGGTCTGTGGATAAAGGGCGGTAAGCTTTCTCTGCCATGAGAGCTCTACTCAATAATGGCCCAGGTAACCCATGTGACAAAGGTGTTGGGATGGACAAGATATGGACGGCACCACTGCTCAGTACCCAGGTGGCGAGACACCTCCAGTCTTGTAAGACGTGTGTCTATTAAGGTAGAAAAACTGTAAAGACCTCGTAGAAACACCCCCCTCATCCGCTCTACTGCTCCGGTGATTGCAGATTAGTCATATACATCTACCATGAGTAGGTTTATATGAGTTTTGTGCGTGTTGTGTGAATTTCTTTTCAGGCCTGCTCTGAAACATATCCAGTGTGGAAAACGTTACTGCTGAAAAACTCATGATGCTGGTGGTATGTAAAGATGGAGTTCCTAAAAAGCGGTAAAAGTACATATTCTATAGCACAGGTCATTATAGAGATCCTACAGTACCTGGCGATGCCCCTGATAAACCCTGTCTGCCACTGCGAAGAGGGGAGAAACGTGTTGCGCTTCTTTCATGCTAAGTGTCTGATAAATATGCGTTTATTTTATTAGCCTGAGTGTGAATTGGACAGTGGAGGGCCTGTGATTGGATAAGATCTCCTCATGACTTTACCTGGCCTTATTATTATTATTATATTGATACAGTGGGTACATGTTATACATGTGAGATATTTAATTTCTTTTAGGGTTTGGTCCTTGAATTTGCTGTATCATATTGATTTAAGCTACCAAACAGCTATGTAAAATGCAGAGTGTGAATATTTAATCTTTGGGAATTAATTGGATATATATAATTGCATATAGACGCCTCTTTATCCCCGGTATCTCACGGTTTCTATATTCCCTCACTGACATTAGCAGCACGTATTAGCATTAGCAGTGTAGGGATAGGGAGGGTGAGCCGTCAGGGAGCGGGGGCGCCAATTCACCTTATAGGGTGCCGACCTCCGCTGCGAGGTAGGGAGAGTTTAGGGCTATTGCCACAATACCTGCCCCCTCCTTTATTGGAATATCTAATTGTGTCTATACTCACATGGGTGTATGTTGTTTAAAATTTTAATGATTATAACATAAAAATGTAACGATCCCCAAGATAATGGTGAACGCTGCAAATCATGTAACAAATGTTCGTTTTCCTTAATAATTAGATCTTTATATAAGGTATTTTTGGTTTAGTACCTAGAACGTGATTATATTTCTCACAGATACTGCAGATACAGTGTGATATCCTGACCAGTGATGTATGAGCCGTATACAACTGCCTATATAGTGTGTTAAATATGTGTATCCTCCAGTTCCAGATCCTAAATCAGTGTCAGGAGCACGTGGTCTCCAGCCAGGAGACTGGGTGATCCTAAAAAGACAAGTCAGAATGAGCCATGAGTCAGAATCAGGTGGACCGATCCAGCTTATCCCAACCACAGCGACTTCCATGAAGCTTGAGGGAAAACCCAGACAGCAGCGGCTGTAAAGAGTCCATCGTACCAGCAGAATGGGGGTCACAACACACATAGTGCTGGACTATCTCACATAGAACCTTATGGAGAATTTCTAGATTGGGAATGATACATGGGAAATAACCATAAGGGAACATTGGGTACAGGAACATTACACAAATAAGGGCTCATGGTGGAAAAAACATTATCTAACCTGAACCAATCAATTATTTTAAGGGTTTAAGTGACTTTTTAAGGATAACATACACTTGTTTTATTTGTTGGTATTTGAAGCCGTAAAAGTGCTACTCTGTGTTACTGAAGGTAATCGGATCCATGTGTAAGGGAAATCTTGTTAAAGGCCTCCTGGTGGTAGATTATAGACCCGAGACAAGAAGAGATCCATTAGTGTTGTGATACAATCAGGTGTATTCGGGTAGAAAAGTCTTGAAGACGCGGACAGCACTCGGATATTGACTGAGAATCAGTCTTTCAGAAACAGTAATGCTAAAAGCTGCAGCATAACAGTAAGAAGCTTATTCTTACAATTGCCTTACTCTTTCTAATCGATTAATCTCAAATTCTGAGTAAGCTCTTCAGCATTAAATAGTCTGTTCTAGTTACCTGTGCCTCTGTGAACTGTGTGTGCGGGATGTGATCAACTCTCTGATCAGCAGTCTGTACCAGCGGGGGCAAAGGCTTAGTATTGCTTGTATAGCGGATAGCAAAACGAAAAAAGGTTGCAGTTAAAGCATTAGAGGACCACGGTAGGGTCAGAAGGTTAATAAAGTATTTAGGGGGGACTGTTGAGGAGAGCCATAAAAATGAAATACTTAATTAACCTCTGGATATAGAGCATTGTGGGAAATATGTCGATTTGCCTTACATAATTCAGGTTTCAGATCATATACATGACACAGATCTAAAGATGGCCACCATTTCCTGTTATCCACACCTTGCTTGGAATGCAAGGAATGTCCAGATGAAAGAAGACCACCATATAAGGGAAGACCCCTGGTCAAGCTAGAAGACCAACCCACAGATCAGATGACACCACAGACCAAACCATCAGCATGGATCCACTAAATGACGTCCCTCCCATCGTCATGGTTTCATCCACTGGAGTCAGACCTGCCCATCAACAGCAACACGGTTCTCCCCATTCGCTAGCCCATGAACTGTCCCACTAAATGGGCATATCTGAACTTGTGTACGCCCCTAGCCTATATCAAGAGGATGCATGAGTCTCCTCTGTCTGTTTTGGTGCCTTTTCTACTGTGACCAAGAAGAGATTACACATCCGACTGTGTCTGGTGTGGATTCTTTTATACATGCACTTGGCCCATATCAATTCGGCCAGGCAGTAGGCAACTAGTGATCTCTGGTTAAGAGTTCACCTTAATACCACAACCCTATCCAAAAGTAATAAATGCTATTTAAAAAGCATTTTTGGAAAAGCAGCCAGTGTTCGGGGGCAGAAAGCAAACAAAAACAAACATTAAAGGGAACCTGTCAGGTCCAATATGCACCCAGAATAACGAGCAGTTGTGGGTGCATATTGCTAATCCCTGCCTAACTGTCCCTGCATATGTGACGACCCTGACTCTATCAGGGTGTCACAGGGATCTGCACCCTCTCTTTCATGGTGCAGAACTCACCCTCCATGGTTCTGGGATCCTAACTACTGGTATTGCTTCCATCAGCACTCAAATCCTAAACACACCTCACACCACACCTTGTCAGGCACACCAGTGGGTGGTCTAGCTGGAACAGGGCCACCCACCTAGGGGTCAGGCAGACTGGTGGGAGGGAGGAAGTCAGTTCAGTGATAGCTCCCAAAGAGTGAGGAGCTGGGAGTAAATTAATAAATTAATTATTAATAAATTATTAATTAATAAATTATTAATAATTATTATTAATAAATGAATAAATTAGTAAATTTCTTAAAATAGGAGGTTGCCTGTAGCATAGCAAGGGAGGATCTTTGAATATTGTTTTTAATTGGTCATCCTGCTGTAAAACATTGTGAAGTTTCTTAGCCATTTTTCTCAGTACCTCAAGCTGTGGGTTATAGGCTCCTCTTTTTGTTTGTATTGAAGCAGTTCACTTCTAGGGGTCCTTGTTGCTCAAATGATCTGATCATCAATGAAGGTGGGGTGGTAGCTTCGGTTTAAAAATGTCTTTGTAAGATGGGTTCAGTGTTCATCCCTATCTGCTGGGCTGAAACAGATATGATTATATCTGAAGGCCTGGCCAGACTTTTTAATGTGTTTGGGGTGGAAGCTTTCCCACCTGAGGTATGTAGGACGGTCAATTGGTTTCCGATACACCGATGTCTGGATTGAACCATGTTTAATTTTTATGGTGGTATCCTGGAAGATAATTTATGGTTTTGAGTGGTCCAATGTCAAGTTTATGGTAGGATGAAATGCATTGCATTTGTCATGGAGTTTTAGAAGTTCTTGTTCAGACTCAGTCCAGATTATGAAGATGTCTTCAATGTAACAGAAATAGGCCAATGGTTTGATGAAACAGGATGCTAAAAAGTCAGTTTTCAGTGTAGCCTTGAAAAGGTTGGCATACTATGCTACCATTTTGCTGCCTATAGCAGTTCTTGTGGGTTGTAGATATAGTTCCTCGCTAAAAGAGAAAAAGTTGTGTGTGAGGATAAAGAGTGCTTTACACGCTGTGACATCGCTAGCGATCTCGTTAGCGATGTGACACGCCAGATCGCAGATGCGATCTGCTGAGATCGCACATAGGTCGTTTTTATAGCGCCGGTCACATGTGCGATCTCGGCAGATCGCATTGTATCCATTGTGGTCCGGTAGCTTGGAGCTGTCCGGGCCCCACTCCCCATTGTGGCTAAGTGGAGGAGCCTGCTCTCAGGGCTCACGCTTGGGATTTCAGTGGGCTGTTTGCTAGGAAAGCCCTATTCCCCTTGTTGCGCTAGTGCCCCGATTCTGGAGCTAGTGGGAACAGTCCATAAAAGCCCCGTTCTCCTCAGGTTAATTGCCGGGTTGCATACGCTGTGAGCTCCACAAAGACAGCGCTGATCTCCTCCCTCTGCTGTGATCTGGACAGCCCAGGTGGAGTGTCCAGATGACAGCAGGGAGCCTTCCTGGATTAAGTATAGGGTCACAGTCCGACTCACAGAGTGAATGCCCTGGGGGCTGCCATAAAGGAGGTAACTGTCTATACTCACGGTAAATCCGAGATGGCAGCCCCCAGGGCTTCAGTAAAACTAGAATTAAATAAAAACTAAATAAACAGTGAGTTTAATTTTGTATTAAAAATACTTGATTTCATAATCACTATTTTTAATACAAAAATAAAAAAACACGACACCTTCCCTTTAAGGACATTTTCTACCCACCCAGAGATTTTTTCAGTGAGTGTTCCCACCCCTGAGATGATTGGCTTTCCTGGGTTATCTGGCTTATGTATGGGAAGCATATAGAAAGAAGGGAATTTTGTTTACTTACCGTAAATTCCTTTTCTTCTAGCTCCTATTGGGAGACCCAGACAATTGGGTGTATAGCTTCTGCCTCCGGAGGCCACACAAAGTATTACACTTAAAAAAGTGTAACCCCTCCCCTCTGCCTATACACCCTCCCGTGGACCATGGGCTCCTCAGTTTTGGTGCAAAAGCAGGAAGGAGGAAACTTATAAATTGGTCTAGGGTAAATTCAATCCGAAGGATGTTCGGAGAACTGAAGACCAGAACCCAAAAGAACAACCAGCCCAAAGGGCACAGGGGTGGGTGCTGGGTCTCCCAATAGGAGCTAGAAGAAAAGGAATTTACGGTAAGTAAACAAAATTCCCTTCTTCTTTGTCGCTCCATTGGGAGACCCAGACAATTGGGATGTCCAAGAGCAGTCCCTGGGTGGGTAAAAGAATACCTCAATAAGAAGAGCCGAAAACGGCCCCCTCTTACAGGTGGACAACCGCCGTCTGAAGGACTCGCCTACCTAGACTGGCGTCTGCCGAAGCATAGGTATGCACTTGAGAGTGCTTCGTGAAAGTGTGCAGACTAGACCACGTAGCTGCCTGACACACCTGCTGAACCGTTGCCCGATGCCGCAATGCCCAGGACGCACCTACAGTACTGGTAGAATGGCCTTTCAGCCCTGAAGGGAGCGGAAGGCCCGAAGAACGGTAGGCCTCGAGAATCGGTTCCTTGATCCACCGAGCCAAGGTCGACTTGGAGGCCTGAGAGTCCATACGCTGGCCAGTGACAAGGACAAAAAGCGCATCTGAACGGCGCAGGGGCGCCGTGCGAGACACGTAGAACCGGAGTGCTCTCACTAGATCCAAAGAGTGCAAATCCCTTTCACACTGGAGAATTGTATTAGGGCAACAGGAAGGCCAGGAGATATCCTGATTTAGATGAAAAGGGGATACCACCTTAGAGAGAAATTCCGGGACAGGACGAAGCACCACCTTATCCTGGTGGAAAACCAGGAAGGGAGCTTTGCATGACAGCGCTGCTAGCTCAGACACTCTCTGAAGAGATGTGACTGTCACCAGGAAGGCCACCTTCTGCGAAAGACGGGAGTGAGAGACATCCCGCAGCAGCTCAAAAGGCGGCTTTTGAAGAGCCGACAGGACTCTGCTAAGATCCCAGGGTTCCAATGGACGTTTGCAAGGTGGGGCCATGTGGCAGACCCACTGCAGGAACGTGCGGACCTGCGGAAGCCTGGCTAGACGCTTGAAGAAAAACACGGAGAGTGTGGATACTTGTCCCTAGAGAGAGAGTCGAGGGACAAACCCTTGTCCATTCCAAATTGTAGGAATGAAAGGAATGTGGGTAAGGCAAACGGCCATGGAGGAAAGCCGTTATCAGCGCACCAGGATAGAAAGACTTGCCAAGACCTGTAATAGATCTTGGCAGACGTTGGCTTCCTGGCTTGTCTCGTGGTGGCAATGACATTCCGAGATAACCCTGAAGACTCCAGGAGTCAGGGACCAATGGTCACCTAGTCAAGTTGAGGGCCACAGAATTCAGATGGAAAAAACGGGCCTTGAGACAGCAAGTCTGGGCGGTCTGAAGTGCCCACGGTTGACCCACCGTGAGATGCCACAGATCCGGATACCACGACCGTCTCGGCCAGTCTGGGGCGACGAGAATGGTGCGACGGCAGTCGGACCTGATCCTGAGTAGTACCCTGGGCAGCATCGCCAGAGGGGGAAACACATAAGGCAGTCGAAACTGCGACCAATCCTGGACTAAAGCGTCCGCTGCCAGAGGTCTGTGATCCTTCATGAAGGCCGGGACCTTGAGAGATCGACGTACTGCGTTCCTCAGGGGCGATGGATCTCTCGAAGCACTTCTGTGCAGAGACCATTCCCCCGCGTCCATGCCCTGATGACTGAGAAAATCTGCTTCCCAGTTTTCTACGCCCGGGATGTGAACTGCGGAGATGGTGGAGCCTGTGGTTTCCACCCACTGCAGAATCCGCCGGACTTCCTGGAAGGCTTGACGACTGCAAGTGCCGCCTTGGTTTGCGAACGGCACTGCCTCCATAGCTGCAACCATCTTCCCCAGGAAGTGCATGAGGCGCCTTAAGGGGTGTGACTGACTCCGAAGAAGTGATTACACCCCCGCTTGCAGAGAAAGCTGTTTGTCCCTGGAGAGTCGCCAGAGCGACGGCAAGGCTTTGTTGACACGCCACCTGAGAAGGGGCCCAGAGGTGAAGAAACGAGCCGCAGGACGAGAACTGAACTCTATCCTGTAACCATGAGACAGACTGTCTCTCACCCATCGATCTTGAACTTGTGGCCACCAGGCGCCGCCAAAGCGGGAGAGCCTGCCACCGACCGGGGATGCGGCTAGGGTAGGCCGAGAGCCATGAGGAGGCCGTTTTGGAGGCAGTGCCCCCTGCGGCCTTTTGGGGTCGTGACGTGGGCCGCCTCGCCTATGAGTTCCTCTGGCCTTTCTCCGGCCTGTTGGACGAAGAAGAATGTGGCTTGGCGGAGGGACGAAAGGACCGAAACCTCGATTGGATTTTTCCTTGCTGAGGTCTCTCAGGTTTGGACTGGGGTAAGGAGGAGTCCTTTCCCTTGGATTCCTTAATAATATCAAAGACGGAACATGCGGAGCAAAATTCCATGTGACAGCATTAACTCCTTCAAACAAGCCTAGATTGCTTGGAGAGCCCACACGGCTGCAAAGGCCGGGGCGAAAGACGTGCCCGTGACCTCATAGATGGACGTCACCACGAGCTCCATCTGTCTGTCAGTGGCATCCTTCAGGGATGAGCCATTTGTAACAGACACCACGGACCTAGCAGCCAATTTGCAGACTGTAGGATCCATCTTGGGAGAACGAGCCCAACTCTTTACGACTTCAGATGGCAAGGGGTAACGCGTGTCAGTGTGCCGTTTAACCCAGCGCTTGTCCGGGACCGCTCCGGGTTTCTGGACAGCATTCCTGAAGTTAGAGTGATCAAAAAACGTATTGCGTGTACGTTTGGGGAACCGAAACTGGTATTTCTCCTGCTGAGAAGCCGACTCCTCTAAAGGAGGGGGCGGAGGAGAGAGAACCAGCACCTGGATGATGGAGATCATTTACTAAGGCGTCCCCCTCAGGAGTATCAAGGTTAAGGGTGAAGTCAGGGCCAGAGCCCTGAGCTCCCCCGTCCGCCTCGTCTTCCTGAGAGTCCTCAAGCTGGGATCCCTAGCAGCGCGGGGAAGAGTCCCAGCGAGACCGCTTAGCCGGTCTTGGACTGCGGTCCGGGCAGGAGTCCTCCGCCTGAGACCTAGGGCTCACCCTGGGAGTGCGCTGCGGCGCAAACCAAGCGGGGCCTGGATGAGACAAGTTAACAGGGCCAGGGCCTGTGAAAGGTCCGGTTTGGACTGCAATGCCTCAAGGAGCCTAGAAGACCATTTGATCATATAAAAATGACTGAGGGCCAACACCGGTGACTCTGTCCCTGCAGCCTGCTCAGGGGGAGCAGGGGGGTCTACATGAGCCGAGGGGCCCACCAGTGCCCGAGGCTCCGGCTGAGCAAGCGAGGCTGAGTCGAGCATTACTCACAGTTTAAATTTCTTCAGCAGGACTAGAACTCACGACCTAATGATTCATAGGGGAGCTCTCTAACCACTGAGCTACTGTCTGTATTTGAGGGTAGGTGTATCCCGCCGGTAACATAGCCCCACAAGAGGTACAGACCGCGACAAAAACCTGTGCCTGTTGTCTCCTAGGAGAGTGACCACTGAAGGTTAAATGTGAACAAAGGGTATACAGTCTGTCCGAACCGAAATATATATATATATATATATATATACATATGTATTCGGCACTCTAGGGGGACCAGCACTGGGTGCTGTGTTCACCCTGAGCTCCCCTGAGAAGCACCCACCGGCAGAACGCCAGAAAATGGCCGCCGGAGCTCTCAGGGGAGGAGCGGGGCCGAGGGCGGCTCCAGCAAAGAGCGGGAGTCTGGGTTCCCCACAGTGGTCAGTGAGGGGGGGGGGAAACATGCAGGATGTTCCAGCCCTCACATCCGACCTCATGTCGGTAATCCCGCCCTTAGCCCTGACAGGCAGGCCCGGGGGCGGGATTTTCGCGACTAGGCCGCGGTGAAGCCGGGGCCTAAATTTGAGGCCGCGCCCGACCAGCAGGACAACTACAACGGCTTCCGGGAGGAAGGTGCGCTCCCTGTACAGTCCCCAATGGGGACACAGAGTACCTTCAAGTAGCAGGGCCCGGACCCTGGGGTTGAAGAGGCTCCGGTCCGGCAGATTCCACCAGGGGCTGCGGATGGAGCACGGTCCCAGTAAATGGGTGGCCGTTCAGGATCCCACTTCTCCCAGAGCCGCTAAGGGATGGTGAAGGAGACGGCATGTGGCTCCAGCCTTGGTACCCGCAATGGGTACCTCAACCTTAACAACACCGCCGACATAGTGGGGTGAGAAGGGAGCATGCCGGGGACCCCGTGGGGGTCCTCTTTTCTTCCAACCGACAACTAAGTCATGAGAATGCATGAGTGGATGTGTGCCTCCTTCCACACAAAGCATAAAACTGAGGAGCCCGTGGTCCACGGGAGGGTGTATAGGCAGAGGGGAGGGGTTACACTTTTTTAAGTGTAATACTTTGTGTGGCCTCCGGAGGCAGAAGCTATACACCCAATTGTCTGGGTCTCCCAATGGAGCGACAAAGAAATTCCCATCCTTGGATTCTCAGGTATTAAGTCCAGAAGGTTTGTGGAATCTGTACCCATAAAACTGATGACCCTTGTCAACTCCTTCATATATTTTGGGATTGGGTCATCATCCAGTCTGGTGTAGTACTGTATATCCGTCAGCTCTCTGTGTGCTTCTGTAATGTAGTCCGTTGTATTCAGAACTATGGCGCCCCCTTTATCTGCTTTCTTAATAGTGATCTCCTTGTTTTTCTTCAGGCAGTGAATTGCCCTTCTCTCCTGCTCACTGATATTAGAGGTTTCCTTTGCTTTTTGTCCAATATCATGGACTGTACCGAATATCTAAATGAGTCAATATATTGATCCAAAATGGTGTTGTGGCCAGAAGGAGGTGTCAGTCAGAGGCTTACTTGTTCTCTAGTCTGACTTGTGTTTGGCTGTTTAGACAGAAAACGTACACACACACACAGCGTCACTGTGTACACACATGGCTTTGTTCTTTACACATACAAACTCCACTCAGCTCATGTTATACACACACGACTCTGCTCAGTAAACATCGCACACACGGCTCTGCTCCGCACACCTCGTACACACACGGCTCTGCTCCGTACACCTCGTACACACACGGCTCTGCTCCATACACCTCGTACACACACGACTCTGCTCTGTACACCTCATACACACACGGCTCTGCTCCGTACACCTCGTACACACACGGCGTTGCTCTGTACACCTCATACACACACGGCTCCGCTCTGTACACCTCGTACACACGCGGCTCTGCTCTGTACACCTCGTACACACACGGCTCTGCTCCGTACACCTCGTACACACACGACTCTGCTCTGTACACCTCATACACACACGGCTCTGCTCCGCACACCTCGTACACACACGGCTCTGCTCCGTACACCTCGTACACACACGGCTCTGCTCCGTACACCTCGTACACACACGACTCTGCTCTGTACACCTCGTACACACACGGCTCTGCTCCGTACACCTCGTACACACACGGCGTTGCTCTGTACACCTCATACACACACGGCTCCGCTCTGTACACCTCGTACACACGCGGCTCTGCTCTGTACACCTCGTACACACACGGCTCTGCTCCGTACACCTCGTACACACACGACTCTGCTCTGTACACCTCATACACACACGGCTCTGCTCCGCACACCTCGTACACACACGGCTCTGCTCCGTACACCTCGTACACACACGGCTCTGCTCCGTACACCTCGTACACACACGACTCTGCTCTGTACACCTCGTACACACACGGCTCTGCTCCGTACACCTCGTACACACACGACTTTGCTCCGTACACCTCGTACACACACGGCTCTGCTCTGTACACCTCGTACACACGACTTTGCTCTGTACACCTCGTACACACACGGCTCTGCTCCGTACACCTCGTACACACACGACTTTGCTCTGTACACCTCATACACACACGGCTCCACTCTGTACACCTCGTACACACGCGGCTCTGCTCTGTACACCTCGTACACACACGGCTCTGCTCCGTACACCTCGTACACACACGACTCTGCTCTGTACACCTCATACACACACGGCTCTGCTCCGCACACCTCGTACACACACGGCTCTGCTCTGTACACCTCGTACACACACGGCTCTGCTCCGTACACCTCGTACACACACGACTCTGCTCCGTACACCTCGTACACACACGACGTTGCTCTGTACACCTCGTACACACACGGCTCTGCTCCGTACACCTCGTACACACACGGCTCTGCTCCGTACACCTCGTACACACACGGCTCTGCTCCGTACACCTCGTACACACACGGCTCTGCTCCGTACACCTCGTACACACACGGCTCCGCTCCGTACACCTCGTACACACACGGCTCCGCTCCGTACACCTCGTACACACACGGCTCCGCTCCGTACACCTCGTACACACACGGCTCCGCTCCGTACACCTCGTACACACACGGCTCCGCTCCGTACATGTCGTACACACACGGCTCCGCTCCGCACACCTCGTACACACTCGGCTCTGCTCCGTACACACACGGCTCCGCTCCGTACACCTCGTACACACACGGCTCCGCTCCGTACACCTCATACACACACGGCTCTGCTCCACACACCTCGTACACACACGGCTCTGCTCCACACACCTCGTACACACACAGCTCCTCTCCGTACACCTCGTACACACACGGCTCCGCTCCGTACACCTTGTACACAACGGCTCCGCTCCGTACACCTCATACACACACGGCTCCGCTCCGTACACCTCGTACACACGCGACTCCGCTCCGCACACCTCGTACACATACGGCTCTGCTCCGTACACCTCGTACACATACGGCTCCGCTCCGTACACCTTGTACACACACGGCTCTGCTACATCCACACTGTAAACCCCTCCTGACCCCACACATAACCTTCCCCTCATCCAGCACCATGACACCCAGCACAGAAGAGTCCTGCATACACTGAGGAGCTGATCATGTGACCCCTGACTCCTCCCCTCCATGTGACATCATCACAGGTCCTGGAAGCACAGAGCAGCCATATATCTAGTGTGCGGCTCTGCAGGAGGAGGTGTGTGGAGATTCCCCATTACTGGGGCAGGGGGCATTAACCCCTTCAGCTCTGAGACTTTCTTGGGGTTTTTCTGTCGCTGATTTCTATGAATCGTGAGGTTTTTGTTCCTTTCCCTCTGATAGATACAGACGCACCAACTATAAAAGGTGGGTAGGTGCTAGAATGTACAGGCTCCTGTCATGTGATGGGGCATGCTCAAAATGCATCCGGACATTTCCAGACGGAATAAACATTCTTTCTTTAAGTCCATGTGGGCATAGAGGTGATTATAATAGAAGTGGGGGTCTGGGGGTAAGAGCTCCAGATGGGGGGTTGCAGGGGAGGGGTGAAGCTCCCCTTGCATGATTATAATGGATTTCCAAAGGCAATTACCAGTCTTGCGGCGCTCCTGCTACCAATGGTGGAACATATTGGATGATTTTTGGTCATATGACTGGACCAATATACAAATAAGTAAAGAGATATTTTATTTGTACATTAAAATATGGTTAATTATACAACGCGTTTCGGCTCGGATGTTTTATCCTTCAGCCTTCTTCAGGTATAATTGTGAGAAAAAAGATGTATACATCTAACTTCATGAAGAGGCATGCTTATATAGAGACTAATCCCTCATTTCAAAGTGGATACATCCTGAACAGATAACCGCGCCCACCCGCCTCTAATCACATTACATAGGATTCGCTTCTAATAGAAAACTAAGAATTACACAGCAACAACAACAACAATATAAAACAACATCAGAATTATTGAATATTATGTAAAAAGATTTGTTTTAAAACTTATTAAAAATTAAATAAAATTCAACCTTCTCAATTCAATTTTTTTTTTTTCCCTTTCTCCTTTCCCCTTATTTTTATATAAAGTTGTTATACATTTTCCACTACATGATACAAACTCTGGAAGCGATAAATCCAATAAGCTTCCTTACGGTTTAACATTTTACATCGGTTGTTTATATTAGTGGATATTTGTTCTAAAGGTGTAACTTTTATAAAAAAAAAATTATTATGTTTTAATAATAAGTGTCTTGACAAACTATGTTTAATAAAACCATTTTTGAGGGATTAGTCTCTATATAAGCACGCCTCTTCATGAAGTTAGATGTATACATGTTTTTTCTCACAATTATACCTGAAGAAGGCTGAAGGATAAAACATCCGAGCCGAAAAGCTTTGTATAATTAACCATATTTTAATGTACAAATAAAATATCTCTTTACTTATTTGTATATTGGTCCAGTCATATGACCAAAAATCATCCAATATGTTCCACCATCGGTAGCAGGAGCGCCGCAAGACTGGTAATTGCCTTTGGAACTTCTTTCACTAAGTGCACCTGCTGGAGGGCTCCTCTATAGAATCCAGTGCGATTGCTGCATACTGCACCATAATCCTATTGGAAAGTGGATCAACTCCTCTTGGATTATTCCAGGCCTTCTAACCTCTGAACCAGGTGAGAGTTCCACTATTTCAACACCTTTATATATAAAAAACTCACTACACTGAGATTGGCTCCGCGTTTATCTCTTTCTATCTTCCCCTGTCTCCAGGGTTTTTTTCTATTGTTAAGCTGAAAAGGAGTCATTCCAACCAGGGCCGTGGAGTCGGTAAATCAAACCTTCGACTCCGACTCCTCAATTTCTCTTGCACCGACTCCGACTCCAACATATATTGCTTATAGTTAGGTGAAAAATTTATTGTAATACATGAACATGTGTATGTGAACATCAGACATTTAATCTTTTTTATGATACAATAATCAAGATATTTGTATAGAACATAAAATATATTTATTGGAATACAACTTTAGAACACAAACTGTAATAAATTGTAAATATGTAATACACTATGTAATATACAGTAGATTACATTTATATCTTGTGTGTGTATGTATGTATATATATATATATATATATAATATATTACATATTGTATTACATATTTACAATTTATTAGTTTTATTGTGTTCCACAGTTGTATTCCAATAAATATATTTTATGTTCTATCTAAATATCTTGATTATTGTATCATAAAAATAATTAAATGTCTGATGTTCACATTGTACTACAATACATTTTTCACTTAAATATAAGCATTATACTAAATGTTATTATTTAGTAAAATATTCAGCACATTCTGCATTGCACTACTGTCCCCAATTTATTATATATTTTAGGAGTCAGAGTTGGTGCATTTTATACCGACTCAGACTCCACCAAAATGAGCTCCGACTCCATGACTCCGACACCGACTCCACAGCCCTGATTCCAACCAGCTAAGGAAACGGACACTTCAAGTTTGGAGAGCGTGCAGCTATCTGGAAAGAAAATAAAAAGAAAGACAAAAAGATGGAATATTTCTCCACAAGACACACTAGGAGACAAGTACTTTTTTCTCCATTATGTTCCATTTCACCTCCTACACCGAGGGAGACCTCTATAGAAACTCAGGTGGACTTAGAAACTAAACAACTGATTACGCGTTTTTTCTGGATTTTGAGAAAAACATGAAAAATGAGATCAGGCATCAACTTGATGCTGAATTTTTAAATGTATGTTTAGCACAAAAAAGTATACCAAAGGGTCTTCGTATATATTTTAAAAGTAAATTCTCTGAGAACCTGCATTTTACTAAGAATTGGAATACTATTTTGGATATATGTTCAGAAAGTTTAATGAAAATTTTAATTGAAAAAAGAAATCAGCTGGCTGATACAGCGGCTGATTTGTGTAAAAAAAAAAAAAACTCTTTCTGAACTGGCAAAATATGAAGCTTGTACTTTTTATGACATCATTAATAATGATGTTACTAGAAGGCTACAAAAATTTGAGACAGATCTAGTAGAAAATAAAACAAAAAAATATCGTAGAGATTTTTTTAATAATAATGATCCAAATCGTGCTAAAGAAAATCCTAAAAAAACCATTCTTTCCTAAAAAAGACTTTCCCAAAAATAGAAATCCTTCTCATCTTTTCCCCATAACACTAGAAAAGGGGAAAAAAATAATAATGATAAGCCCATTGTACAACATATTAATACACGTACTTTGTGAAATTCTACAATACCACACAAAAACACACTACAGGTCAATACCCCAGAACCTATAATAATGCATCCACTCCCTCTGATACCATTTCTCCAGCCAGTATCCAACACATTGAAGGTAATAATATATTACCCCCTCCTAATCCTGGTCTTCCTCCTTTACAAATACCTGTGAATATAGCTGTTTCCAATGTTGATCTCAGCACATGTGAATTTACTCTACATGAGGCTACTTCTTCCTTCCCCACATTCACCACTGTTCTGCAAGCTCCCTCTCCCTCTCCATCTTCCACCATATCCCATCTGTCTTTTTTAGCTATAGGAACCACGAGACCGGAGACACCAAATATAGTTCTGCCACCCTTGATTACCAATTCCAACACAGCCAGCCAACTACATCCTCTGCAGCAAAATTCAATAACTCAATATTTCCATCGAATTCCTGTACAAACAGCAAAGAAAAGAAAAGGAGGCCCAGGAGGATGAGGAAGAGGGAATATGAAAGAAAAACCTAATAAAATAATAAAAAAAATTGAGAGTAATAATAGTAATGAGATAACAAAAACTGTGACAATTCCTACAGTAAAAATTTTTAATCTGTCCGACCATTTATTATCCTCAACAGAAATAGAGGTATTAACAAGAGGTCTAAATTTCTGTCCTACACAAAACAGTAATCCTTTTGAACTTTTTTTGTATCTGAACCAGTATATATGTAAATTGACCTTAGCCAGGCATTTTGCAGTTTTAGATAAAAATATGGGAATCAATGTGAATTCTGGCATAAGCAAAGTAACGGATCCTAAATTTATACACAAAGAGGTTCAACCAAAATCTAATTTTTATCCTGTACATCATAGAGGCCACAATATTGAGACCTTTTTCAATCTGGTAGCAGAGGAATTCAGAAATTTAGAAAAAAATACCAAATCCTCTAAAAATAAAAATAAAAGTTCACAAATACAGGGCCGACAAAAAACAATAAGAAAAATTTTAAGAAAGGAAATATTACCCCAGAAGAAAGAAAAGCCTTAGGCTATGTGCGCACTTACCGGATTTTGCCGCGGATTTTTCGCGGATTTGCTGCATGTTTCGCTGCAGAAAATGTTCATAACATCTCTGCAGTGAATCACCAGCAAATCCTATGGAGAAAAAAAATCCTGTGCGCACTGGGCGGAATTTGACAGCTGCATGTTTTGCTGCGGGAATCCCGCAGCAAAAACAAGTGCATGTCACTTCTTTTCCGCACATCGCTGCGGGATTTCACTCCATTGACTCAATGTTAATCATGAAATCCCGCAGGGAATAACGCAGGCAGCAAATTCTGTGCGGTTCACTGCGTTTTGCTGCGTTATTCCCTGCGGTATTTCGCAGTTTACCTCAGGTAATGTACATCGCCTGTCTGCGGTTTTGCAGGGAAGTGATGTCATTACAGGAAGAGGAAGCCGTGCAGAGAGTAAACACACACATATCAGACACATACAGACATCACAGACATAGAACACATAGACACAGACACATAGAACACACATAGAAAGAAAACGGAAATATAGAAAAAAAAGAACGTGTGCTCCGCTGCATATTTACCTTCCAGCCGAGGTAAGCACACAGCGGCGGCCCGGTATTCTCAGGCTGGGGAGGGAGAGGGGCAGGGATAATGTCCCCCGCCTCACTCCCCCTCCGGCAGCTGAGAATATCAGCCGCAGCTGCCCCGGCACTGTCGCATCCATTATGCGGCAGCACCGGGAGTGTCCTCGGCTCTTCCTGCCGCCGTGTAGCAGTGGCGGTCAGGGTAATATAACAAGGGGTTAATGGTGATGGGGGACCACCGCCATTAACTCCAGGCTTGATCATGGCAGCGTCTATGTGACAGCTGACATGATCAACCCGTAAGTAAAGTGAAAAAACACAGACACCGAAAAATCCTTTATTTTAAATAAAACCAACAAGCCTCGTTCACCATTTTATTAACCCCCCCCCAAGCAAAGCTCCGGCGTAATCCACACAGCTCTGGCTCCTGCGTCCTGCACTGCTGACATCCAGCCGCGACTGTCACAGACACAGGCTGAATGCAGCAGACAGCAGAGGTAATTACCGGTCATTTCCCACGGCCGGTAATGTGAACTCACTGCCGACCGTGGGAAATGCAGCGATCTGTCATCTATCTATCCCTCTATCTATCCCTCTATCTATTCTTCTGTCTCTTTATCTATCTATCTATCTATCCATCTATCTATCTATCTATCATCTCAGAATTAAATGACTTTTTTTTTTTTTTTTTCAATGTGCTTTATTGCATTGAATGCAATAAAGCACATCCCAACCCGCACGCGGCAAAACCGCGGCAATACCGCGAATAATACCGCGGTAAAACCGCAGCAAACCGCGGCAAACCGCATGCGGTTTTCGGGTGCGGTTTCCCGCGGTTTTTTACCGCGGGTGCGGTAATCTTTGAGAGCATGCGGAATTTTCTCAAGGAAATTTCATTTCCCAGTGCGCACAGAGCCTTAGAGAATCTAGGCAATAATACAGATATAGTAATAAGGCAAGCTGACAAAGGGGGAGGGGTGGTACTACAAAACAGAACAGACTATTTGCAAGAAGCTAGTAAAGTACTCTCAGATAAAAAATATTATATTGAACTTGATAGTGATCCTTCTGCAGAATACATCAAGGAATACCACACTATGATCAATGAAGCATATGATAAATGCATCGTGAATAAAAAGGAAAAACGTTTTCTAACAAATTTAACTCCCTCCATGGCACTATTCTATCATTTGCCTAAAATACACAAGGATCTTAACCCCCCCCCCGCCCGGCCGCCCGATTATATCAGGGATAGATTCTTTAACATGTCACTTGTCACACTATATAGATCTTTTTTTCTACAAGGAATTGTAGTCAACTTACCTTCATATTTAAAAGATTCCACACAATTAATAGAAGATTGCAAAAAAATACATTGGAAAGAGAATTATTATTTTATTACCCTTGATGTCAATTCTCTTTACTCAAATATTGATCATGTTAAAGGAATAAAAGCAGTAGAGTATTATCTCTCATTTGATCTAAATCTGCCTGAAGAACAGAGAGCGTTTTTGCTTGAAGGTTTAAAATTTATATTGACACATAATGTATTCCAATTTCAAGAAAAACTGTATTTACAGCGCCTCGGTACCGCGATGGGGACCCGGGTTGCCTCAAGTTTTGCAAACTTATTTATGGGGCGATTCAAGTCCTCATTGCCGTTATATGATACACACTATGCAGAAAAAAATTTGCTTTACCGTCGTTATATAGACGATTTGATAATTTTTTGGACACGCACAGAGGAAGAGGCGCAAGAATTTATTGAGAAGTTAAATAACAACGAATGGGGCATTTCATTTGTATCAACCATTAGTAAAGAAAATATTATATATTTAGACCTAGAAATTAGCCATACAGGGACAATAATAAACACTAAAACACATTTCAAAAGGGTGGATACTAAGGGATATTTGGACTTCATCACCCCAGCTGGAAAAAAAACATTCCGTATAGCCAGTTTTTAAGGCTCAGAAAAAACTGTAGGGATAAAGAAGTTTATATAAACCAATCCAGTATCCTGAAAGCCCGTTTTAATGATGAAAAAATATCCACAAAAGTTAGTTGAGGATGCATTTGAAAAAAAATAAAGAAAAATCCCAAGAGTTTTGCTTAGCAAATTTTAAAAGATCAGAGTTGGAGAGGAAAGAGGTGAATCAGGTTAGAAATGAGACCATGAATAGTAATGATAATAGCAAAAAAAATAGAAACCTTTGGAAATATAATTTTTTAACGACATACAACAGAAACAATAAAATAATACGAAATATTCTTAACAAATATTGGTACCTTCTTAAACGTGACCCGCTTTTAAATAAAATACTACCTCAAAATCCAGGAATTACCTTTAGAAGGGGAATAACCATTAAAAATCTTATAGCACCCAGTAAACTAAAAAATCAAGTTAAAACAAATAACATTTCATTACAAAAAAATAAAAATAAAGGTGCATATAAGTGTCATGTAAAAAAATGTTGCTGTTGCAATATTATTAATAATGGAGTAAAGACCATTACATCCAACACTACTGGTGAAACCATTGATATTAAAGATTATCTAACATGTAACAGGGTCATTCCGTGTCAAGTGGACCAGTGGTCCCCACTCGACGTTCTCCGATTGTGCTGAAAATTTATAAGGATGTACATGTATGTTTGAAAAGAGGTTCTGTAAATTTTTAGGGCCAGATCTCAAATATATTGGGCACTGTTGACCTTTCACTGGAGGCCCCCTCCCAAGGCTGCGGCTTCAGCTAAGAGGATTTTGCAGACTTTGGCACATAGCCATTAGAGTTCTATACTGGCTATGATGCTGAAATTTGGCATACTAGCTCAACTTTTGCTGCTAAACGCGATAAAATTATTACCGGCTATGACAAAACAATATTTCGGCCGCAATTTTGTGTCAAAGTAGCTTGCAAAACGCCTCGCATAAAATTTATGCCAAACTTTGCCCATATATAACTCAAGACCAAAAACCAATAGGAACTGGTGCTTTACCCTGTACAACAAACATCTTCATGACTTTGCATTGCTGCAATATCACGGTCAAAGCATATATATTTGTGGAAATATTCACACCCACATATGATGAAAAACTTAAAAAAAAAACGAATTTTACCTATTTTTAGGTCAAATTTCCCAAAAAGGGTACCCCTAAAATATATTAATTCTGTTATCATTTGAAAGAGCACATTTTTCTCTACAAGGATCATTGGGGTTTTTTTTGGAGTCTCTCCATTTAAGAAAAGAAAAATGCCACTGAACATGGTGTTATGTATGCACGTAATGCATTGATTTTGTGTTTGATTTTCAGATTCTTATCACGTTACAGAGTTGTATTGTTGCTAGCAATGTCTATTATAATCAAAAACCTATAAACGTATTGACTATTGTTACATTTTAATGCATATATTATTTATTTTTTAGTGATAGAGAATGAAATTGATGACAAAAAGATTGGCATTTCAAGGGTGTCAAATGACCCTTCATCTTTCATTGCCCATGTAGATGGATCTGTCAGATCAGAAATGCCTTTTGTGCCAATTGCAAACCTCCTGCCAGGGCAATACATTGCCTGCATTTACGATAGGAACTGGTGGATTGGAAATATTTCTGAAATTTCAGTCGACGACCATGATGCATTAATACATTTTATGCATCCTCATGGAGCAGCTAGCTTCTTTCACTGGCCTGTGAGAAATGATACATGCTGGATTCCCGAGCAGTCGATCATTGCAATAATTCCAGCACCAGCTGCAACAGCAATGGGCCGACAATACAGCTTCTCTGAAGCCATTATGTTGCAAATTCAGCAACAATTCCAGACCACTTACTTAGACTGAACATTATGGCTTGGGAACCAACAAGAGATACCCAATATTAGGCTTGGGATCCTAGGCAAAGAACCCCACCCTCAGGCTTTGGAACCTGCGATAAAGAGACCACCCGCGACTTGCCTTGCACGGCTATCGGCCATGGCTCCTAGGCGATGGGGCTGCCAATTCTCGAAAGACAGCATTATTACAATTCTTAATAGGATTATAATACCAATTCTTAGGGAATTGGTTGTGGTATAACCACCATGGACCAACGCAAGGGTTTGAATAGTGCAGTTACCATTCATTGCATATTAATAAATAACACCATGTTCAGTGGCATTTTTCTTTTCTTAAACTGAGAGACTACAAAAAAACCCCCAATGATCCTTGTAGAGAAAAATGTGCTCTTTCAAATGATAACAGAATTAATATATTTTAGGGGTACCCTTTTTGGGAAATTTGACCTAAAAATAGGTAAAATTCGTTTTTGTTATGTTTTTCATCATATCTGGGTGTGAATATTTCCACAAATACATATGCTGTGACCGTGATATTGCAGCAATGCAAAGTCATGAAGATGTTTGTTGTACAGGGTAAAGCACCAGTTCCTATTGGTTTTTGGTCTTGAGTTATATATGGGCAAAGTTTGGCATAAATTTTATGCGAGGCGTTTTGCAAGCTACTTTGACACAAAATTGCGGCCGAAATATTGTTTTGTCATAGCCGGTAATAATTTTATCGCGTTTAGCAGCAAACGTTGAGCTAGTATGCCAAATATCTGCATCATAGCCAGTATAGAACGCTAATGGCTATGTGACAAAGTTTGCAAAATCCTCTTAGCTGAAGCCGCAGCCTTGGGGGGGGCCTCCAGTGAAAGGTCAACAGTGCCCAATATATTTGAGATCTGGCCCTAAAAATTTACAGAACCTCTTTTCAAACATACATGTACATCCTTATAAATTTTCAGCAAAATCGGAGAACGTCGAATGGGGACGATTTTTAAAACTGGTCCACTTGACACGGAATGACCCAACAGCAGTTATGTTTATATATGTAATTACTTGTGAATGTGGCCCTCAATATGTGGGGCGCACAACGCAAAGCCTGCGGTCACGAATGAATGGCCACCGGCATAACTGTAAAAATGGTTTTATTAAACATAATTTGTCAAGACACTTATTATTAAAACATAATAAAAAAATTTTGTATAAAAGTTACACCTTTAGAACAAATATCCACTAATATAAACATCCGATGTAAAATGTTAAACCATAAGGAAGCTTATTGGATTTATCGCTTTCAGAGTTTGTATCCCAACGGTTTGAATCATGTAGTGGAAAATGTATAAGAATTTTATATAAAGATAAGGGGAAAGGAGAAAGGGGGAAAAAAAATTGAGAAGGTTGAATTTTATTTAATTTTTAATAAGTTTTAAAACAAATCTTTTTACATAATATTCAATAATTCTGATGTTGTTTTATATTGTTGTTGTTGTTGCTGTGTAATTCTTAGTTTATTACAAGCGAATCCTATGTAATGTGATTAGAGGCGGGTGGGCGTGGTTATCTGTTCAGGATGTATCCACTTTGAAATGAGGGATTAGTCTCTATATAAGCACGCCTCTTCATGAAGTTAGATGTATACATCTTTTTTTCTCACAATTATACCTGAAGAAGGCTGAAGGATAAAACATCCGAGCCGAAATGTGTTGTATAATTAACCATATTTTAATGTACAAATAAAATATCTCTTTACTTATTTGTATATCGGTCCAGTCATATGACCAAAAATCATCCAATATGTTCCACCATTGGTAGCAGGAGCGCCGCAAGACTGGTAATTGCCTTTGGAACTTCTTTCACTAAGTGCACCTGCTGGAGGGCTCCTCTATAGTATCCAGTGCGATTGCTGCATACTGCACCATAATCCTATTGGAAAGTGGATCAACTCCTCTTGGATTATTCCAGGCCTTCTAACCTCTGAACCAGGTGAGAGTTCCACTATTTCAACACCTTTTATATATAAAAAAACTCACTACACTGAGATTGGCGCCGCGTTTGTCTCTTTTTATCTTCCCCTGTCTCCAGGTTTTTTTTTCCATGATTATAATGGACAGGAGGAAAGATCATGACACCCACCAAACAAGGTGGTCACGCCCACTAACCTATTAGGAGCCCATACATTCTAGACTCAACCATAAAAGATGGGAAACAAGTAGTATGGCGCTCCGTTCTTGGTTCACACAAATTTGATGCGCCAACACACAGTATAATGTTTCCATAGTACTGCCATCCTCCCCACACACAGTATAATGTTCCCACAGTACCGCCATCCTCCCCACACACAGTATAATGTTCCCACAGTACTGCCATCCTCCCCACACACACATAATGATACTACATGTTGCCCCCCCTTTATATGATACCATAACAGACAATTTATGGTTCTATCCACCCCACCCATTAATAAATCCTTCTCCCCATTCTTGCTGCAGATACAGATGACCCCAGGACTCAGCGCTGACCTCCTGGATCAGTTTCCCCAGTCTGGAAATGTGGATCCGGCCGGTCGGCAGGGGCTATAGATGTATGAGGGACTGTTATCTGCGGTCTGAGCTGCATAGTGTAAGGGCTTATTCAGAAGACTGTTCAGTTCCTGTTTTTTTGCGGACCTACTGACAGGACCATATTTTCAATGTCTTTTGTGTAGGATTGGATGGCACACGGTAGCACTTCCGTGTGCATCCGATCCTACAAAAAAACAGATTGCATGCTGTATGTCCGTTCCGTTATTATGGAACATGTTCTATTCTGTTCCGTAATAACGGACCGTGACTCGATACAAGTCAATGGGTTCACAAAATCCTCGGAAGCCGCACAGAAGCACTTCCGTGTGACTTCCGTCTGGTGCCCCTGCAGTCTGTGTCCTGCTCCCGCGCCAGGCTCGCGGCTGCCCGCACTGCAGTGTGTCAGCATCTGCCCGCACTGCAGTGTGTCAGCATCTGCCCGCACTGCAGTGTGTAAGCATCTGCCCGCACTGCAGTGTGTCAGCATCTGCCCGCACTGCAGTGTGTCAGCATCTGCCCGCACTGCAGTGTGTCAGCATCTGCCCGCACTGCAGTGTGTCAGCATCTGCCCGCACTGCAGTGTGTCAGCATCTGCCCGCACTGCAGTGTGTAAGCATCTGCCCGCACTGCAGTGTGTCAGCAGCTGGCCGCACTGCAGTGTGTCAGCAGCTGGCCGCACTGCAGTGTGTCAGCAGCTGGCCGCACTGCAGTGTGTCAGCATCTGGCCGCACTGCAGTGTGTCAGCATCTGGCCGCACTGCAGTGTGTCAGCATCTGGCCGCACTGCAGTGTGTCAGCGTCTGCCCTCACTGGAGTGTGTCAGCGTCTGCCCTCACTGGAGTGTGTCAGCGTCTGCCCGCACTGCAGTGTCAGCGTCTGCCCGCACTGCAGTGTTAGCAGATGCCCACACAGCAGAGCGAGCAGCCGCGGGGATGACAACAAGTGCTTCCGTCAGGAGGTTAGTAAAGTTCATTACCTGTGGTGATGAAGTCCATGCACTCCTGACGTCAGCGCTCGTCACTGACAGCCGCGTTCTCACATCACCTGTCGTGGGCAGCCCGAGACTGTGACTAGCGGTGACGTCATCGGCCGCTCGCAAGAGGTGATCTGAGAACACGGCGGGCATAAAAGTCAGTGACCAGCGCTGACGTCAGTAGTGCAACAGCTTCCATCACCGCAGGTAATGTATCTAGCTAACCTCCTGAAGTCAGCGCTGGTAATGCCCTGCAATCTTTTATAAATGCATCAAACATCTGTGTGCGATTCAGACACGAGATCAAATATAAAATATTACATCCCGGGGCAGACGGGAAACCTTCATATAGGCGGCTGGTGCTGATGGAGTCAGTGACCGACTCCGGCCAAATATGTTTATAGAGACGTAGTAGAAAATGAAGATGTCGTCCTCATCATGAAATGTTTATTTCTCCTCTCACGTGTAATGAATTTCTCCTGCAGTTTTGCTGATGCAGATTCCCAGGTCGGTAAATGAGAGGAGAATTAGCGATATGGAAGATGAGTCTATGAGAAACGTATTCAGCTGCTGACTCCGAGGAGGAAACTGCTTGTTGTGTGTGTGGCCTAAAGGCCCTGTCACACACACAGATAAATCTGCGGCAGATCTGTGGTTGCAGTGAAATCATGGACATATTGTTCCATTTGTACACAGCCACTGGCACTGATTGTCCACAATTTCACTGCAACCACAGATCTGACGCAGATTTATCTGTGTGTGTGACAGGGCCTTAAATATATAGGATTTATTAGTAGATGTCAGGAAAAGAAGAGAATGTTATAAAATAATAAAAATAGTAACACAATAAGGATCCCACATCACTCCTGTGTCCCCGCTGCTTGGGTCCCCGCCAGTCTCTGGATTTCCTGGTTAGTTCCAACAAACTTGTATAGCCCACAGCCAATTGGTCGCCAAAGCAGTGACCAAAATAGCCAGTGACTGGGAGCATGGAGGAGACGTCTTAGTGAGCAACTTAACTTATGTTCCAGTCCACATGAGACAAGAAAGATTAAATCATCTACACGTTCTATCTCCTGATATGTTTCCCCTATTATAACCAGTAATTGTATTATTACAGCGGATTCTTTATGATGTTACATCGTCATCTTCTCCCCATTCAGGTCCCTACAATATCAGACCCTCTCAGTGGAGATCTTCTATATTAAGAGAATTCTCCTGATTGCCCCATGAAGGATGGATATGGACAGGGACAAGATGGCGGAGAGGATATTACACCTCACCCTAGAGATCCTCTTCCGGCTTACTGGAGAGGTGAGAGATTCTGATGATGTCACATTACATCATTCTTATCTATGGGAATAACAGATGGACAGATCTGGAGAGGTGAGGACTCTGGAAATGTCTGTAGTGAGATTTATTACTGTGTCTCTCCATAACCAGGATTACACAGTAGTGAAGAAGACCTCTAGTGAGCGCTGTCAGGCCCCTGTGTCTGAGGGATGGGGAAGACCCCTGAGCCCAATCACAGGGCCTCCACCTCACCCCCCGATACATGAGGACATCAATGACCAGAAGATCCTAGAACTCACCTACAAGATGATTGAGCTGCTGACTGGAGAGGTGACAATGCTGGGACATTATACAGTAACGCTATGAAGGGATCGGGGGATGACGGTATCATTGTATGTGTCAGGTTCCTATGAGGTGTCAGGACGTCACCGTCTATTTCTCCATGGAGGAGTGGGAGTATTTAGAAGGACACAAAGATCTGTACAAGGACGTCATGATGGAGGTTCCCCAGCCCCCCACATCACCAGGTAATAGGACTAAATACAGACGGCCTATAATTATCTGTATGTAAGAAATTAATTCAGTCCTTGTATGTGTCTCCTCCAGTTCTATCCAGTAAGAGGACAACACCAGAGAGATGTCCCCGTCCACTTCTCCCACAGGACTGTAAACAAGAAGATCCCAATGTTCTTCAGGATTATCAGGTAGATGGAGAGAAGGTGTCATGAGATCTCCCTATGATGTGTAGACGGTTGTGAACAGGGTCAGACTGGGATGTCTGGGGCCCACCTGGGGAATTGACTTCGGGGCCCACCTTACAGCTATGTGTAAATACCTATTAATTGCTATCCCCGTTATAGTGATGCAATGACTGTAAAACACAGGTGGCTCCTGACCATCTACTGTGTGCACCATAACTGATGTACTGTTACAGTAGTTTGCAGTAAAGGGGTTCTTTAGTGAAAACAATTTATCACTGATCTACAGGATCCACAGGTTAGGTAGGTGATAACTTATTGTTCGGTGGAACCAGACCACCAATCAGAAGAATATGGAACTTTCATCCCTAACAGGGCACTTTTATCCCCATTATAAAATGCAGTGGCAGGTCGGATGTGTGACCGCAGCTCCATTCATCCTCTTTGGGGCTTCCAGAAAAAGCCAAGTGCAGCGCTCCGCAGCCACTGAGGGAATGAATGGATCAGGGGTCAAGTCGGACATTAGCTCCCCTTTAATGGGAATAAAAGAAAAGGTGCACATTTTGCCGATTGGTGCGCCTCCCAGCAATAGGACTCCAACTGATGAACAAGTTATCACTTATCCTTAGATCACATTTTCACGTACAGTTTGTTATATCAGTATTTGTAGCCAAAGACAGGAGTGGGTCAAAAATACAGAAGTGTTGTCCATGTTTCTATTATACTTTTCCTCTGAGTTTACCACTCCTGGATTTGGCTACAAATATTGAGGTAAAAAACTCAACAAATACTGAATGTGTGCATGTGGCCTAGAAAAGGTGATTACTTATTTACAGCGGAGAAACTCTGTAAGTGCATATTTGCTACAGTGTAATAGTCACAGGACAGGGAGGGGTTAAATATTAAGTGTTAATTAATTTTAATCTCTATTGTAAATAAAGAATCTTCCCCATATTGATATCAGAGAGAAAAGTGACAACACAACACAATCCACTATACCAAGATCAATAATAGCACATACAAGGGTGAACCACCGCCACACTGTGACCAGACAACATATTACCACCACATACTGACTGAATGCAAACACATACAAAAGAGAAATACCGCCACACAGTGACCAGACCACATAGTGACCAAATAATGCCACATACAAGGGAGAAATACCTCAACACTATAACCAGACAACATATTGCCACCACATAATGATCAAATACAACCACATACAAAAGAGTAATACCACCACACCATAATTAGATCACGTAGTAACCAAATATTATCACATACAAGGAAGAAATACAATGAAACTATGATCACACCACATAATGATTAAATAACACACACAAGAGACAAATACCACCACACCATGACCAAAGCACATATTACCACCACACAGGTACATACAGTCATATGTAAAAGTTTGGGCACCCCTATTAATGTTAACCTTTTTTTTAATAACAATTTGGGTTTTTGCAACAGCTATTTCAGTTTCAAATATCTAATAAATGATGGACTCAGTAATATTTCTGAATTGAAATGAGGTTTATTGTACTAACAGAAAATGTGCAATCCGCATTTAAACTAAATTTGACAGGTGCATAAGTATGGGCACCCTTATCAATTTCTTGTTTTGAACACTCCTAACTACTTTTTACTGACTTACTGAAGCACTAAATTGGTTTTGTAACCTCATTGAGCTTTGAACTTCATAGGCAGGTGTATCCAATCATGAGAAAAAGTATTTAAGGTGGCCACTAGCAAATAGTTCTCCTATTTGAATCTCCTATGAAGAGTGGCATCATGGGCTCCTCAAAACAACTCTCAAATGATCTGAAAACAAAAATGATTCAACATAGTTGTTCAGGGGAAGGATACAAAAAGTTGTCTCAGAGATTTAAACTGTCAGTTTCCACTGTGAGGAACATAGTAAGGAAATGGAAAAACACAGGTACAGTTCTTGTTAAGCCCAGAAGTGGCAGGCCAAGAAAAATATCAGAAAGGCAGAGAAGAAGAATGGTGAGAACAGTCAAGGACAATCCACAGACCACCTCCAAAGACCTGCAGCACAATCTTGCTGCAGATGGTGTCACTGCATCGGTCAACAATACAGCGCACTATGCACAAGGAGAAGCTGTATGGGAGAGTGATGCGAAAGAAGCCGTTTCTGCAAGCACGCCACAAACAGAGTCGCCTGAGGTATGCAAAAGCACATTTGGACAAGCCAGTTACATTTTGGACGAAGGTCCTGTGGACTGATGAAACAAAGATTGAGTTGTTTGGTCATACAAAAAGGCGTTATGCATGGAGGCAAAAAAACACGGCATTCCAAGAAAAGCACTTGCTACCCACAGTAAAATTTGGTGGAGGTTCCATCATGCTTTGGGGCTGTGTGGCCAATGCCGGCACCAGGAATCTTGTTAAAGTTGAAGGTCGCATGGATTCAACTCAGTATCAGCAGATTCTTGACAATAATGTGCAAGAATCAGTGACGAAGTTGAAGTTACGCAGGGGATGGATATTTCAGCAAGACAATGATCCAAAACACCGCTCCAAATCTACTCAGGCATTCATGCAGAGGAACAATTACAATGTTCTGGAATGGCCATCCCAGTCCCCAGACCTGAATATCATTGAACATCTGTGGGATGATTTGAAGCGGGATGTCCATGCTCGGCGACCATCAAACTTAACTGAACTGGAATTGTTTTGTAAACAGGAATGGTCAAATATACCTTCATCCAAAATCCAGGAACTCATTAAAAGCTACAGAAAGCGACTAGAGGCTGTGAATTTTGCAAAAGGAGGATCTACAAAATATTAATGTCACTTTTATGTTGAGCTGCCCATACTTATGCACCTGTCAAATTTAGTTTAAATGCAGATTGCACATTTTCTGTTAGTACAATAAACCTCATTTCAATTCAGAAATATTACTGAGTCCATCAGTTATTAGATATATGAAACTGAAATAGCTGTTGCAAAAACCCAAATTGTTATAAACAAAAAAGGTTAACATTAATAGGGGTGCCCAAACTTTTTCATATGACTGTATAGTACTACAATAATGATTATGAATAAAAACTACAATACTAATAACACTAATATTATCATCAGTGCCATTATTCTCAAGAGTTCTGTATATTGTGTACAGGTAATACAGTGATCACTGGTGACATTATACACAGGAGCTCTGTATATAGTGTACGTATATGTAATACACTGACTCACCAGTGACAAGTGGAATCAGAAGGGGTTGTTAATTGCTTCCTGCACAAAATATCCCCCCACATTGCTCCTCTCTAAAATAGCCCCACAGAGTCCCCCTTTTCATAATGTCCCCCCCAAAACTTGCCCTTTCTATAATATCTCCACCACACTACATCTCTGCATAAATTCCACCACCAGCTTTTCATTATACTATGCCACCTTTCACAATCCCCTTCCTAAGTGCCTCTCATTACCCCTTAATGTCCCAATTTGCTCCATACTGTTCCCATTGCCCCAAAATGTCCCCATTTGGCTCATAATGTCCCCCACTGCCCCACAGTGTCCCAATTTACTCTATAATGGTAGCAAACTAGAATTGATTCAGCTCAACCCTCTTCACTCCAGGATCCACCGCCAGTGCACGGAAAACGCCCTGATCTTGGGCGAGAGCAAATGAAGTCCAGAAAAAGAAAATTCCAGCGTCTTGTGGAGAACAGGAGTATATGGCAATAGAAAATTTATTAATCAATTTAAAATCTAGTGAAAAACACATCCGAAGGTGCACAGGAAAATACAGGCACAGGAATATTTCCTACATGTTTCTACCTATTGGTCTTAATCATGGAATTCCATAAATTAAGACCACATATGTTGAAACATGTAGGAAATAGTCCTGTGTCTGTTTTTTCCTGTGCACTTTCGGATGTGTTTTTCACTGGATTTTTATTTGATTAATACATTTTCTATTTTAATATACTCCTGTTCTCCACAAGACGCTGGAATTTTCTTTTTCTGAATTTACTCTATAATGTCCCCCACTGCCCTATAATGTCCTAATTTTCTCCATAATGACCCTCATTGCCCCACAATTTCCCAATTTGCTTCATAAGGACCCTCATTGCCTCACAATGTCTCAATACACTGCATAATGACTCTCATTGCCCCACAACGTCCCAATACGCTTCATAATGACCCTCATTGCCCCACAATGTCCCAATTTGTTTTATAATGTCCCCCACCTCCCATTATGTCCCTTGTAAAGTAACACCGCTCCTCCCCCACCACGGCCCCCTCATCTAACTTATTCTAAATGTCATCTTCGGCTGCTCATAGAGCACTTACCTCTTCACTGCAGTCCTGTGCATCCTCCTCTTCTCTGCTGTCCTGGCGGCAGTGTGATGATGGCAGCTGCATGTTGATGCGGGGCTGAGGAGCTCCTCTACCACAGTCTTCTCGCCGTCGCACTGTTCAAATGTGCATGCGCCTGAAAGATGCGCATACATTTGAATAGCGGCTCAGTCTCCAGGTCCTGCGCACCTAATATGTGCAGGTCTGGACTTCCGCAGTGCAGTGTTAGGGGTACTTTACACGTTACGACATCGTTAGCAATTGCTAGCGATGTCGAGTGCGATAGCACCCGCCCCTTCGCACATGCGATATCTGGTGCTTGCTGCCGTAGCGAACATTATCACTATGGCAGCTTCACACGCACATACCTGGATGGCGACGTCGAGGTGACCGCCAAACAATCCCTCTTTCAAGGGGGAGGTGCGTTCGGATTCACCGCGACGTCACTAATCGGCCGGCCAATAGAAGCGGAGGGGCGGAGATGAGCGGGACATAATATCCCGCCCACCTTCCGCATTGCCGGTAGACGCAGGTAAGGAGATGTTTGTCGTTCCTGCGGTTTCAAACACAGCGATGTGTGCTGCTGCAGGAACGACAAACATCGCACCTGCAGCAGTAACGACATTATGAAAATGAATGACGTGACATAGATCAGCGATTTTTTTTTTTTTTTTTTTTTTTTTTTATGCTTTTGCGCTCGTTCATTGTCGCACCTAGGATTTACACGTTGCGATGTCGCTACCGGTGCCGGATGTGCGTCACAACAACCGCGACCCCGACGATATATCGGTTGCGATGTCTCAACGTGTAAAGTACCCCTTAGGACCTTCGGTGCCTCACATGACTGTGATGTCACTAAAGGTTATTCTACAACTGCGAAAACTTCAGTGATCGTACAGAACTTGTACGATCACTGGAAGTTCACGATTGAAAGGCTGGGGGCCCTCAGTGTGGGGGCCCTGGATCAGCTGCTGAATCTGCCCACCAATAAACGCCGTCCCAGAGATACAGATGGCCCCGCAGCCCTGTATAGCTGCCCCACTCTATATAAGGCATGGGGGCCCACTGAGACCCCGGGGCCTACTGGTAATGCCCCGGTGCCTCGGTGGGCCAGTCTGACCCTGGGTGTGGAGATCTTGTATTCAGTCTTGTTTTATACACCAGTAGGGATGAGCAGTTCTGTGGAGGCTTGGTTCGCCGCAGGGCTGTGGAGTTGGAGTCGTGGAGTTGGAGTCGGTGTTCATTTTGGTGGAGTCGGAGTATAAAATGGACTGACTCCGACTCCTAAAACATATAATAAATTGGCTACAGTAGTTCAATGCAGAATGTGCTGAATATTTTTTCATATGAATTTGGGAAAGTTATGAAATGTCCTATAAATGTCTATTCTATTCCTGATCTAAGGCTACATTGACATACAGTATTTTTGCTGCTTTTTTGAGGATATGTTTTTCAGCTGCAAAAGCAGATAAGCTTTTTAAAAAACTGCATCACCTGAAAGGTTTTTGAGCTCATAGATAATGTTTTCAATAGCAAAAGCAGATTAGAAAAACGCCACACAAACTGACATGCTCATTCTTTGTGAGGATCCGTTTTTGAGCCCAAAAACGGATCCTCACAAGACAATGCTTCAAACATGATAAGTACAATTAAACTGATGAATGAGAGTAATGAACAACACCTAGAAGAAAATTTAGGATTCAGTATGTTTGAGATGGAAGTCCACAGCGCTGTTCATGTAACTGAAGAACAAACAGATATTACAACAGAAGAACAGCAAAATGATACTTTAGAATTAGATGATTTTGTTGAAGCTGCTTGAAAACACTTTCATATTCATCACATGCGCTTTGTTGTGCACACGCTGCAGCTGGCAATAAGAGATAGTCTGCAAGAGGGACCTCCTGGAAATCTAATTGGAAAAGTGAGGAAATTGGTTATTGCCACCAGAACCCCTAAAATTGATTCTATCTTGAAGAGACGTGCTGAGAAAGGGGTAATTGTCGATCAAGCCCCTTTGGGTGGGGCAGCACTTATTTAATGATTGAGCAATTGTTTGAACTAAAACCGTTTCTTATAGATATAGCGAACCCTCAGGTAATCCTAAATGAAGGTCAATGGACACAGGTGGACGAATTGAAGGAATTGCTTAATCACCCATTTACTGTGACTAAAAAATTACAAGCTGAGGATTTAACTCCTGGCATTTTCATAAGGGAGTGGAAGAACTTGCTATTTTGCCTGTCCCAAAGAGGAGGTTTAATCGCAGATGTCATTTCTGCTTCAATTAAACAGAGAGAGACACAGATATTGGAAAATAAAATTCTTCTGGAAGCTGTTTATGTGGACCCAAGTCATCGTATACTGCTTGATAATCAACAGCTTACTAAAGGAAAAGAAGCTCTGACTGAGGTAGCAGTTAGGATGAGTGGCCTACAGGACTACCAGGCGCAAGAGGACTTGGGTCTTGACAGTGCTACTGCTGCCATATCTTCATCCTCATCAGATGAGGAGTTTAACTTTGACAAGTATTTGGATGACATGGAGCAGGGAAAGCGTTGCTGCAAGGAAAAATATTTCACTCCGTCTGCTATAACAAGCAGATTGACCATATCTCAGCAAAATTTTTCACTTGCTCTCAAATAATAGAAAAATTCAACCATTCATCAAAGCTGACTGTGCATGAGGCAATTCCTTTATACCCGGAAATTGTTAGAGAAGTTGCACATGTGGTTATGGCTTTGCCTCCAAAAAGCCTTAAAATGATTAGGTCAGATTTGAGGTCATCTATGAAGTTGGATCTGATGAAGGCAATTCAATTTCTTAGAACAAAGTCATAGACTGCACAAGTGTTATTTAGTATATTTTTGTTGAAAACTGCGTTATATATATATATATATATATAAAAAATATATATATGGACACACCTCCTCATTCAAAGAATTTTCTTTATTTTCATGACTCTAAAAATTGTAGATTCACATTGAAGGCATCAAAACTATGAATTAACACATGTGGAATGAAATACTTAAAATAGTGTGAAAGAACTGAAAATATGTCTTATATTCTAGGTTCTTCAAAGTAGCCACCTTTTGCTTTGATTACTGCTTTACACACTCTTGGCATTCTCTTGATGAGCTTCAAGAGGTAGTCACCGGAAATGATTTTCCAGCAGTCTTGAAGGAGTTCCCAGAGATGCTTAGCACTTGTTGGCCCTTTTGCCTTCAATCTGCGGTCCAGCTCACCCCAAACCATCTCGATTGGGTTCAGGTCTGGTGACTGTGGAGACCAGGTCATCTGGCGTAGCACCCCATCACTCTCCTTCTTAGTCAAATAGCCCTTACACAGCCTGGAGCTGTGTTTGGGGTCAATGTCCTGTTGAAAAATAAATTATGGTCCACCTTAACGCAAACTGGATGGAATACACCGCTGCAAGATGCTGTGGTAGGCATGCTGGTTCTGTATGCCTTCAATTTTGAATAAATCCCTAACAGTGTCAGCAGCAAAGCACCATCACACCACCTCCTCCATGCTTCACGGTGGGAACCAGGCATGTAGAGTCCATCCGTTCACCTTTTCTACAAAGACACGGTGGTTGGATCCAAAGATCTCAAATTTGGACTCATCAGACCAAAGCACAGATTTCCACTGGTCTAATGTCCATTCCTTGTGTTCTTTAGCCCAAGCAAGTTTTTTCTGCTTGTTGTCTGTCCTTAGCAGTGGTTTCCTAGCAGCTATTTTACCATGAAGGCCTGCTGCACAAAGTCTCCTCTTAATAGTTGTTCTAGAGATGAGAACGTGTGTCCAAACTTTTGGTGTTCGGTTCGAAAGCCGAACCTCAGGTTCGCTCATCTCTATCCACCAGTAGTATATGTTTTATATTTGTGTAATGAGAACGGTGGAGATGGCAGGATTAGAGCTGATCATAGATGTGACTTCTCCATCTATCTGTGACTTTTACAATATTTGTTTCAGGGTGAAGATCTGACCCATATTAATACTACAGAGACATATGTGAGGGGTGGTGAGCAGAGTAAAGAGGAGATTCCTACAGATAACCACCCAGGTGAGTAGTGATCACTAAATGCAGAGAAGTCACAGATTCTTCTCAGTCACCGGCTGTGGCTGCTTTATCGGTGGTGTAGTTCGGCCATATCACACTCAAGTGCTCACCATTCTGCCATTAAACGAATGCGTTGAAATTGTCCTCATTACTTTGGGCATTGGAGGTCCTTCTGTTGGAATTAGTAGTTACGTACTCACAGTGGTCCAGATCTGAAAGCTACAAAGCCAAATAGCAGTGTACTTAGAATGTGCGGACAAGTTAAAAAAATCAGTTGAAGAATAATTTTATGATGGGCCTCTAAGAGAAAGCAGAGGGTAATGATGCTGCTTCCTTCCTAGAATCCTGGCATCATGTAAGATGTATCTACCTTCTCTCTATTTTGTGCTGCTGAATGTGATAATATGGTTCCTACTAGAAATAAGCGAACCTGTTCGATAAAGGTTTGCAATTTTAAATTCGGTACGAGCCTTAGCCTGTTTGATAACCCGAGCATTTTTTCCAAAAAGTCGTTGATATTCAGTTTTGTTCAATCAGTGATCGCATTTTAACAAAATTATTTTTTAATAACATGTTATGCTTTTAGATAGGATTATGGTGCTGTATGATGAATGGGGGGTGTGTTTTTTTTTTTTTGTTTTTTTTTTTTTAAAATCAGATACTTTTTTATTAAAACAGAATACATATAACAGAATAACAAATCGGCATCCAAATTAAGTTTATCACATCTAGGGGGGGGGTGTTTTTATGAGTGGAGGGGGTGGGCACACGGGAAAAGCCAGAGGCTTGAAGCACAATTTTTTTTTCTTAACTTTATTTGTGGATGTTCCTGCAGCCAATCACAGTGCAGTAAATATCACAAGGTTCAGACTCAGGATTGTCATTGGCTGTCTTAGTCGTATATCCATCTGTATATAAAATGCGGACACGTGGCGTCAGCGTCATTTTGTGAATGTGAAACATAAGGGATTGTGCTGCCGCCGGGGCTGCTAGACAGCTTAGCTAGGGGTTTAATGATTCGTAGTTGCGATACATAGGATAGCGACAGTGTAGACTAGGGGCGTGCAGTGTAGGGAAAGATGTGTGCCACATATTGGCATTTACCGTAATTATAGAAATAGGGACTGCTGTCTGTACCTGCTATAGAGTCGCCAGTGAATCAAAATAGGTAATGCTACTGTCATGATCCAGGACCGGTAGTCCCCGCTCCAGAGTTTTACAGACCCGGCCTGGTCATGTCAGGGGTTAACTCCCATCAGGCTCGTTCAGGTTTCAGGAGACATTATATCTGGTCACAGCACCAGCATTCCAGTGCTGGTTATAGTTTTGCTCTGCAGCCTGTGACTGGCTCTGGTGAGATTTCCTGTTTGATCTGACTCCTTGTTACCGTGCCCTGACCTGTACCCCCCCCCCCCGTGTTCGTCCATCTGCTCAAGTCCCTGACTTCCCGCTCCTGTCAGTTGTTTACCCATCCTGGTTTATCCTCCTTCCCGTGTTTGTGTCTCCTCAACCTCCTGTCTTGTCTTCTGTTCCCTGTGCCCTTTGTGTTTTCCTGTGCATACCTGATCTCCTGGCATCCGACCTCGGTTCTATTTTTTGACCTGCTCTTGATCCTTTCTCTGCAGTGACTTACTTCCCGCCTAGACCCTGACTGCTTGACTACTCTATTGCCCCCTGGTAGTTCGCCTGTGAATTGCCTGCTGAAGTTACTCTGCTGTACTTCAGCCTCCTTTCTGTTACAGTTTTGCTTTTACTCTTCTTCACTACTTTGCTACCAGCTAGTTGGTAATACGCTGTACTATCTTTTACCAGCACTTTGTACAGCGTGACATTATAACCAACCCATACTTTTTCTCTTGTTATGGACCCCTTACGTGCACTTGCGGATCAGATGTCAGAGTTAACCCAGATGGTGCAGGATCTGTTCATGGAGCATACATCTCTGACCGCTGCCCATAATCAGCTTCAGGAGGAGCTTATGGCCGTGGTAAAAACCCTCCAGGGTTCCATGGCTCAGGCGGCCATTAGACAGCCGGATCCCGGTGATATTTCCCTGCACTCTCCTGAACCCATGGTTAAGTTTCCTGATACATTGTCTGATGAGAAAGAGAAGTTTTTTATGTTTAGAGAGAGTTGTAGATTATTTTTCTCCCTTAGACCCCGATCCTCTGGGGATCAGAGCCAGTGGGTGGGGATAATTATCTCCTTGCTCAGGGAGGGTCCTAAGACATGGGCCTTCTCGTTGCCCCCAACAGCCCCTGAACGTATGTCGGTGAATAGGTTTTTTGACACCCTGGGACTTATTTATGAGGAACCTGACCAGGTCATGGTGGCGGAGGACACAATTATGGGTCTCGTTCAGGGAAGTCACACGGCTGAATAGTATTGTTCTGAGTTCTGAGTTCAGGCAGTGGTCCACTAAGGTGTCCTGGAACGACTCTGTTTTAAGATGCCAGTTCAGGAGAGGACTCTCTGATCATCTAAAGGACGCTATGGCCCTTCATCCTCCACCTAGTTCTTTGGAGGAGGCCATGACCAAGGCAGTATGTATGGATCAGAGGTTGCGGGAGAGAGGGATGACCCTGCGAGAGACTCCATTTTGTCCTGTCAAGTCTGAGGTTGTTCCACATCTTGAACTCATGGAGGTTGGTGCTATTGATTCCAAGGAAAAAGAGAGGAGACGGCGAAGGGAAAGGAGGTTGTGTTTCTATTGCGGAGGTTCGGGATATTGGAAGAAGGTCTGACCCACTTGCCCTTCAAACGCCAAGCCGCCGGGGAACGCCTTATTCTGGGTGATGGTTAAGGAGGTCACCCAGACTCTCGGGTACCCTTTTCTTCATTTCAAAAGATTCTGTTGGAGGTGGAACTCTGTATGAGAGAGTGTTGCCTTTCTGCCTCTGCTTTTGTAGACTGTGGATCCTCCCTAAATTTCACTGACTCTAGTCTGGTGTCCAAAGCTAAGATAGGGACATTAAGGGGCACTTTGCACACTGCGACATCGCAGGTGCGATGTCGGTGGGGTCAAATTGAAAGTGACGCACATCCGGCATCGCATGCGACATCGCAGTGTGTAAAGCCTGGATGATACGATTAACGAGCGCAAATGTGTCGTAATCGTATCATCGCTGCAGCGTCGGCGTAATTCATAATTACGCTGACGCAATGGTCCGATGTTGTTCCTCGCTCCTGCGGCAGCACACATCGCTGTGTGTGAAGCCGCAGGAGCGAGGAACATCTCCTACCGGCGTCACTGCGGCTTCCGTAGGATATGCGGAAGGAAGGAGGTGGGCAGGATGTTTACATCCTGCTCATCTCCGCCCCTCCGCTCCGATTGGTCGCCTGCCGTGTGACGTCGCAGTGACGCCGCACGACCCGCCCCCTTAACAAGGAGGCGGGTCGCCGGCCACAGGGACGTCGCACGGCAGGTGAGTGTGTGTGTGAAGCTGGCGTAGCGATAACTTTCGCTACGCCAGCTATCACCACATATCGCTGCTGCGACGGGGGCGGGGACTATCGCACTCGGCATCGCAGCATCGGCCTGCGATGTCGTAGTGTGCAAAGCCCGCCTTAGGCTAGAGACTCCTATTCATATTATTTCCATTGATAAGACACCGTTGTCCCAGAATGTGGTTAAATTTGTTTCTGAGGTTCCTTCTCAAAGTGGGCTCCCTTCAACTTATTTCATGTCATATCATGGATAACCTTCCGGCTGGGATGGTGTTGGGATTCCCCTGGTTACAGATGCATAACCCTGTTATTGACTGGGAATCTCGTGATATTGTTAAATGGGGTCCTAATTGTGCAAATGGTTGTCTTACTACTGTTCAAGTTTCTTCCACTAATGTGGAGGGTATTCCGGAGTACCTAATAGATTTTGGAGATGTGTTTTCTGAAAAAGAGGCTGGGGTTTTGCCACCACATCGCCCTTACGATTGTACCATCAATCTCATTACGGGTGCTAAATTGCCCAAGGCCCGTTTTCTGGCCCGGAACGCGCTGCTATGAAAAAGTATATTTCCGATGGTTTACGTAAAAGTCACTTCCATCCCTCTGTCTTGTCTGTGTCTGCTGGTTTCTTTTTTGTTAAAAAAAAAAAAAGATGGTGGCTTACGCTCATGCCTTGATTTTCGTGAACTCAATAAAATTGCGGTCCAAAATGCCTATCACTTTCCACTCATCCCAGATCTCTATAATCAGTTATCTGGAGCAAAATGGTTCTCTAATCTGGACCTCAGGGGAATCTATCACCTCGTTCGCATCCAGGAGGGGGATGAGTGGAAAACAGCATTTCTCACCTCTAAGGGCTTGTTTGAGAACCTAGTCATGCCCTTCTGTCTCACAAACGCTCCTGCTGTATTTCAGAATTTCATGAATGACGTATTTTCTGATTTCATTGGGCTTTTTGCGGTTGTGTATTTGGATGATATTCTCATTTTTTCATCCGACAAAGAGTCCCTTCTAGGATTTATTCTCTCGGCCAAGGGGTTTCGTATGGATCTCGGAAAGGTACAAGCTATTGTTAATTGGGTACAACTTAGGGAGTTCAAGAGTCTCCAGTGTTTTCTTGGTTTCACCAATTATTACAGAAAATTTATTAAGAGGTTCTCGCAGGTGGTCAAGACACTCACTGATCTCACCCGTAAGGAGACTGATGTTAAGGTTTGGTCGTCTCTGGCGGTTGAAGCGTTTGGAAAGCTAAAAAAATGTTATATGACCGCTTTGGTGCTTGCTCAGCCCGATCACTTGGGACCGTTCATTGTAGAGGTGGACGCATCAGAGGTGGGAGTGGGTGCAGTGCTGTGTCAGGGACCCGCTTCACTAACCAATCTGAGACCGTGTGCATTTTTCTCCAAAAAGATTTCCTCCAAGGATAGGAATTATACATTCTACACAGTGGAAAA